>NW_026611618.1:664285-996428 GCF_028009165.1 Akanthomyces muscarius
TTTTATTTATACTTTTTATCCTTTTTATAAGTTAAATTTATACTAAACTTAAAGTAATCCTAAGCCTTATTATAGTTAAGTTTACTAATAATACTAACTATTTTAGTATTAAATAAAATAGTAATAAAGTAACTACCTAGCTTTACTAGGCCTAAAAGGTCTATAAATACTAGATAGTAGATAATAGTATAGAATTTTTAGTTTTAAAGTTTACTATCTTTTAATTCTAATATAGCTATATATTAGACTTAGGCCTATTTAAGCTTAGAGATAAAGAAATCGTTTTTAATAAGAAAGCCTAGATATTAAGAGTATAACTTATACTCTCTTTTTTTTAATAAATATATAAGAAAAAAACTACTAAAAAGGTAAAAATACTAATATAAACTCTAAATAGCTCTATTAGGAAATTATAGAGGCTTTAAGGTAAAGTTATATAAGATATTTACTTATATAAGATTAGACTAATTATAACTATAAGTTTTATATTCTAATATTATTTAAAGATATAATAATAAGCTTATTATAAAGTCTAAGTGTCTTTTAGGTAGCCTACTTATAAAGAGTTATTAGTATATTTAAAGTAACTATTACCTACTATATAGAAGTAAAGGTATAAGTCCCCTCTCTTTATATTTATCTGTTATAAACTAGCCCTAGGGCGTCTATAAATAGGCGTTATAATTACTGTTAACTCTCTTAAGGAGAAGAAGGAGAAGAAATAAGAAGACAGCGAGCCCTTTCCTTTTCGTAGTAGTCTAGGTTTTATATAGAGTTAGTACGGAGTTTAGCTAAGGTCTTAATAAAGTCGACCTAGAGCTCAGCTAGCTAACGCTTAACCTATACCATTTAAGTTATAATAGTGGGCTAAAGCTTAGTACCTTTATATTATCTTATAATATAAAGGCTTAAACTATTATAAAATAAGAAACTAATAAAGCTTTAAAGTAGCTTTAATACGCCTTTATATAAGTCTTATAAGCTACTCTAATTATATATTAATAAAGATAATACTAACTAAAATATATCTCTAAACTACTTAAAGACCTCTTTTATAATTACCTTTACTAAAATAAATATAACTTATATTAAAATAAGTATAAAGTTAAATAATAAGTTACTACTTAATAGTACTATTATTAGGGCTATAAAGAAACCCTTTAATAATAATATTTATAATACCTTTAAACCTTTCTTATATATATCTTACCCTAACTCTAACCTTTATAAAAGAACTACTTCTTTTTACTACCTTTATAATATATAATATCCCTAATAATATAACTATAAATAGTTATAATTAGACTAAATACTTTTCTCTATTAATAATATATTTTTAAATATAACTTAACTTTTTACTAATATAAGTCAAACTTAAAATATATCTACTATATACTCTTAAACTATATTATTTAATATAACTAACCTACTTTTAATATACTTTTACTTTAAATAAGAAAAGATATTATATTTACCTTAAATAATTTAAATAAAGCTATATAAATTAATATAATTAATAAGTAAATAAACTAAATAAGTAAGTAAGCTACTTTATTTAACCTTTTACCTTTTAATTTTTAATAATTTAACTATAATATAAAGAAATACTTAAAACTAATTAAAATTCTCTTCCTTATTAGTTTTTATATTTATTATATAAGTATTTATATTATATCTTATTTAACTATATATATTATATTATTAACTATATATTTTAACTTTTATTTTATAATAACTATAAATCTAGATTTTTTTTATTTAATTATTTATAATTATTTACTTTTTTAAATCTCTTATATTTTATATAAAAAGAGATCTTTTAGTTTATAATCTAGTTTTTTTAATTTATTAATACTTATTAAATAGTTTATTTATAATCTTAAAAGTATATATTTATATATATAAAAAAATAACTTTATATATAATAGTTATTATACTTTTTTTAAAACTATTAAATATATTAAGACTTTTAATTAAAAAGCTATTTAAGTAATTAATAATTTATTTTTTTAAAATTAAAGACTATATAACTATTTTAATAATAATATTTAATATTTAAAAAACTTAAAACTTAACTAATTTTAAATATAAATTTAAAAGACTTAATATTATAAATTTAAGTTTTAAAATAAAAATAACTTTTTTAAAATTAAAAATAGTAATTTTAATACTTTAAAAACTACTTTAAATATTTTTTTTAATAAAAAACTTATTAAAAGTATTAAAAAATATAAAAAAGAAGTCTTTTTTAATAATATATATAATATTAGTTTTTATAAAATCTTTAATTTATTATTTATAAGTTTTTTTAAATAAACTAAAATAACTAATATTTAAAAGTTAAAATATATAAAAAAAATATATAAGTATATAAAAAGTAATAATATTCTTTTTTTAATAAAAAAACTTAAATATAATTAAATAATAACTTTTATAACTATTTAAAATTAAAAAATAATAATTACTTTTATTTTTATTTTTTATATATTTATTAAAATACTTAATCTAATTTATACTAATTTTATTTATTATATAACTATTTAAATTTATATTAATATATTAATTTAAAAATAGTTATTTATTTTTATATTAAGATATAAAATAAATTTAGCTTTTAATTATAATATATAATAATACTATTAAGCTTAAAGAATTTACTATTTAAATTATAATAACTTATTTTTTATTACTAAACTATATTATTTTTTTATTTTTTTAACTTAATTAGAGCTTATAATAACTATACTTATTATAATAAAGTCTATTAAAAATCTAATCTTATTAAAGTTATAAATATTAGATTTTAT
The DNA here is from genome assembly GCF_028009165.1 of Akanthomyces muscarius. Lineage (NCBI taxonomy): Eukaryota > Fungi > Ascomycota > Sordariomycetes > Hypocreales > Cordycipitaceae > Akanthomyces > Akanthomyces muscarius. The sequence goes on from NW_026611618.1 coordinate 667,093, forward strand.
AATATTATATTTTATAGTAATATTTTTTAAGAATATAAACTAACTATAAATAATAATAAAATCTTTATATTTAGCTCTTTAATAGTTATATCTTTATTAAAAATATATTATAAGTTCTAATTATTATTATATAAAGTTTTTTATTTAATATATACTAATATATTATATATTATATTAAATAAGTAGTTTATTTATTATATTTTTTATATTAATATAATAAAAAAGAAAACTTTATAAATTTAGTTAGAAAATATAATTTATTATAACTTTTTTTTTTAGATTAGTAAGTTTTTTTAAATTAATAATATAATCTTATTATAATATTTAACTAGTATATTATACTTATATAATTAAATATAGTATATTATAAATTAAAATAGCTTATTTATAACTTAATTTAAAAATTTTTTTAATAGCTTTAAAGGTAAGAATAAGTCTTACTTCTTTTAATATATTTTCTATTTATTATTTTTAAATAATATATATACTAAAATAAAAGTTAGTAAAATATAGTATAGTAGTTTACTTACTTATCTAACCTACTTACTTATTAACTATATTACCTTATAAGTTATTAACTTAAAATAACTTATTTATATAAAAATTTAAATAAAAAATAAATAAAATATAAACTTATTTAAGATTTATTATAAATAATATATAAATATAAGTTTAAAATAATAAATATACTTTATTTTATTTAAAGCTTTATACTCTTTTAAGAATTAAATACTTTTAACTTAAATCTAAGCTAATTATAATACTAACTAGACTTTAAAAACTAAAAATAGTAAACTAATAGAAAAGATATAAGCTAGAATAGTATTAGTATTTAGTTAGAGATACTACCCCCCTTACTCTATCTCCTCCTCCTTCTCTTCCTTCTCCTTCTTCTCTTCCTTCTCCTCCTTCTCTTCCTTCTTCTCCTTCTCTTCCTTCTTCTCCTTCTCTTCCTTCTTCTCCTTCTCTTCCTTCTCCTCCTTCTCTTCCTTCTCCTCCTTCTCTTCCTTCTCCTCCTTCTCTTCCTTCTCCTCCTTCTCCTCTTTACTCTCCTCCCTTTTTATACTTATACTAGCTTTATTCTAGGCCTAAACTATAACTAGTAGCTATATAAATAGCTTATTACTATAATAGATCCCCTAATAGACCGTAGCTATTTTAGTAGTAATTATATTAAGTCTAGTTAAGATTTAAATAGTATTTATATTAATACTACTAAAAGTAAGAATAGTAGTCTTAGTAAGAGTAAGACTAAAAGTAATAAAGACTTAGACTAGTTATATATTAATCTTAAAAAAATACTCTTTAATTACTTTACTATTAGTAGTTTAAGTTTAAACTATAGTTAATATAAGGTTATATTACTTTTAGTTCCTTAAAAGAGTAATTAGGTCTATACTATTTTTAATATTAGTAGGTAACTAGTTTTAAACTATTTAAGTAATATTAACTATAATATAACTAACTTTTATAAATTAGAAATAAAAAGTAATATAAACTTATAATAGAATATATTTAAAGGTACTTTTAACTTAACTTTATATACTAAATATAAATAGTATAATAAAACTTAAACTTATTAGTATTATAATTTAATAATAAGTTTAAATAAGACTTAACTTACCTTTTTAGAAATAATATATTATTATATTCTTTTTAGCTATATAACTAATATAAGACTTATATAAAAAATATAGATTAGTATTAGTATTAGTAATAGACTAGGAATAGTTAACTACTAACTTTATACTAAGCTTAATATAGTGTTAAACTTATTATATTATAGTTAAACTTAATAAATTATATTTTATTTTATTTCTACTTTAAAAAGTTAGTATAAAAAAGTTTTAAAATTATACTAAAAGTAAATATAAAAAGTAAAAAGAGAGAGATATATAAGAGATAGTAACCCTAACCTCCTAACTACCTTTCTATCCCTACTATTACTATACTATTATACCTACTATAACCTTATAACACTCTTAACTTATACTAGCCTAACTAGGATATTACTATTAAGTAATATATTTAGTATATATAAAAATAGTATTTAAAAATATTAAAAAAAGGGGTTTATAATAACCTTACTTATATACTAAACTAAATAAGTACTAGAATAAATAGAAGTAAAGGTTTTTATTTAAGCCCTTTAGTTTTTTCTCTTTTTATTATTACTTATAAAAGTATTAAATAAGTTAAGTCTAATTAATATAATAATAATAATAATAATAATATATTATAATTATTTAATAATAACTTATAAAAAACACTTTTATAAAAGATAATATAATTCTTATTTTATTTGTTATTAAAAAATCACTTAAATTAAATATTTATAAAATAATAAAAAACTAAAAATACTTTATATTTTAAAATCAAAATAAATAGTTACTTTTAAATTAGTATATTAATATAAACTTAAATAACTTAATAATAAATTAAGTTAATAGAAATTAAATTAAGTATTTTAATAAATATATAAAAGATTAAAAAAATATAGTTATTATCTTTTAATTTTAAATAATTATAAAAGTTATTATTTAACTACTTTTAAGCTTTTTTACTAAAAAGAAAATATTATTACTTTTTATATACTTATTTATTTTTTTATATACTTTAACTTTTAAATATTAGTTATTTTAATTTATTTAAAAAAGCTTATAAATAATAAATTAAAAATCTTATAAGAGCTAATATTATATATATTATTAAAAAAAGACTTTTTTTAATATTCTTTAATATTTTTAATAAATTTATTATAAAAAGGGATATTTAAAATAGTTTTTAAAATATAAAAATTACCCTTTTTAATCTTAAAAAAGTTATTTTTATTTTAAAATTTAAGTTTATAATATTAAGGTTTTTAAACTTATAATTTAAATTAATTAGATTTTAAATCTTTTAGATACTAAGTATAGTAAATAAAGTAGTTTTATAGTTTTTAATTTTTAAAAAATAAATTACTAATTATTTAAATAGTTTTTTTAATTAAAAGTCTTAATATACTTAATAGCTTTAAAAAGAATATAATAGTTATAATATATAAGATTATATTTTTAAATATTTAAATATAAAGTTTAAAAGTTATAAAGTATAAGTTAGGTGTGTAAGTTAGGTATTAGTTAGCTTAGTTTTAAGATAACTTTATTAAGACCTTAGCTAAACTCTATACTAACTCTATATAAAACCTAAACTACTATAAAACAGAAAAAGCTTACCCCCTTTTCTATTTCTTCTTCTTACTCTCTTTAAGAGAGTTAATATTAGCTATAATACCTATTTATAGCTACTTTAAAGCTAGTCCTTAATAATTAGTAAGGTTAATTTTAAAAAAGCTATAAACTTTTAATCTTTTTATTTTATTTTTATTAATAATATTTAAGTTACTTTTTATATGAAGTATTACTCTTATCTATTTTTAGCTATATTTTATTTATACTTTTATTATAACCTTATAGTAAGAGTAGATTTAATAGTAGGCCTTATCTTATTATATCTTTTATCTAGTAGTTTTTAATTAGGCTATTATTTAAGTATATTATTATATTTTTACTTTAAGTTATTTATTTTATACTAATAACTTTTAGTTAATTTTAATATTCTTTAGTAATTTAACTTCCTCTTTTATAAATATTATAATTATTTATAAAGTGGTCTTTTTATAAGTAATTACCTTTATATTTAAAATATCTTATAAGAAAGTCTTTATTAATATATAGTATATTTATAATATTCTAACTACTTTATAGTTTATTTTTATTTAATATATATTATAAACTAGCTTTAAGGCAGTTATAAATAGATATTATAATTAATATTAACTCTTTTAAGAAGAGTAAGAAGAAGAAATAGGAAAGAGAGTAAGTTTTTTCTATTTTATAGTAGTTTAGGTTTTATATAGAGTTAGTATAAAGTTTAACTAGGGTCTTAGTAAAGTTATCTTAAAACTAAGCTAGCTAATATCTAACTTATACTATTTTAATTATAATAATAGGCTAAAGCTTAGTACCTTTATATACCACCCTTATTTACCCCCTCTTACTAACTAGTCTAAACTTCTTTTTTTATATTATTCCTAAGCTTTCTAAGCGTATAATATAGAAATATATAGGCCTAATAGAGCTATATATTAAGGTAAGTATAATATAAGAAAATATAACTTTAATAAGGCTATTTATTACTATTAGTAGAGGGGTTAATAGGTAATAGTTAGTAACTATATAGCTATAACTAGGCCCTACCTACTCTTTTAAGTGCCTAATTAGGCCTTTATTATAAACTATTATATAATATATAGTACTATTTAGGTGCTTTAAATATAAATAAAGTAAAGTAATTATGAAAAGGTAAACTATATAGTAAAAAGACTATACCTTTTAAAGGAAATATTTATAATAATAAAGTCTTTATTATAATACCTAATAGTATTTTTCTTTTTTCCCTTTATTAACTATTTTATTTCCTTATAGTACTAATATAATTAATAAATAAGCGGGCTAAATAAGTAAGTAAGCTATTATACTATATTTTACTAACTTCTATTTTAATATATATATTACTTAATAATAATAGATAAAAAATATATTAAAAGAAATAAGAATTATTTTTACCTTTAAAGCTATTTAAAAAAATATTAAATTAAGTTATAAATAAACTACTTTAATTTATAATATATTATATTTAACTATATAAGTATAATATATTAATTAAATATTATAATAAGATTATACTATTAATTTAAAAAAACTTACTAATTTAGAAAAAAGATTTATAATAAATTATATTCTTTAATTAGATTTAAAAGCTTTCTTTTTTATTATATTAATATAAAAGATATAATAAATAAACTCTTTATTAAATATAATATATAATATATTAATATATATTAAATAAAAAACTTTATATAATAATAATTAAAACTTATAATATATTTTTAATAATAATATAACTATTAAAAAGCTAAATATAAAGTTCTTATTATTATTTATAACTAATTTATACTTTTAAAGAATATAATTATAAAATATAATATTATAAAGTTTAATATTTATAACTTTAATAAAACTAGGTTTTTAATAGGTTTTATTATAATAAATATAATTATTATAAACTTTAATTAAGTTAAAAAAGTAAAAATAATATAATTTAGTAATAAAAAATAAATTATTATAATTTAAATAGTAAATTCTTTAAACTTAATAGTATTATTATATATTATAATTAAAGACTAAATTTACTTTATATTTTAATATAAAAATAAATAATTACTTTTAAATTAATATATTAATATAAGTTTAAATAATTAAATAATAAATAAAATTAGTATAAATTAAATTAAGTATTTTAATAAATATATATAAAATTAAAAAAAGGGTAATTATTATTTTTTAATCTTAAATAATTATAAAAGTTACTATTTAACTATATTTAAACTTTTTTACTAAAAAGAAAATATTATTACCTTTTATATACTTATATATTTTTTTTATATACTCTAACTTTAAAATATTAGTTATTTTAATTTATTTAAAAAAGCTTATAAGTAATAAATTAAAGATTTTATAAAAGCTAATATTATATATATTATTAAAAAAGACTTTCTTTTTATATTTTTTAATACTTTTAATAAGTCTTTTATTAAAAAAGATATTTAAAATAATTTTTAAAGTATTAAAATTATCTTTTTTAATTTTAAAAAAGTTATTTTTATTTTAAAACTTAAATTTATAATATTAAGTCTTTTAAACTTATATTTAAAATTAGTTAAGTTTTAAGTTTTTTAGATATTAAATATTACTATTAAAATAGTTTTATAGTCTTTAATTTTAAAAAAGTAAATTATTAATTACTTAAATAGCTTTTTAACTAAAAGTTTTAATATATTTAATAGTTTTAAAAAAAATATAATAGTTATTATATATAAAGTTATATTTTTATATATTTAAATATAAAGCCTTATAGTTATAAATAAGCTAATTAATAAGTATTAATAAGTTAAAAAAATAAAGTTATAAACTAAAAGATCTTTTTTTATATAAAATATAAGAGATTTAAAAAAGTAAATAAATATAAATAGTTTAATAAAAGATAAAATATAAACTTATAGTTATTATAAAAAAAAAGTTAAAATATATAGTTAGTAATATAATATATATAGTTAGATAAGATATAATATATATACTTATATAATAGATATAGAAACTAATAAAGAAGAGGATTTTAATTAGTTTTAAGTGTTTTTTTATATTATAGTTAAATTATTAAAGATTAAAGGGTAAAAGGCTAAATAAAGTAGCCTATTTACTTATCTAGCCCGCTTACTTATTAACTATATTATACTAAGTAATAATAATAATCTTATAAGGTGCTATTAGTAAAGAGTTTTAGTTACTAGATAATTTTTAGGTTTTTAGAATAATAGTGGAATTAGTCTACCTCCTTACTACTCTCTTATTAGTAGCTCGCCACTATATAGTAGCTTTTTTACACGTAACTCCTCTAACTGCCTATAACTTCCTATTAACTAGCGTCCTCTATAAGTGCCCTAACAATTATATCTTTTTTAGCTCTAAAGTAATAAGTAAAAGTATTAATAGGTACTAATAGTAGTAAAAGAACGTTCCTTTATAACTTATTATATCTCTCTATATAGTAGCCTTTAGGCCTAGTTAGACACTATAAAAATCTAATATAATTAATCTTCCTATACTCTCCTAGTAGCCTGTGACGTATCCTAGTAAGGAGGGAATGACCTCGGGACTCCGCTTTTGCCAGTCCAGCCTCCAGGACGGCCGTATTGTTCCCGGTGGCGGTGTGTATGTTGAGGCAAAACATATAATAGCCAGAGACTTGTAGTGGGTGATAAATGATCGATTCAGCCGCGCATAGACTTCCTCCGGTCTCACCGAGTAGTCAACTTCCAGCAGTACTCGGTCAGTCGCGAGCCCCATCACGCCGTAGAGCCGATCCCGATCATCCAAGGCGTCCATGCAACAGAAGTAGGCGGCCAAGGCAAGAAGAGAGAATCGAAGGCTGGTGCCTGGCTCTTGGCTAGCCTTGTATAAGTCCCATGCTATTCTCCGGTTGTTGCCGTGCTTGAATGCAATAGACTGTTTGGTGCCACTCGAGGTGCACTTGTCGGCCATACTAAGGCTCTGGCAGATGGCGACCCTGCTGATGTCGTGCATGCCGCACCAGAACGAGAGGCTCTGCGCCAGTACAAATTCCTGCATAGTCCAAATCCTGGACCACCACTTTTGTGACAGAAAATTCGTCAAAGCTTCCCAGTGGGCACGATAGTGACCATTCTCTAGCGTGGCGCGGAGGTCTGCAATGCTGAGCCTGCGTCGGCTCGTCTCGTCGAGAAGTTTGATAAAGTCTATAGCCAGCTCGCTGTCGCTCGAGGCTTCTCCCAGCCAGACAATGACGGTTTTCGCCCGGCTGACCAGTATTTCCATGTGTCCTACCTGGAAGCCCCTCTCTTTGATATTCGCCTGGTTGATGCAAATTGAGTCTATCCACCACCATTTACCGTCATGTAGCATGCCTCTGGACTTTAGGGCTTTAAAGAACTCTTGGAGCGTGTCCAAATTTGGGAGTTTGAGTTTGTCGATGTCGATTTTGAAGTTGCTCGGAGGGCAGCCTCCATTAGGAGCCCAAGTGTACGAGAGAGAACGAAACACAGGGAGCGCTTCAAGCGAGAAAGTTTCATGAAGCGCACATATCCCGTTGTCATCTTGGACAAATTTGAATAGCCGGACCTGGTTGGGCTGAATTGGATTATAAGTATAATGAGCAGCCTCCGCCATGTTTGTTAGCATTACTCCAACTATTAACGTGAAGATAACAAAATGTTTCATTCTTGGAAAATGATTTTTTTTCTTTTCAGTTTGAAGAAGCACCCAATCATACCTGAATAGTGCAGCGCTGAAGTCACGGGTAGCATGGCCATTCTATCAGGATGCGGGGTGTAGAGGAACAACCATCCGGTCACTGATTGGTCATGAGCGGCAAGGCTGATATCATGGACATTTGGTAAGTAGCTGTACAATAGCTTATAGAAATAGTATATATATATATGTAGTGATTCGTATTATGCCTGACCGGCTTTTTTGTCTCTAAACGCGATAAGTATATTTTCCAGCAAAAGGCCGAGTGTACATGGTTGTCACCATCATGGTGCGACATTGAATATCTGCCACAGACACGACTTGCAGTGCTCGGTACATGTAAACAGCAAAAATAAGCTTTGTATGATACCCTGATAAATGTAGAGAGATATCCGAGGCCTCCAAACTTTAGTTTGTCGTTTGTCAGCCAGAAGGAGTTCGTGTGATACCACTGGTGCCTGGCGCAACTAGCACGCATGGCGACGGTGGACTGGTGCATGACATGTCTGCATGTAAGCCACAACGCGCAACTATAGTGCTATTGCTACTGATGTTTCTTATTGAGACTAGCTGAAGGAAATAAAAAGAGACAGCGTTGGTATCAAATTTAAGCTACAATATCGCTGGCCCCAGGAAACCTGTGCAGGATAACTCGAAGGCTGAGTCAAGCACTAACTCTTACAGCAGTGGCGTCGGCTGTGATGCAGTATTGTTTTTACACTGTATGTCGACACCTAGGCATACAACCTACCTCCAACATGTTCTAAATCGAACGGTGCAATGTTCATAACCAAAATGTAGATTACGCAAGCTCGATACTACGTTCTATCCTCTTTGAACTGACACCAGTTACTATTCGCGTTGACTCTCATCTCGGGATAGTTGCCTCGTTCTAGCGTCGCCTCTTCCACCAGCCCCGCTGCATGGCCGCCCAGGAGTCAGCCTCGCCAAAGCCACAATATTGAGGACTTTGTCTATTTCATTCTTGGCCCTCACATCGTGGAAAACTCGCAACCTGTGGCAATGGATCCCCTCAGCGCCATTGGCTTGGCGTCCGCCATTGTGCAGTTTGTCCAGTTTGGCTTCCAGATCGCCGACCGCCTGGAGGACCTGACCTCGAAGCACCCGGGGCAGGTTCCCAAGGCGCTCCAGGGCATATCGATGCACCTGCCGCTGCTGGCAAACTCGCTGTCCAAGATAAAGTCCGACTCCCGCATTGGCGCCTTTGACTTTGACACGAAGTGCATCCTCAAGGGTATCGTGTCGGGCTGCCTCGCCCAGGTCCAGGAAGTCGAGGCCATGCTGGAGGAGATTGCCTGCACGCCGGGCGACTCGCTGCGCGCCAAGCTGAAAAAGGTCATGACGAGCATGAAGTACGAGGAGAAACTGTCCCGCATCGAGCGGACCCTTAACACGTACATTTCGGTCCTCATTCTGCACCACGTTGTTGATTCCGCAGATGCGCCCAAGGACCTGCTGGAGGAGACATATTTCGACGTGCGCGAGAAGCTTACCAACGACTATGTAGAGCGAAAGGCTCTTATTGAACAGCTTGACACTCATTTTTATGATGCTTCTCGCTCACAAGTCACGTCGCCGACCGTTTTATTGCTCTCGGGCAAAAAGGGCTGTGGCAAGACGCAGCTTGCCCTTGGGTACTGTCGGGCGGCCCACGAGCTACAGCAGTTTCGCACGGTCTTTTGGCTGGACGCCTCCACGCTCGAGAACCTGAATCTAGGATTTGAGCGCATGTACGCCACTGTGAATCAAAGCATACAAGGCTCTCGCGCAGACAAAGTCAACTTCATGCGCAATTTTCTGGAAGAGCTTTGGCACCCTTGGCTACTGATCCTCGACAACTACGATTCTGGGCTTCTTTATAACAATATCATGGACTTTTTACCAAGTCGGGGATCTGGAGCGATATTGTTGATCTCTGAGGAAAAAGAAAACGGGCTTGGGAAAGTGCTTCAGGTACCAAAATACTTGGGCCGCCATGAGCAGGACCGGGTCAACTCGCTGCTGCAAGCCGCTATCCAGAAAAAAAATTTCTCAGCCATCAAGGAGGCTGTTGAGCAGGGAGCCGACGTCAATACCAAAATCTGGGATCAATGGCCTTGCATTCACCGCCTTGCGCTGTTTGGCATGGAAGACGCCTTAAGATACCTCGTGGACCATGGCGCCGATCTGCAAATTGACGCTCAAGTCGCTCCGGCGTTGCACTGGGCTGCTACCGATGGCAGCGAAGGCGTGACTCGGCTCCTACTGGACTATGAGGACAAAGGACTCGCATTCTACTCGCAAGCAGTACATCAAGCGGCTTTCACTGCGGCTGTAGAAAATGGTCACATGGAGGCTGCACGAATGCTGTTGCAGAGACGTAATATCAATATTCATGCGCCAAACAGATACCAGGAAACAGCACTAGAGAGTGCAGCAGGCAAAGGCAAGGTTGATATGATAAAGTTCCTGATCAATGAAGGCGCCCTCTGCGACAATAAAGCGCCGGGCGAAAACGCTTTGATTAAGGCGACAGCGTGTGGTCACTTAGAAACGGTGAAGCTTCTGTGCCTGGAGGGAAAGATCAACGTCAATGCTTGTCGCGAGTCTGGGGAGGCTGCGCTGATACTGGCAGCTGACTCAGACTACAATGAAACGACGTTTCAGTTAGCTGAGTTTCTGCTGGAGCAGGGCGCACGTCCAGACCCCGTCGGAAACCAAGACGGCCTGCTTCACCGGGCTTGCGTCCGGGGTGAGATAGACTTTGTGAAGCTGCTTTTGAAGCACAAGGCGGACCCGACAATTGACGGTGCTGGATATTGTCCATTACAATACGCGCTGAAGTACGACAACCCTGAAATTATCGATATACTGCTGAGAACTGAAATATCTGACGCGGTAAAGCGCACGACCTGGCTTGAGTCTGCGTTGTTGTTTGCGGCCAGGATAGGCAAGCGTAGCGCCGTCATGCAGCTGCTCGAGCAAGGCGCCAATATCGATGCCCAGCTGAAAGAGGGCAGCCCCATTGGCGCAACCAGCCTGCTGCTTGCTATCATAAATGACCACGTGCATACGGCGCAATTTCTTGTGCGTCGTAAAGCGCGACAGGATGTGGCCGACGAAAAAGGCCGGCTGCCTCTACCGTCGGCGGCCGCAGGCGGTCATCACTTGCTCGTGCGGGATCTAATTCGTGCTGGTGGCGATGCAAACATGACGAGTGGGGAGAACCAAGATACTGTTCTTATGATTGCCGTGGCAGCCAAGCATGAAAAAGTCGTCGAGGTGCTCTTGAAGAATGGGGCAGATGCAGAGCTGGCGAACAAGTTTGGAGAGATTGCACTTGATATTGCGGAAGAGAAGAATTGCGAGGATATTATCAAGCTGCTAGATCAATAGACCATAAAAAAGAAATTAATACATAAAGGCGTCATCGAAAAGACTTGTAATAGCCACAATAGTAGTAGCAGCAACAGAACCAATTGCAGCAGTAGTGGTAATAATATGTAACTGGTAATAATAGTCTCGAGAGTAATGGTGGCAACAAAGCGATAGTGACAACACAGACAATAGATATTACGATTGCCCACAATTTTAGATTAATGTCTGCTCATTTTATATTAAAAAGGACCTACAAATGCTAGTTTACAAAAAAGGCTACCAGGTCGTGCCCATTATCTAGAGCCGAGACCTATTCGGCGCTTCAGGAAATATTGCTCAATATTTGTTGAGTCGGCTTTGCCATCGATAAGGGCAATATACGTATCTGGTCTTAACAGATACGCGGCATTCTTCACAAGACCTGCTGATCCATACTCGGCCGCCCATTCAAATACCGTCAGCCGCAGGTCATTGGCTTTGCACCAAGCAGCCAATTGCTCACTGGCAGTTCCGTAGACATGAAGCTGCCATTCAATATGAGCAAGAGACCCATGGTTGTCTTGTCCGTCAATTTTAACCCAGGGGAGACGCTGGCCGGCCTTGACAGTACCGGAGGGTGCACTAGCGCCGGCCAGCGTCGTGTCCGTATAGTCGATGATGAACTGGGACAGGCCGTGGAATGCGCGACGACGAACGGCGCGGAGGCGAAATAGGACAGGCATTATGTAGGATATAACCATCGAGCGGATGAAGCCAGCAAACCATCCGCGCCTTGTCATAAAGGTAAAGGCCTGATCGGTGGTGGCTACTAGTTTTCTGGCGAATCGAATACGCTCTTCTTCGTATGTATCCAGCAAGCTGTCCTGCGCTTGGTTGTTGACGACGGCGGCGATTTTCCAGGCCAGGTTGATGGCGTCGCCGATGCCCGTGTTCAAGCCCTGCCCGCCCGCCGGGCTGTGAATGTGCGCCGCGTCGCCGAGCAGAAAGGCGCGGCCCTTGCGGAAGTGGTCGGCTACTCTGTGGTGCGCGCGGTAGGTGGTGAACCAGTTGACTTTGATGTCGCCAAGCTGCATCTCTTCGACGGCGCGACCGCGCACATCGTCAAAGGTCAGATCGCGCGGCGTGGAAGCAGGACTCGGGTTGCTGGTGGGCGACACGACGCCGATGAAGCGCGCGCAACCCTTTTGCGCGAGGGGGAAAATGCCCAGAAAGTCGTGCGTGTCGAGGCAGAGGTGCAGCTCCCCGTCCATGGCCGGACCGGTGGCTTCAATGTCGGCCACGTAAAATAGCTGCTCGTACGTGTCGCCGGGGAAGCCCAAATCAATAGCGCGGCGGACGACGGAGTGTGCGCCATCGCATCCGGCGATATATTTTGCTTCGCAATTTTCTGTCGGCCCGTCCGACTTTTGTAGAACGGCCATGACAGAGCCCGCTTCCGTGTCCTCGACAAAGCTCTCGAGACCAGTCCCGCGCTCCACGGTGACACCGAGCGATTCGAGGTGGTCGATGAGAAGCCTCTCGTGCTCGTTTTGCGGGAAAACCGCGACAAAAGGGTAGGCCGTCAGCCCGACAGCCACATCGGAGAAACGAAGCCGGGCGCGATGCGAACCGCCGACCCACAGGTTTGGGCCGGTGAGCTGGGCTGAGCGGGCGGCGATGGTCTCGCCGAGGCCGATTTGTGAGTAGAGTTCGAGGGTGCGTGCCTGGACAGCCAGGGCACGCGTCGTTGTAGCGAGCGTGGTGGCTTTGTCGATGATGCGCACTGGGACGCCGAGTTTCGTGAGCCAAATGGCCAGCGCGAGACCGGTCGGGCCCGCGCCGACAATGAGGACATCGGTAGTTGACATGGTTTTGTGTCCGTGTGAAAAGGCTGCTGGGGGTGAGTAGCTAAAAGCACGATAGTAGATTGAATTGATTGTGAGAGCAAGCAAACGATTTAGTTTGCAGGGCTAATGGTAGTACTTATAGCGTCATGGTCTGTCTCTTGGCGTCGGTGGTCGGTGGCCGACCTGCTGGCGTCTCCGCGGAGCAGGGCGAACCTCCGGAGCGGACCGATCGGCCGGGCGTTGTCAACTGGCAGGGCACGAGCGAGAACCTTTTTTTAACCTTTTTTTATTCTTAAATCATTACTGCAGGCCGGGCATATGAAAAAGCCGAAAACACAATCATTGCCGTCGTCTTTCATCATTGTATTGTACCAGTTTATTTGGGCTTTTTTACCTTTCCAGTATCCCATAACTAGTTATGCAGTTCGACAGCTTTAGCACCACTAAAACACACTGTAACGGTTCCCTTAGCCCAAGTTAAGCTCCGTGGACGATCATTCGGAGGAAGTCGCGCCGTGAGTCAACGAGAATTTTGTACTCCCCATGTAAGCGAAAATGACTCTTAATTCCTGTTTCACACGAGTCCATGGTTTCAGACTCTATCGTACTATGCTGCAAGTGTCATACAAGCTTGCGCCTGATCTCGCGAATTCTTTGACCGCGAAGTGCCGCCATGCTAACTAACGAGGCTTAGGCAGAGCGCCAACGTTCGGCTGACAAGGCGTAATCGCCCGCATAAGCTGCTAAAACCCCCACGGTGACACTGCACATTCGTCGCGATTCGCCTGCACACCAGTATCCGATGGACAGAAATCCTCATGATCCCGAGGTGTGCACGTGCTGCTGCGGCCTGTCCGCTGAAGAGGCAGAGGAACTTGCCACCCTGGACCAGACCGAAATGACATTGAGCTTGCCACGGAAGATCGGGGATATTCGTGATGCAGCACGCCTGTGTGCCATTTGCGCTGTTTTGTCGAAAGTGCTGTCATTTTTCAGCGGGCGGCACGATGGCCACGAGCACGCAAAAGTCTTACTACTATTGCCTGTAGGCCCTGGCAACGTACAAATTGCCTTTCGCGCCCGTGGTGTACCTTCAGTCGCACAGCTGTACTCTTCAGATAGTAAGTCAAGGTGGCGAGGTTTGGGGAAACAAGCATTTGCGCCACGTGAGATGTTAATTCGCTTTCAGAGTTGTTTGGGTCTTGGCAGCGCGTACTTCCACTGCCCGACACTTGTACAAACCAGCTTTCGCCACAAGGCAAAGGCTTCATAAATACGTGCTTGCAGACATGTCTACAGAGCCATCCGCTGTGCAGACAAGAAGCGGCAACTTCGAGCAAAAAGCCTCCGCAGAGGCTCATACATGTCGGACGCGATGGTGACCAAATACTGCGTCTCATTGATACCGCTGGTGTAAGCCCTGGCGCGTATGCCGCACTGAGCTATAGCTGGGGAGGGGCAGTCAAGACGAAAGCTACTCGGGCAAGTATTGCCGGGATGAAAGAGCATATCAGGCTTGAAGATTTGCAAGAAACGATTGTTGACGCAGTTGTGCTGACTCGAGAGCTCGGCATTGAATACCTCTGGGTTGATGCGTTATGCATTGTCCAGGATTCCAAGGAGGATTGGGAACAGGAGTCTACTAAAATGGCATCATTGTATGCCAATGCAATCATCACCATCGCTTCTGTCTCGACCGAGTCTGCGGCAGTCCCATTTTTGCGCCACGAAAATAGTGCCGAGGCAGCCAAGCATCAGCGACGAGTACTTACTCACACGGTGCACACCGACAACGGGCCGGCTGTCATCAAAGCCAGGCTTGTCGAGCAGTCCGGTATTCACTGGCGATGGCAAAACGACTCCGACGAACGGTCCCCGAAAGAGCCGTGGGCCAAGCGAGGATGGACACTGCAGGAGCAGGTATTGTCTAGCCGGCTACTTATGCTCTCATCTACCGAGATGCAATGGGTCTGCAAGCAAGCCGAAACATGCGAGTGCCTATCCACGCTCAACCGTCGGCGCCAGTTCGGCCGTATACCACTGGCGCAGCTCGCTGACATCGGCGAGACCTTTCACTTCTGGCACAAACTCGTGGAAAACTACAGCAACCGGAGTCTGTCGCAATGCAGTGACAGGTTGCCGGCTATTTCAGGTATCGCGGAAGTTGTCCAGCAAAAGACGAATTCGCGCTACATCGCCGGCCTCTGGGAAGACAACATTGATTTGGACCTGCTATGGCACAAGACGGGTGATTTGGACACTGCTGAGGGAAGCGACCCGCAAGCCCCGTCCTTTTCGTGGGCGTCTGTCGACGGCGAGGTAGATTACTACTGCTTTCGCAACGGCAAGGAGCCGTATCGAAAATCAACGACCGTGCTGTCGATCGAAGCTTGCCCTAGCGTCCAAGCACCGCTGGGTAGAGTAACCGGCGGCAGGCTCACCCTGCGCGGGCCTTTGGCTCCGGGCCGCATCGCGCGATACTCAGAGGGCGGATGGGCTGCCATCGACCTTGGCAATCGTAGATTCGAATTCATACCTGACTCGCATCTCGGCTGCATCACCACGGCTAACGGCGACCAAGTGGAGGGAGTTGCGTGTCGTAGGCACCGTTACGGACAGGCAGGGGTCGAGCCGCTAGCGACACCGGGCCGACATGTCAGAACGGTACGCGTGCTGTCACCCGGGATGAGGTGCTGGGTCCTGAGACTTGGCGAATTTGCGCCGCGGCATCAGAAGAGCGCAGACTGGGGCGCCGAGCTCATGGTTCTGGGCATGTCTGTTTCTCAGCCAGGACGCTATCAACGTCTGGGGATGGTGTCAGATGTAGTTCGTGGGATGAATGGTATATTTGGACAGTCAACCGTGGCAACTATCACACTTGTCTAAAGAAAATAGTCCAAAATCTGCAATATCGTCCCTGTGTGTGTGTTTCCAACGAAAAGGGACCATGTCTGCAATCTTTGTGTGAGGATGTGCCAACCGAGCATTAAACCAAGGGGCCATAGCACAGCCTCGCGTGAGATAGGAAAGGATCAATATGGCGTGAGTGGCTAGTTAGTAGCGACGATGTTGGTAATACCTGCTCCCCGTCAGGCATCCGCGTTTAATATCGGCAATTGACAGGTTGTGCAATAGCCAGTTGCACACGCCACTTCTGGTTATTGATAAAGCCGGCCGGCAGTTACATACCCCAGTCCTGTCAGGCAGGCTATGGCGGAGACTTCTAGATCCAGGTCCTCGCGTCAGCCTTGCGAGATCAGCGGCCGGCCTTAATCGGCGCGGCCGACAGCTTAGCGCCGGCTATGTGCGTCGCGACCGCACGTTGTCGCCGACGTTGCGAATTCGCACCACCCATCTTTTTATCATTCTGATTCTTCCTCTCTGCCGAATGGATCTCGCATCTGCAAAGCCTCATCTAGATTAAGATATTTGGATTTCTGACCAATCAAGCGTCGCAGTGAGCGTCTAACTATCCGCCCGACTCTGCGCTGAACATTTACAGTGCGTGTCGGGGTGGCGAACGGGCGATTCAACCGGCAATACGTTACATACAAAGAGAAACTCACTGTTTACACTGGACAAGTGTAAATCGAATTCGCCCTGTCAAATATGCCGCCGACTCGAGAGGTCAAGACTTGTGAACGCTGTCGTGGCTTCAAGCGCCGCTGCGATCTAGTCAAACCATCTTGCACACGATGTGCACAGGCAGGAGTGCGCTGCAGTTTCGACATTCACAAAACTGCCAATTTGAATGCTTTATACCACGCATCAGGGCCTGATTCTACCTTGCGAGATGTGGCGGCGGACCATATGCCCCGTGCCGCTGCTGACCCCAGCAGCGCCAACGGCTCTACAGATCCGAGCCAGTCATCCACGGTGGATGAAAAGGGATTTGACAAGCTGCATTTGGGAGTCACAGACGATGAGGAAACAACGCAAAGGATACCCGGTAGCATTGAGGCAGTTGGCGGCCGCGTCATTCGCAAGCGCAAGCGCAACTGCTTAAGCTGCTTACGATGCCACAGGCTCAAGGTCAAGTGCGACAAGGAGTTGCCTTGTGGGCGCTGCAAGTCAAGCGGCAATGGAAGGGAGTGTTACTACAGCTACAACAAGGGCCGCAATGAAGGCAAATTTCCATGCCCGACAGCGCCAACAGGCACAAACGAGGATGAGAGCACCCTCTTGGCACCGTGGCAGGTCCAGCACAAAGTGCGTGGATCTAGTCACTGGCGTGATCTAATGGCCAAGGTATGTTGTAATATTTCAAGTGTATCTAATAACTAACACTACCGTACATAGATCATGTCACTCGGTGGAAAAGATACACAGCCACTAGTAAAAGCTCTACAGTCGATTGCGACGAATGCATGCCTAGCCAATTTCACCTTGCCTGGGAACTTCCCATTTGGCACTCCCGGAACCGCAAAATACTACCCTCGCGATGCGGTTGTTCGTCTTGTTGAGAGTGAGCGCCACAACATACAAGGCTTCGTCGACATGTACTTTACAATGTTCGACTGCGTCAACCCAATCGTGGACGAGTCTATTTTCTCCGCAGAGCTGGATCTGTACTGGAAAGAACCGTATACGACGAATGTCTGCTGGATGGCCCAGTTTTTAATGGTGATTGGACTAGGTCGGTTTGGTATGGACGAGGAGAACCCGGCCCTGGCCATTGAGTTCATGACGGCCGCGGAAGCATGTCTCATGCAGACGACATTCATGTTTCGGCCGAATCTTCTGACTCTCAAGACGTTATGTTTGGCCTTTGTGGCGAAGCAAGTGTGCAACGCGACCTGCTGGGCCTCGGACTCGGCTTGGTCCTCCATGGGGCTGCTCATACGGACAGCGCACATCTACGGCCTGCCGGAAGATCGCATCGATGTCGACGATGGTGCAACAAAGGCAGAAAAAGAAGCTCGTCGAAAACTGTGGCTGACCATCCTGTACTTGGATGTCAAGGGGGCCATTGCCACCGGCATGACACCGCTGACCAAGGCCGACGAGCTGGGCAGCTACTTTGCGCAGATGCCGGAATGGGGGTCGTCCAACCCCCTCCAGAGCGTGCTTCACCAGGCGCTGCCGACCGTCTTCACCGTGGTCGGACACCTCAACTCCAAAAAAGAGCACATTTCGTTCCCCGACGTGCTGCGGTACAACGCGCGCCTGCGGGAGCTCATGGGCTACGCGGCGCGCGTGTGCCAGAACCCGATCCAGAAGATGACGATGGACATTTTCCTGCGGCGGTGCCTGATGGTGCTGCAGCGGCCGTACGCGCTGCATGCCGACGGGCCGTCGCTGTTTGCCGAGTCGTACTGGTCGTCGCTCGAGTGCGCGCTCGCGCTGCTGATGCACTACCGCGACCTCTGGTGCAACGACATGGGCCTGCGGCTGCACCTCGTGGGCCGGGCATTTGTGCTCGACTTCTTCTCGGCGACGCTGACGACGTACGTGCACCTGCTGCGGCCGGATGCGCCGCTGACTTCGGCGTCGACGACGAGCGGCGCCGCGATCCCGCCGAGGCAGATTATCCTGGACACGCTGCGGAGCTGCGTCGAGATCTGGGAGAGCGAGCGGGAGAGCAGCGTGTGTTATAAGACGGGGTACGACTTGCTGCAGGGTATACTTGACTTGTTGCCGACATCGATGGATTGCTGAGGATGTCCGATAGAGCCGGCAAGTCTAAAGCGAAAGGCAGACAAGCTATATTGTAGCTGTACTCTGCTGGTTTCGTTGTTGGTTTCCAGAAACCGTTTACTCGTTCATGTATAGTAAGCTATAGTCTACTTAGCGGGTATGTTCGAGGACTGGAATGCCGGCCACAAAAGATCACACCACGCTCGCAACGCAGTAGAGGCATATAATCTCAAACTGCTGTGTGGCTAGAACATGTCTCTTCATTGTTCTTTGCCTACTCTCTTGGTTATTTTCCCCATTTGCCATGACTGCTGACGAGCGCCTTTTTCTCACCGCCTGATTGAGTCATGCTCAAGCGGCATGCAAAATGAAGAATCTCCGTTATATATCATGCTATCATTGACACCTTATTTCTTATGTTGTTGGCAGCTGATGAAGGTGCGGAAAGATGCGGGCACGTGGTGGTGCGATTGTGAGAGGCGCAAGGAGGTTACCGGTTCACCATGGCGCTTGTCAAAAGGTACTTCCATTTTGCCTGCAGCCCACTAGCTACCACAGGTACCTCACCCCACCGTTGCGCCGCCCGCGTGCCTTGTGCGTCATCACTTGGTCGCATGGACTCGGGGTTGGCAGCCTTACACCCATTCCGTCATATGCGCCTTGCACTGTCATAGAGTACTGCATCACCCGATTCGCCCAAGACAATCAGCTACTGCAACCTCACGCTCTATTCTGTTCGCCTGGTGTTGCCGCCATTTGCCAGACTGACAGCGTCACCCCGCCATTGGGAAACCGTTTCAAACCCCGCTCAAACAGCCCAAAAACAAAACAGCCCAACTTCCTTCCTGCACCTCACGCTGCCGACTTCCTCGAGACTCGCCTCGTGAGCACCTATACACACATTTATACACCCGGACTATAAGTCTTGTGCGCCTCTGCAGACTCTCATAAAACATGGCTTCCGCCGTCGACGACTCCCCCGTTCATTCGCCGCCCGGGCCAGATGCGCCGCGGCCCAAAGGTAAGAACCGCAGAGAGCTTGGCCGGACAACGGTACAGACCGTGTCTGAAGATTTCGATGCTAACCCAAATCCATCTATAGGTATTCTTAAACACTCTGGCGCGCACAAGTCGCCACCAACCGATGCGACCGCCTCCAGACCCGTCAACCGCCAGCGTTCCATGAGCAAGGAAATCACCCTCGAGAATACAAGCTTCAACGCCGGCCACCGACGCTCGTCGTCGGCCGCACGCATCAGCGCTTCCCGTCGCCAGTCGGCCACTAACGAGTCGGCCGAGCCCTCGCAGCGCCTTAAGTGGGACGAGGTCAACCTGTACCTGACGGAGCAGGAGCGCACCTCGACGATGAAGATTGACGAGCCCAAGACGCCCTACGTGAAGCAATATGATCCTGCCGAAGACCCGTCCGACGACGAGTACGGATGGGGCGAGCCCGGAGCCCAACGCGCCGACGCCGAGGCTCCCGTGGATGGTGCTCATCGTGGCGCTAAAGCTCCACGCGCGCGCGCTGAGGATGACATTCCGGGCCTTTCGCTGGGCGAGCCGGAAGAGGAGATCCCAGAGGCGCAGGGACAGGCGGCGCGCGCGGCGGCAGGAGCAGATGCGCACGATGCTGACGATGCCGCTGCGGCGCATGCGGCCTCGCCCAGAGCCCCGTCGGAGAAGAGCGTGCATTTGGACGAGGACAACGTCGCTGCCGTTGAAGACGCGCTGGTGGGCGCCTCCCCCGAAGAAGTCGAGAAGCACCACAAGTTTGAGGAGCTTCGCAAGAGACATTACGAGATGCGTGATGTGGCGTCGCTACTGGGCAACCCGGAGATGCTCCCCGACGACGAAGACGACGACGAAGAAGAAGAAAAGGTGGTCCCTCCCGTCCCACGGATTCCCAACGGTCTTTCGTAGCCCTCGATGAAGTGGTTTTCTTTGAGTTCAATATGCATCTCGGCGTTTGCTTGTTTAGGACTTGGCTTCTTCATGCTGTGTTATTGATACGGACAGATAGTCAAATTTGGCATTTTTGTTCCCTTGACTCGCTGCACATGAGATTTTTGTGTGCTTTCATGAACAAGGAATGATATATTAAAACCTTCTATCAATTTTGCGCCCCCAGTGATATGTATACAGTATGTGCTTCACCAAATCTCTTTACAACAAGCCTTTACGTGCCAGCTCAATCTTTCGCGCGGCCTCGCCGTCCTTGAAACCACCTCTCGACGCGCAGAGACGTTTTCCCTCGCCAAATTCGAATTTATCCTCATGCTGATCCCAGATGCAGGGGCAGTGGTGTGGAAAATGGACGCACGCGAGCGAATCGGGACACAGGTACTTGTCGCAGACGGCTGATATCGTATTAGCCAAGCATTCACGGTTGCCATATTCCACAATGGGGTTTGAGTGCTGCTGGAGAACTTACAGCCTTCGTAGCGCGCGTGATAATGTGAAGCGTCGCTCGGATTATTCTGTTGCTGTTGCTGGTGGTGGTGGCCGTGGTGCTGCTCCTGCTGGCCGAACATTTGGTCAAAGAAACCAAACTGGGCGCTCGCCAGCGAAAATAGAGACAACAAGGCCACTAATAAACGCATGTCGAATGGATTGCGCACTAAGACAATTTTTTTGTTCTGGTGCAGAGAATAACTGTACGACGGCTAGAACGTAAAAGAGAGCATGCCGTCACCGGGCTAGCTGGCCACTTTCGCAATTGCTTATCGATAATTGTCGGCCGCATGACTAAGCCAACCCAGCACCAAATTTGAAGCATCGCCCGTTCAGTCGAGCTTCAATTCGCAAAAGCCCCCATAAAAGCATCCTCGACAGCATCAGCCCGCGACGCCATGGCAATGCGGTTCCTCTCGGCCCAAAGGCCGTCGCTGATAGCGGCCTCGACTCTATCAAGGCTCGCTGGCCTAACCTTACAGCCACAATTCATTGGCGCCGCCATTCAGGGTCAAAGATACGCCTCCGTCAAGGCGCAAGGAGCGTACAAGAAAAAGAGCAAACGTGGCATTCCCAAGAAGCTAGGAGCCAAGCGAACTGGAGGTGCGCATATTTCAATCATTTTATAGTGCCATTGAGGCATTTGTGGCATCTCACGACCCCTACAGACGGAGAAACTGACCCCCCGACAGACCAGTTCGTCATCCCCGGCAACATCCTCTACAAGCAACGCGGAACGCACTGGTGGCCCGGCGAGAACTGCAACATGGGCCGCGACCACACCATCCACTCCACCGCGACCGGCTACGTCAAATACTACCGCGACCCGGCCCGGCACCCCGACCGCAAGTACATTGGCGTCGTCTTCGACAAGGCCGACACGCTGCCGTATCCCGCGCACGCCGAGCGCAAGCGCCGCCTCAACATGACGGCGCACCCGATCCGCGAGGCGCCCGCCGCGCCGGCGCTGTCGGCGTCGGGCATCCCCTTTGAGGTGACGCGCGTGCAGGCCGGCGAGCCGGACCGCCTGCTCAAGCTGCGCGACGACTACAGCTACCGCGAGGACAACTGGCGCATCGGCCGCCTGGTGCAGACGACGGGGCTCAAGCTGAAGAAGTTCCGCACGCGCAAGCAGTGGCTCCGCAACAGGCGCTGGCGCCGCGAGAAGGAGATTGCGGGCCAGAAGAGGGCAGAGACGAAGCGCGCCGCGCAGGGCGGCGACGATGGCTTCAAGACGGCCAAGAAGGTCGTGAGCAAGAAGGCGGCCAAGAAGGCCAAGGCCAAGGCGAAGAAATAGAGGCATGTGTAAAAAGTAGCATGGCCCTGAATCAGGGCGCATAATCCTGTATATTATCATATGATTTCATTTTCTGTATGAACACTTGCGATATTCAAATTCACTACACTCTTGTAATGTGACATTGTTGACGGCTCGGCCGCGCCACTTGATTTGTATAACTGCCGGACAAAGAGTTCCGCTTTGTCTGCTATCGAGTTGAATTCATGCCGATTTTTGTCATTCTCATTAACGATGCTGGGCGTGGCCGAGTCTCTGGTGGTGGATCTCTACTTTGCCGACAGTGCTCCAGCGTGCTGGGGCACTCCTGACCCTGGCCGTCTTCACGCGACGCGCTTGCTCGGCTTTCTGTCACCAGCACAAGTCGCATACAGCTTCACGGCTCATTTGACTTCACCCAGGCTCGTACTCTCATTCGTTCAAGTATATAGTGAATTCGTCTGCGCAGTCGATATCGCGACTCCGTGGTGCTGTCGGTAGTTCCCACGCTGCAGCTGGCGACTTGAAACCCTCCAGAATCGGCCCTCTCACCCTGCACCTGCCCATCATCGGCATGCCTAGATGACGACGCAACGGCCAGCTTAATCCCGTTTTCCATTGCACATCCATCAGGCAATCATGTCCTCACCGCGGCCTGACGGCCAACGGGCCGCTGGTCACGTCCCAGTGCCCCATGTTCCTAGGGTGGTCAGCCAGGTACCACTGCCTCCGTACGCGCAGCCTACCCAGACACAGGACGGCACAGGCGGCAAGCTCATGTCGCTGAACTCGACCATCATGGCGGCACAGCGCGAATGGGAGGAGAAGAACCAGGCTGGCGGCGCATCGAGCGGCGAAAGTACCTACTCCGAGTCTGCTGCGTCAACCGCATCGGACGAGCAGTCCAGCCCTGGGTCAGTAGAAGAAGGTGCGTAGCCTCATGCGTCTATGGGATGCCAAGTATAAATTTCGAGCATCAGACGTACTCTTCCTTCGCCGGTATTCTAACACAAGGCCAGTCTTACCCTCCATGGGTTCCTCGAGAGGGCCTGCAGCAGGCAAAAAGCGTAGTCTTGTCAGCGTTAACCTAGGAACCTCATCACGGCCTGCCAAACGGCGTGCCAGGTCGCCTATTTTGATGGCATTAAAAAGACCGCCTGGGTCGTCCCTGTCTTCCTCGCGAGCGGGCCAATCCAGAGCACCTAGCCACGCGCAACGAAATACCCAGAACGGTACAAACTACTCAGCGCCCGGTGAGAACGAGTGGCTGCAGTTTAATTCGTGGGATGCCATCGACTATCGTGCTGATGGAATTGCCTATCACTTTTATTACGGTATGCATGCAGTTGTGAGGATGGGAATTTTTCAACTAACAAGGGGTCGTGCAGTTGGTAATTATAGAATAAAGACCATGAACGGTGCGATCGTTCCGACCAATTATCGGTTAGATAAATTAGCTCCCAACCCCTTTGTCTGTCCAGATAGAGGGTGCAGCAAGGCTTTCGCGAGCGCAAAGGCCTTGGGGGGGCATTTCTCTTCGGGTCATAAAGGCAACGCGTACAATGACAACTGCGACGGCACACTCTCCAAGGTCGGCTTCTACGACAAAATTGTTGGAGAAAAGTGGCAGGCCATCGTGGTATCGCGGGTCAGCGTGACTGGAAGTGAAGAGGAGAATCCCCATGTCTCAACTCCGGGCCCGTTCACAACGGCACATGTCGCTATGACAACTCCGGATCCCTTTACATACGTTACTGGGTTCCTTTCACGCCATGTCGACTTTACCAAGTTTCTGAACACGGCGTACATTCGAGAGCTCTGCGAACTACCGAAGCGCCGCCAGTTACCTGCATCGTGGATCAAGTTCCACAGAAACAAGGGCTTGAGCGAAAGGATGTTTGCCCTTGCAGTTGCTTATGTCACAGGAAGAGAAGTGTTTGGCATGGACGTGTGCCTCGAGGGATTACATGAAGACGGCAGCAGGCTTTCGCGCCATTCTGTTGCTGTGCCCTTTGAACTCTCAGCCGCACAAAAGAGACTGTACTTTCCAGAAGACAGCTGTATTGGGTGCTACTACTACACCGAGTTCCACGGCAAGGAGTCTATCCGCTGCTCCTGGCTGGCTCAGGCGACAAAGATTGAGCTCCACCGTTACGAGAAACGTGTTGACGGGCTCTCAGACTCGGACGAGGACGATGGCGACTTTGCGTACCACGGAACAGAAGATCGCGTGGCAAAAGAACGGCAATGGGCCAGAGGTGTGGATTCCGCCATAAAGCTTGGCAAGGCGGCTCGTTTCCAAATGCCGTCGCTGAACCCTTTATCGCGCGCGTCTCAGCCCCCGTCCCAAGAACAAGCCCCATTACGGGACTCGGGGCGTGCATCGGGCAGCGGCAGTCCAAACGTCGCTTCGGTGCATCAGCGGCCGGCAGAGCGCCCATCATCTACGTTTGTCTACGACCAAGTCCGCACACGAAATGAGACAGCGACAACACCGACACATGATAGCCGACCTCGACGGGAATCAGCGGTGTCAAAGCCGAAACAACACCAGACTCTCGCCTCCACGCGTACGTCTAGGTCTGCAACGGCATTGCACATGCCGGTATCTTCAATCTCCCCGGAGCCGCCGTCCCAGACTAGTCCTCCCATTCAAATTCCCTCTACCCAGGCCAGCCACCCAGTTCAAGCCCCTCCGGCCCAACTTCAGATGGAGAGCTGGGAAGTTGCGCCAGGTCGAATGGTTGACGCGACACACGGAGAAAGTATGTGCATCCCATCCCATATCTTTGAATATCACTAACGACTGCACAACAGACATTGGGTACTCGAATGCCTATTTGAACGGACGTGAGCCGGTCGAGGTCTCTCAAGACGTTGCTTTCAACGTGATTACGATTAAGCCGGGCGACAAGGCGAGGTGGGAAGCGCACGAATCGCAGCTACGGACCTGCTCTGTGGCGTCGGGCAAAATCGAGATCAAGATCGGGACCAACAAGTTTGGCATGGGGCCGAACAGCGTGTTCATCATCCGGCCTGGCGAGACGTGTGTGGTAACTAACAAGCTGTACGTTGACGCCACAGTTCACTGCACGACAGTAAAGAATTACTCGCTTTTGTCTTGATAATTATATTGCTGTTATTTTGGTCGTCATATTCGCCATCGTCATTCCAGGCCACGGGCTTCTTTCTTATTATTACTTTGTCCTTTGTTTTTTTGTTTTTTAGGTGCGTGTCGTCTGGGTTGCTTGGGAGCACGAATATGGAATTATCTGGGACAAATTGTAATATGCGGGTGGCAACATGACAAGAGCTTGAAACTTGTAAACCTTTAACGTTTGTCTTTTCGTGCATGGAATATATCTAATCTGTCGGTTGTGGCGACAAAATTTATGGCTACCGGCGGAACGAGGTCCGGTGGGAGCGGACAATCTGGTGCTTCTCTCGTAGACCGTACGTTCAATGATGGAAAGGGAGTGCTATTGTGGCAATTTTTTTCCTGTTTCATAGCTACCAGCTGGCTATTATAAGCCATCAACACAGCTTTGCAGCAACAATTCCAAGAACGGACACCGCGCCGGCTATCGCAGCCCATCTGACCAGTCCCCTCGTGATTTGCTTCGTCGCAAACTCCTCGATGGCCTTGCCGTCGTTGATCTGCGGAAACGGCACACCCACGGGCACGGGCAGGTCCAGCGCCTTGCACAACGGCTCCCACCCGTCCCTGACGTCGAAGAAGACGAGCCGCTCGGCGGGCACAGTCTCCTTTAACCACTGCATGTGGCGCTCCCACGACTGGCGTGTCGGCGGTTCGGTCTCGCCGTACGCGCAGTACCAGGCGTCGCGCAGGCCGTTGATGTAGTCGACGAAATAGCGCATGGACGGCACCGGAAGCAGCACGACGCGCAGGAACCACTTGGTCGAGGCGCTGGCCACGCCCGCCATGCTCTTCTCCCACGACGCGGCGTCGCGGACGGTGCAGATGACCACGGCGTCTGGGTACAGCTGCATCAGCTCCGGCACCAGGCCGCAGCCGGGCGAGTCCGTGACGGCCGCGTAGCCCAGCGTGCGCTCCCGCAGCAGACGGAGGATGCTCTGCTGCGCGCCCTCGTCCTTGGCCGGCCACTGCGAGAGCAGGCTGATCCAGCCCCTGATCTCCGCCTCCGGGCCCAGCGTGACCTGGGTGCCGCCGTGGTAGACGGGGCCGCCGAGGAGTATCTCCAGGGCGCGTGTAAAGGACGCGGTGCCGGTCCGGGGGAGGCCGGCGCCGATGACGCGGAGTTTTGTGCCGTTCCTGGGCGCCGAGTAGCGCTGGCCCATGCTGGTGACGGTGAGTCTTGACGAGGGGAGAGGTGCGCAATCCTGAAGCGATTTGCAATACTCGGCAAATGATTTTGCTGGCTTGGAAATGACGGTTCACGCACCAAGTGGGAACGAACCTGTCGTCCACGTACTATTCTACTCTACTCCGGAACTTGCCCAATTCGCCAAACCCCCGGTCGATTGACTCTGTACCAAAGCCAAGGACGGGATCGGCGATCCACGCATTCTTCTGTCAGTGGCCGCTGATGCGGTCGCCTTTCCCAAAACTCACCATCGCAGTACTGGATTATGATACTTTACTTCTCTTTACTTTTCTCCAATTTGTTGTACTATATATTACCATTTGTTCTTTTATATATCACGTGAATACCAGAAAGCATAGTTCTTTGATTAAATACAGTTGAAAGCAAATAGTAAACTGCCCTTAGCTCCATCACAGGGAATCGAAAAGTATCGCGCTCCCCTCCCGCCACCACGTAATGAATGAGGAGAGAAAACTTTGCTATGTAAAAGCAGATAAGTTAATGTAGCGCTCACTAAATAAACGAAAGAGAAAATCCCTATGATGCGCAAAGAATAGCGGTCGACAGAGCCTGACCGGTGTACCGTGTAGGATAGCCTATAGTGTTGAGCTTCAGGAGAGAAAGGCCCTGTACGCGAGATGAACACGTTATTTCGGAGCACAATTTAAGTGACCGCATGTATTAGAAAGTTAATAGGGGCCTAGTAACGTACGCGCCTTTTATACGATGAATGATATAGCGTCCCTAGATTCTTGCTCTATTTTAAGTCTTTCGGCAGCTGCACACCACTGCCGATGTGGCGTCTGCAGCTAACAGCGTCGCGTTGAGGGGATGCAACCATGTGGACAAGTCACGGACGCCTTGGTCGTGATGCCACCAACGCCGACACAGACTCCTAGTGCAACCCGTCAAGAGAGTTGCGCAGTATGGTTCCAAACACGGAATATGGGACGTACGTCACGGGAAATCCGAAGCTCGACCGAAATGACGTCTTCTTTATTTAATTCGTCCTGTCGCTATTTTTCCGTCGCGGCGGACTTCGGCGTCCATAGTGCAGGGTAGCTTTCGATCTAGGCAGAACTGCGACCGTGACTGGCTTTATCTGGGGGCAGCCGAAGGCCATGAGACAGACTGACCAGCTGACTTTCTTTCGGGAACAGGCGAACAATGAGCCCGAGAGGCGTCAGGGATTGATAAAATGCCGGGGCGCACGATCTGTCTCTTGAATATCCTAGCTACATCGTTTTGCACTTTTTTTCTTCAGTATTTTTGTTGCCTGTTGTTCTTGTACACAGACACACACACGATCGCCGTCTAAGCCACTTACACGAACAAGGCACGAAGCAACAACTCAACCTAGATGGCCTCGAACCGGCCACTAGGAAAATCCACAATGCCGCAGAGCAGCGATTCCCCCAACTCCGCCTCCGCAAAGGGCTCTCTCGCCAGTCCCGCCAATGTCATGACGCCGCAGCGCTTGGCTCGTGAACCCAGCGGTCTGCCCGAGCAGCAGCAGTTACAGCCTCGCGAATCCGTCTCGGACGAGAAAGATAGCTACGAAAAGCCAGAAAATATTGAGGTTGAGAAGCTGGATGATTTTATTTTGCCTTTGCAGAAACCCGTAAACGACCAAGACGGCGAACGGTTTCTGCTCGACCCGGCCGGCGACCTCACCTACGACATCACCACCGTCGACGTCGTGACAGTGCCTTGCCCTGGCGGCGACCGACTCCGCACATGGAACCGCGAGGGCTTACTAGGTCGCTACTTTGGCGCCCCGTCGATGCGCGATGCCGAAGTCCACGGCAGCAGTAACAGCGAACGGCCCTCTACGTCCTGGGTGCGCCAGGGCCTCCGGCGCGAGGCCAACAAGGCGCGCATCCTCCTCTACGCGCACCCGCCGCTCGTCGAGGGCACGACCCTCAACCGCCTCGCCGAGGAGCTCCTGCAGGCGCTGCACAAGCTACGCACGCAAGAGGGCGGGCCGCAGCGGCCGCTCCTTATCCTCGGCCACAGCGTCGGCGGGCTCGTCGCCAAGATGGCGCTGGTGCGCGCGAGCCGCGACCCCAAGTACGAAGACATGCTCGACGCGTGCTACGGCGTCGCCTTCTTCGGCACGCCGCACCAGGGGTCCAGCTACTTTGCGATGCGCTCGCTCGCGGGGAGCGTGCAGCGCCTGCTGCAGCTCGCGGCGCCGCTGCCCGAGACGCTCACGACGGATCTACGGGTCGGGAACGCGCTGCTGGCGCACGTCGACGAGGACTTTAAAGAGATTGCGAACGATATGCGAGTTTGGACGTTTTACGAGACGATTGACTCGCGTCTCTCTGGGCGCGGTGCTGGTGGTGTGACACGCACGGCGACCGGGACGGACGGCAAGGGCGAGGGCGACAATGTGTACTTTACGGCGCCGCTGACGTCGATCAAGTCGGCGATTCTGGGCATGCGCCAGGAGAGAATCTTTCCGCTGCAGAGCGACCACGCAAACGTGGCGTCGTTTGGCCGGCACAATGTCCCGACCATGCGGCTCTTCCTGCGACAGGTCGCTGAGCAGGTCGAGCACGCGGATGCCAATATTGCCAGCAGCGAGGGGGAGCAGGGCACGGCGCACTGGAAGATGCCGAATCTGGAGCAGAAAGTCAACGTCGAGATTCACGGCTTCTTTGATGATTTTATCGGGGGGACTGGCATTACGGCGGTGCGGGCGTGGTCCACGAGGCTTCCGCTTCGCGAGTTCATCAGCAAGGGCCCCGACGAGTGTCTGAATGAGAGGCTGAACGAGGTCGATGGCTCGCCGGGCCAGGGGCAGTTTTTGAAGACACGCGGCAGAACATCGCTGGCGCAAGTGGACCGCAGCGTCGAACACTCCCCTTCGCCGTCGAGAGCTATCATATCCGTACCTCCTGTCATGACCGTCAAAGACGCCTTGGGAATCGACAGCAAAATAACTGGCCCTGTGGGAGTTATCACGCCAGGGTCGCCGGTCATACACGCCCTCAGCAGTGTTCCCGCCGTCCCGCCGGCCTCGTCACCACAGTCCGCACCCATCGGCCCCATCACCTCGCCACCATTTTGCGCACCCTCGCCGCCGACGCGACATGCCGCCTCCGTCGTGCAGCAAAACGCCTCGCCACTTCTCCGGGCACAGATTGAGCAGGATCTCGTCATCGACCGCCTCTCGCCGCCGCTGCGCGGCCGCAGAGCCAGCACGACGCCCGCTCTGTTGTCGCTAAGCCGATCTGTGAGTCTGGGCAGCGACGGCGGCGCGTCACGGTGCAGGTATCGCGACTTCCCGCCGTTTTCGGTCAGGAGTCGGAGCGCGGGGGGCGATGAGGACATATTCAGTGGCGAGGATGACGACTTGGAGCCGTCGCCTGCGTTGCCGGAGAACATCTTTGGTGAGCGGGTGGTGTTTGGGAGTGGTGGGCATCGGCATGAAGATGTGAATGCCGGTGTTTTTCTGAAGCCAGATGCTCATGCAAAGAAGTTTACCTGGATTCATCTGCCGTATAATAACCCCGCATGGGTCAAGGTATGTAAAGAAGGCTAAAAAATTGTTGACGAACGGCTGACTGACACAAATATTAGAGCATCTTGCAAACTCTTCAGGTCTGTTCGGGAAAAAACTTGTCACACTTGTACGGCCCGGATTTCTGGGCGACAAAACATACAAGAGGACGACACTCGCAACATTACGCGTACTTTGCGAAACCAGGCTGCTACTTTACAGCGCCAAGAGCTTGTAAGTTCGTACTCGTCAGTGCTGGAGCATTTACTAATCGTAAATCAGTGTCACCACTCAGTACCTCAGCTGTTAGTCCCACCATGTCACCGTTTACCGGCGACGAGGGCAAGTACACCTGTCTCTTCTTTCCGTACCTCCACTTTGACACCTACAAGCGCCTCCTCCGGCGCCGCAACCTAATTCTACAGCGCTTGAACCAGGGTCGCTCGCGCCCGGTGCCCAACAACGTCGCCAAGATGGACTCGCTCGAGATGCAGGTCATCTGGGAGTATCTGGGCAACGACCCGCCCATCAACTGCCGCCGCACGCTGGACCAGTTTGGGTATCCGTCGCTTCGCGATACCCGGTCGCGCGACGACGATCAGATGCTGTACAAGCTGACAAAGGAGCGCTTCGGCCTGCATGGGCATCGGCAGCAGCTTCATTCGCAGGGATCGAGTACCAGAGATGGGTCCAATAGAAGTGGCAACGAGGGTGGGAATGTCGGGTGGAAGGAGAGACTGACACGTCTGAGGGGGCAAAATGAAGATCAAACTGGGGAAGAGGACGTTTTGAATGGCAATGTCTTGATGGTAGATCAGCTGTGGCTGTGGGCCATTAATACAAGTAAGAAATGCCTGATGAAAGGATATTGACCATGGTGCTAACTGTTGCAGAAACCGTCGTTACTTTCTTCCCAAAGCGCGAGGGCGATCCTATCGAGGGGCCGCTGTTCCAGCAAGCCGACCTACGAGACAGCATCTTCAACGAAGTCAATGTCGACTTGACTCGACAGTGTGAGAATGCACTTGATCTGGCCGCACTATCCGTGCTGCACGCCGTTACCGTTCTTTTAGATCGGTCGTCGCATCCCGACCTCGAAATCTTTCGCATCTTTGAGGAAGCCATCAGCGTCTTGGTAAGAAACATGTACCAGTAACATTCTGCGACCATCTTACTAATGACTCGATAGACTGAGAAGCTGACAAGCTCGTTGAAGGAATTTCGCACAGAGGGCGTTCGCGACAAGACCTTTGACTTTGAGCCGGTCGAGAACCGTCTGCGCTTCATCCGCGCCCGCCATAAAGAAGAGGGCCGTCGCGCAGAACGCGAGAACCGCGACAACACCTCTGCACTGCTGGAGCTGCGCGATATCGAAGACGAGCTGGTGACGTTGCTGCACTTGTTTGAGCGTCAGAGCCGGGTAATCTCCTCCATGCATGCCATTTACGCCCGCGCCGAGCTGCGCGAGCACACCGTCAACGGCCGTCTCTTCCTCGCCGAGGCGCTGAAAAAGGTGACGGAATACATCCAGCAGGCCGAGGAGATGATTCGCCGGGTGCGCGACACGCGCGACGACTACGACAAGCTGCTGCAGATGGTCCAGCGCCAGGCGCAAGTCGACGAGGTGCGTCTGAGCAGGTTGCACGCCGACGTGGCGGGCGCGCAGAACCGCAGCGTCATGATCTTTACCGTCTTCACCGTCATCTTCCTGCCGCTGACTTTTTTCACGGGTCTCTTTGGCATGAACACGCAGGAATGGGGCGGCGACAACAACCTCTCCCTCAAGACGATTGGCACGATTGCGCTGCCCGCCAGCGTGCTGCTCATCGTGGTGTCGCTGGTCGTGGCCTGGAGTACCACGGTCCGCAAGCTGTTCAACTACGTGATTCGGGGGTTCCGACGCCTGCAAGAGTACTCTTACGTCTTTGTATGGGATCCGTGCCTGCGTGTGCTGCACGAGTTAGTCGGGTACGTGTCGTGGCGGCGCAGCGAGGCAGACAACGAGGGCGAGGCGGATGGGAGCAGGGCGAGCGGTGGTGGGAATGGTGCGCTTCGGCAGGAAGCGAGTGATTTCTGGCAGAGACACAGGCTGGAGCGCGATAGGGCGTATAGGATCCCGGAGGTGAACAAGAGAGGGGTGCGAAAGGGCTGGTCGGTAAGGGCAAAGAAAGACAACAAGGCCAAGTAGGGAAGCATTGCTAGTGCTGCATTTAGCAA
This sequence comes from Akanthomyces muscarius, assembly GCF_028009165.1. Lineage (NCBI taxonomy): Eukaryota > Fungi > Ascomycota > Sordariomycetes > Hypocreales > Cordycipitaceae > Akanthomyces > Akanthomyces muscarius. The sequence continues at coordinate 699,624 of NW_026611618.1, forward strand.
GTCACAAATGTAGCATAATGATTTATGGAATGAGACACCACCATGCTATTGAAAGTAGATGGCAATGTACCATCTTTATCGTCGTTGTTGCTCTTCGGCGGCCCCTGACATCATTTCATTGCTGACGCCGTCGCGTTCGTCGGCGAGAAGTCGCGCGGCCTCGGCCCCGGCTACGGGCAGCCTGAGCCTGCTGCCATCCTCGCGGTCGACATGCGTGGGCAAAATGCCAGCCTGCAGAAGCACACCGGCTTGGTCCCACCATATGTGCTCGTGGTAGAGGCGGTCGCCACGGACATTGACAACTGCAACCATGGGCACGGAGAGCTTTGCGTTGGTGGGCGGCACGTTGGGAAGAAGCCACGGTATGCGAGTAGTGTGTGTGCAGGTAAATATGAACTCGTCTGCGATAAGTTAGCCGTTGCTCGCGTAGCTGCTTCGAAAGATACAGGAAGCCGGTCATGGGTTGGTGAAGACTTGCCTACTACGCGGTCTGGTCCTACGGTGCGAGATATGGGATTCAGCACCACGTCTGGAGGATTGCTAGGGCGGCTTTAGCTGCTGACACACGGACTGTTTCGCGGATTGGCAACGTACCAGAAGATGAAGTGATCTCGGTAAAAGGACGTGAGCTTCTCGCGTCCCATGCCTCCAGTCATCTGCGTTCATATTAGTCACAAAAGCTTGTTGAGGGAAGGCACTGGCAGTCATCTCACAGTGGGCACATGGTTGACATATGGTTCGGCCTGTCTTGTATTAGTGAAGCTGCTTTTTGATCTTTGCAAAGCTGCCGGCACTCACAACCATGGTCGCCATAGTCTGGGCAACACTGCGCTTCTCAAACTCCCAGTAGGTATGCTCCTCCCAGATCGCTTCTAGATCGAAATGCGGGCCGCCGAGGTGCTTTCTCAGAAACACCAAGCTCCTCGTATGCGCAATCGCCGCGGCGGCGGCATTGTACGTGCCGACACGAGGATCAAAGAAAAAGTCTTCAACGTTGGGATACGTCGCGACAGTCACGCTAGGCTTTACAGATACCGCGGCAGGCGAGTCTTTTTCTGCCGCCATGTGGATGTAGAGCGGCGTCTCGGAATGATGCGGCGGCTTCGACACGGATCCGTACCCAAGCGCGCAGACAACACCGCGGCGCCTCAGCTCCGGCAGCAGACCGCTGATGATCTCGGCGCCGTCTACAGTATAAATCACGAACCCGAGCCCGTCTTTGCCCGTGACCGAGTTGTGCGCCTTGAGCGCCGCAGCCGCGGCAATGAGCTCATCCGTAAAGTCGCCATTTTCCGCCCCGCGGGGGAGCGTGACGGCTGCGACCGCAAAGCCTTCCTCGGCCCATTTCTGGACAGGCTCCGGATCCAGCGACAGCGAGTCGGTCGCCTTGACAGCGTCCGTGAGGACGTCGATGGCGTGCTGGACGATGATGAGGCCGGGGCCGGTGCCGCGGCGAGAGAGGGGCGGCTGGAGGATGGTGTGCCGCGAGACACGGACCCTTGCGGCTGATGGGAGGGCCGGTGCGCTGCACTCGTCGGGGGATTCGGGATTGTACCTTGTCGGTGGAGGCATTATTGGAAGATGCAGAGAGGGTTGTGGAGAGGAGAGGCTCGGTGCATGACGTTGATACGCCGAGGCATCTAGCCAAGGCGGGGGGCCTTGGGGGCCGGCGATCTGGCATCTTGCTCATGCAAGGTTGGTTGGACATGACAAGCTGCTCTGATTAGTCTGACAGAGATGCGGCCAGTCGACTTTTACATTATTTCGAAACATGCTTACTCTGTGATCGTATAGTTTTTCTTATTTCTTGTTCCTGCTGTGGGGGTTTCAGCTACCACCACTGCTCTTAGGCGTGTCGCCCGTGCTATGTACGTTGCCACCACCGCCACTCTATGAACGCCAGAAAATTCGTTGCCGTGGAGGCTTGATTTAGCTAAATAGGTAGAAATGCGTCTGCTATTATCGATTCCAATACGCGTTAGGATGGCTGGGCTCTAGAGGGAGTTGACTTCATGTGAGCTAGCTCCATAGCAGACTGTGAAGGTGGTATGAATTAACAATTGTGCGGGTTCGCGTCGCCCATCCATTCTTCATCGGGGGAAACCCTGGACCCTGCTTGCTTGCTTATGATAAGCATTGAGACAGAACAATGCTGCTAACTTGCAACACAGAGCGAGACAGCGAGTCTTGACGATACTAGCCCCAACGCGCCATCCGAGACAAGAAGGGAGCGTGCAGCGCTGCATCTGCCAGCTGAAAGTAAGCACACGGCTGTGTTGAAATGTTAGAGGTGAAACTAACGCTGTGGTGGCATCTGAGACCGTGATTAAGTAACCACTTTCTGTCTCGGTGGTAGCATTATTGTAGCGAGACACGACTCAGCAAGAAATGTCACAGTGAGACTCAATTAGAGCATAGACACAGAAAAAGGGTTTATAAAAGCGACCACATTTCCTGTCTCGTAGTAAAGAGGTAATCCAAGTCACTTCGATACCTGCAGGACCTATTCACAGCCAGCATCATGAGATTCATCGTTATTGCTACGCTCCTGGCTGTCGCCGCCGCCTCTCCCCTCGCCTCTGGACCACCCCCTGGCTACGGAGGAGAAGATGGCCACGAAGGAGACGATGGCTATGGAGGCGGCGATGGTGGCTATGGGGGACAACGCGGGGGTTATCAACCCTGCAGCAAGGCAGGATTCTTCGGCAACGCTGCGACATGTTGCTCGTTTGACATTATCGGTGCCGCGTCGCTTGGTTGCAAGCCGCGTACGTTCAGCCCAATTACCAACTCGATCAGCGTTTCTGTCCGAGCTAACACCGATGCAATTAGCCGCGAGAAACCCCCGAAGCCCGGAAGAATTTAAAGCCCTCTGCGGAAAGAAAAAGCCGAAATGCTGCTTTGTAGACGCCACGGTGAGCTGCCCATTTAGTTCTGAAGGCCGTAACCATTTCGCAGAGTGCTAACAGAACATTTCTTAGGGTGGTATTGTGAACGCTATTTGCCCGACTCCGGTTGGGTTTTAAAATATGGCTCGAAAGGTGCATCGAGAAGGCATGTCCGCGGAAACCAGGATGTGGTGGAATACAATTCCAGACTGTTACAAGAGGACAGTTCCTGAGTTGCGCAATGCAGTATCGCGGTGGCTTGGGTCGCGGCCCTGATAGGTATGGCAAGTGCTGTCCATGTCGGGCTCACTTTGTGTTGAAGATTGAAAGGAATGAAAAAAAAAAAAAGGTGCAAACTCGGCAACTTTCAAGGGGTTTACTCTTAATACGATTCATCTTCATCCCAATTGCTCTCTGTCCGTGCCGCTCCTCCGCGAGCTTGTCCTCGGCGACTAGAAGAGTGGTAATGCGTCGTGAATGAAAGAGCTGGCGCGGTTTTGATGTGCTCGAATATGTACGATGCCCATGTGACCATCTTTTGAGCCAATATTGCAGTACTCTAAAAAGGAAGAAGAGTAAAAAAAAGTGTTTCAACCGGTTCTGAGCTGGCGGCGCAAAAGGGATCGAAGCAGTTCTGTAGTCGCACGGGGCCGTCAATGACTCGCTGTTTAAGGACGGGCTCCTTGGGCCGGCGATACCTCAGGACGCTGAGAACGATGACACGACGTAGTTCAAGAGGCAGGCTAAGAATGCCGGTGGGTTCTCCTGCTGTTTTCATTTCGGTAGCTTAAAAAGCCACTAAGCTCGCAGTCTGTAGTTGTTATAAAGATGATAAAGAGTGTAGCCTTGCGAGTCACGGGTGAGCAACTCGTGCCACGCCCCCGCTGGAACTTATGTAAGTCGATGTTATATTATAATGCAGGGCGGTGCTTAGGTTCGTGGTGCTTTGTGACTTTAGACCTCGCGGGATCCCGCGAAAATTACTAGGCGTAACTTGGTGTGAACTAGCTGCTCTTGAGTGGGATTATTTAGGCTACTTGTATGTATATTATTGCTTCATTATTCTCATAGAAACTAAGATCTAATATAGTCGTTTGAATCTTTACTATATACTTATAATCTAGTTATAGTGCTAAAAAAAAAGCTGGAATTATTATAATACAAAAGCATATTAGTTGTGATTTGCCAAGAATCACCTGAGACCTGCTCAAGTCGTATGACGCATCCCCGGGCGAGCTGCCGTACCACCGTTGCACCGCGAATCGTGCCCACTTGACCGACTGTAGCTTTCCCCCGATCGCCCCAAATCTTCACCCACCTCTCCTCTGCAACATCAAGGGCTCGAGTCATCGAATCCTGCTTGGCTTCACTCTCACCCGCCGCCCGTTGCCGCAACAATCATCAGATCCGTCCCTGCCCTCCCTCCCCTTTGCAGCCGCACTCGATCCACCTCTCGGTCGACTTTAGCTCGCCGCCGCCGCCGCCGCCGCAGCCCATCATGGCGCCTCTCGTCCTCACCCTGCGGATGCGCACGCTCATGGTCGCGCCGATCCTGCTCGCCATCGCCACCGGCATCGCCCTCTTTGCCCACTCCGACGTCAACACGCCGATGCTGTGGTCGCAGTGCCACGCCCACGCGCGCATCCCCGCCCTCAGCCGCATCCCCGTCCTCGGCACGCCCTCGTGCTACCTCGTCAGCTTCTTCCAGGCGGCGCTCGACTCGGTCCGCACGCGCGCCGTGCTCGCCGTCATCCTCGCCTTTGTCGGCGGCCTGCTCACCGTCTGCACCGTCGAGTCGGCGCGCGGCTGCAACGCCACCGCCCGCGTCGTCGCCCACCCCACGCCCTCCTGGCTGCTCTTCAACCTGCTCGGCGGCGCCCTCGTCTGGCAGCTGCTCATCGTGCCCGCGCAGATCCAGCGCCTGCGCAACATCTTCATCGCGCAAAAGAATGGCGGCGCGGGCGACGGCGACGGCGACGAGGAGGGCAATGTCGGCGGCGGCGGCGGCGGAGACAGGCTCGAGAGACTCGGCGTCGACCTGGACCGAAACATTGCGGGCTCCGAGGTCGTTGCTATTCCCGTCGCCGTCGCCGTGGGCTTTCTCCTCCCGTCGATCCTGATGCTCGTCTACAACAGCAGCCCGGTCGCGATTGGCGTCTGGCTCTTCTTCCCCGTCTACGTCTCCCTCGCGCGGCTCGGCGTGCGCTGGATGCTGCAGCGTACCTGGGACTACACGGCCGAGCGCAACGTGCACCTCGAGACGCACCGCCGCAGCCTCGTCGCCGTGTACGCCCTACCGCTGCTGGCGTCACTCTTGGCCCACGCCGCCATCATCTGGAGCATGACGCGCCGCGATGACCGCAAGGAGATGACGCGCTCGTGCGTCATGTTCATCGAAATCGACTTTGCCTTCATCGGCGCCACCGTCCTCTACTGGGTGCTCGTCGAGACCAACTGGAAGGTGCCCTTGTACATGGTGGCCATCTCGGTGGTGCTCGGTCCCGGCGCGGGCGTCCTCGGCGGCTGGCTGCTGCGCGAGAATGTCATTCAGGAGGAGCTCGGTGCGGTCATTGATCTCGATGCCGCGGAGGACACCGCCGGTGAACCATCGGAGCAGACGCCGCTGCTCTAAGCTATGGGAAGTATGTAATTTGAGTTGGAAATGTAGAACAACCGCTAGTTTGGAAAACATGGAGCTCGGTTGTATCTGGCAGTCCTTTTAATTAATTCTAGCGTGAGCCATCTTTCGACATAATATATCACAGAGCGTTACTATTTGCATGAAAGCATCACATTGAGCATCGAGCGGTAATTTGAATGAAAAAGGTTCTTTTATACAAGCCCGCCGTCTAAATAGTACAGTGTATGTGGTATACGTAGAGGGTATGAGTACAGGCAGCGCTCTTCTGCCGCATGCTTCAGAGAGAAAATGCCATTAGTTTTTGTTAATTCTCGCGAGGATGCGCTCGCGGATGACCTGCGTTGCCACGGCACCGCCGTGTTGCAGCGTGATGGCGCCGACAATGGCCATGACGGCACCAGTCAGGACAACCTCCACACCGCTCGACTCGAGATTGTCGACCTGCAACAAAGAAATATTAGCGACCTGATGAGAGCAGATGCAGTTGGCGCATGACCTACCGAGCGAGGCTTCCACCGCACAGTGTTGTCCAGACCAACCGATCTGGCCAGCGCAGCCAGCTGCTCCTTGCCGACAACATCGCGCGCGTCCTGGACGTTCAGGTTGTCCACGGGCGTGAGCTTGGGGTGCTCAAACGCTCGTCTGTCAAACTCGTCCGTCTGCTGCGCCTTGGGGTTCGCCGGCTTGCTGACAATGTCCTTGACGGCCTCTACATCGAGCGCCATGCGACCTGTGTCCTCTCGTTAGCGCGCCGTGGCCTTCTCTCCTGCCTCCGGATTCCAATCATCACGTACCGACCAGCGCCAATCGATCGTTGAAGCCTCTGCGCCCTTGGTCGAAGCTCTTGTGCGTGACCGCCAGCCACTTGAGCTCGTCGGGGAGCATCTTGCTGCCCCCCTGGCCGAGCAGCCTCTCGTACATTTGGTCCAGCCGCGCAGGGTCGTTGTTGACCGCCCATACCTTGTTCCGCGGGTTCTTGGCAAAGTCCATCTGCAGCGGCGCCTTCATGCCCGCGGGCGTGTGGCTCCATCGGGGCGATGACGATGAGGAGGTCGTCTTGGACGCCGGCGACTCGGAAATTTTAAACGACTCGGGGGTCTCTGCCGCTGTAGTGGCGTATGAGCGCGCGCAGGGGAGGAACGCGCGCGCGGCCTGCCGACTGCGCAGCAGACTTGTGCGGCACGGTTGTAGGGCCATCGTGTGTTGTGAGGTGGGATTGAGCAAGTAATCCTGACTCTCCTACACTTTGGAGTGAAGCTTTCGCCAGGGTCGCAACTTTCTGCGGATAAATTCCTGCACGTGACCAGGCGACAGGGACTGTGGCTGGAGTGGCGCAACCTCGCAAGCCATTCCATACAATATAGGAATTCATACCTGGTGTGCTGTAAACAGGTAAATAATAGGTATAATGTTACAATGAACTCGATTTGGCCCAGCGTTGATTCGCAACTGGACAAATACTGTATTGTGCTGTGCATTGTAACTTTGGCGCGTGGTGCGCCACATCGTAGTGACGTCGCGCCGTGGCTTAATTGAAACGCGTTTCCCACATTGGCGCGACTGGCTGGCCATGTTCGCCAACCGTCTGCACCTGTCGACAATTTTCTCAAGTTTCTGGACGAGGTCGATATGGCGACAACTGAGCCTTTAGATAATGGCCTTCGCGCCAGGTTGGAGCCTGTACTACCAAAGGGTCGCCAATTTGGCATCTTTCACCTCTCCACGCCGCCGACCAAGAGCGCCGCCCTGTATTCTGCGCCGCCCAACGAGAGACCCGACCGGACATTCTGCGAAAGCCACTTTCTCGCCGTTTCCATCAAAACTCCGACCGAGGATGGGGATGTCGCTCCAGATGAGAAGCATAAGAATGTTCTCGTCTTGGGCGTCGAGATTCTCCTCTACTCGACTATACACACTACGACCCTCTTCGTTTCCAAGGCCGACTCGACGGGATACCTAAACTTGCTAAAACTGCCCAAGGGGACGCCGAGTCCTATACGAGAGGTTTGCGGCGCATTCATCTCGCACCTGGTGGAGAAGCGACGGCGCAAGGATAAGCAATTCGTCGTCAGCCTTTTTGCGCGAGCCCAATCGCAGTACCTCTTCCCCGGCAGCGTCAAGAATAACGGAAAGCACGTGCTGGACGACCGCGGCCTAGTTAAGTGGTGGTGCCGCGTCCTCAGCCCGTTGCTCGAAACACCGCCCAAGGGTAGTCTGCCGCCCTGGGGCAGCGTTAGGGGCTACATCGTCGTGCCGGGCCTGGAAGAATACGAAACGAGGGCGTTTCTGCCTCGCACGCTGCTGCCGTCATGGTCGCTCACACATCCGCTGGAGATAATATCACACTACACAAAGGAGTTTGACTGGGTGCCGCCGCGGTGCCTGATTCCTCGCTACCCCGACGATCCGAAATCGAGATTCAGGGATGAGCTGGACGAGGAGGCCGCACAGTCCGGAGCCATGCGCAAGGCGGGCACGTGGCAGAGCGTCAGGACTTTGGACATGTTTTGGGAGATGATGGCTTTCCGACAAGAGTGCTCGAGTGGCCGGATGACGGGCTTCATTTGGGTCGTGTTCGACGACGAACCCCAAGACGGCATGCCCCCGGCCGCGCCGGAGACGCCGCGCAAGCAGCAACGCACCATTGACATTTCGACGCCAGGCACCACGCCGCGCAAACTCTTTGGCGGCACCACCGCCCCGTCAGCCAAGTCACAACGAGCCGCCACCGAGAAGAAGCGCGCAGAGGATAGAAAGAGAAAGAAGTCCAGAAAGCTGCGCGGCATCATCGTCACCCGGCCCCCGCGCGTTAAGACGGAGCAGAAGAATTACCTGTTGGAGCGCTGCCCGCCGTCCACGCCATACTACTTTTGGCCTGCTGGCGGGCGCGGAGAGCGCATCGTCGGGGAGAGCGCGTACAAGCGCATCGTGGAGCTGCTCCTGCATTTGGACTTTGCAACGCTCGACAAGGCCGCGGGGAGCACGCGGCGGTGGGTCGGCGAGGTGGGCATGGGGAGTCCTTGGGGCTACGATGTGACTGGCACGATGGAGGTTGCGGCAGGGACCGGGGATGGGGATGTAAAGGTGCCGCAGGTGAATAACTTGTCGGGGCTGGTCAAGAGGAAGCGCAGCAGCGCAGTCGAGACGGCAGAGGCGGCAGAGGACGGAGCTGTCAAGGTGCTTGGCGCAGGCTTGGTGAGGAAAAAGTCCAAGTCGGATGCGCCAGAGGAAGGGCATGCTGCTGTGCTTTCAGCAGGGTTGGTGCGCAAAAAAGAAAAGGCGTAGTCATTTACGAGGTTTGGTTTTGTATGGTGGCTTGGTTGTACGATAGAGCATGCAGTAAGACATCATAAAGCACAGGCTAGCCAGAACGAATACGAACTTGGATATCTACAAGTTGTCGCGTAAGAGTCTATCGCATCTGTCGAATCGCTGCGCCTCCATCCCCAACGTGTTTCTGTTTGAGTACCCAGTGTGCCTGTAATGTGTGCGGAAGATATGGCGAGGCGGCAATCGCTCCGCAGCGGCAATTTAGATACATTTAAGCAGTCGAACGCCACAAATTACTCGCCCGGTTTGTGTCGTGTAATCCTGCCTTCTCGGCTTACCCCACGCGGAGCCTGTCTCACGCCGTTGGTGCAGCCTGGTTCTGTTACGCCTGAGCCATCATCAACGTGAAAATACGGACACTGCAGCGGACATGCTCAGACAATCACGCAGATGGCTATAAATTGCTCATGTCTCGATAATTTTCACTTTGCTCTGGCATTTTAAGCCCTCTGCGGTCGAACTTTCTGTTGACAGCATCAGGGACACTGACGGTGTCACGCTCTCTAAACTTGACAACAGCCACTACTCCTCAGCGTAGCAACTCCGACTCAACCAGTCGACATCTCACTCCGCCAGCTCGGAAAGGCTACGGCGCATGTCTCAGTCATTCAAGGTTGGCGACATATGTCCTACTAGGGAATACCTAAAATTTCTCGAGATTCCAGACCTTTACAGCGAGAGCACCCCAAGACAGTAGCGCTGGGCCCCGGATGGCATGGCACTTTTAGCGTTATGAATTGCCGTGCGCAGAAGAGGCATTAATTGCTGTAACCTACTTCCTTCCTCTGCGGAAATGAAACAACAAGTCATACTGACACCCTGCTCTGGCTAGGTTCGCGCCGCGAATCTTGTGCTGGACGCTGGGAAGTCTGTCATTGTGCCCCCGAAGACTATGTAGCTAGACAGGCTGGGCAGCCGGGGAAGCCCTCCTGATGTCTCTGAGCTTGACGCGGTATGGGATCTTCAATGCCTCGCAGAATTGATAGAGCACTGCATCATCTCCAAGCGGATAATGTTGCCCGCAGACATGACAGACAAGCACCTAGATGCCTGCTACTCCCTACTCAATGCTGTAGACGAACTGATTAATGAGGGTCTAGAACCCTTAGTATTTACAAGTGTCTGCGCAATCAACCATTGAATCGATGGAGCCGCCGGGCCTCCATCGCCAACGTGCTGCTGGGCGTTTACGCGATGCCTGTGGTGTTGTTCTGGAGCTCGGTTATCGCTCGACGGGCGGCGTATGGCACGACGGTGACGACACTGAAGTCATATGATGGTGGGTAGCAAGAGAGACGGCGGCGGCCTGCCAGTAGCAAATTCTTCTTCTTCGTACGACTCGCCGAGAGTGGACACTCGCTCGGTTCGTATGGGCCGCCGTGGATACCGGCGACACGACAGGGCTGGCAGGAGAAGAAAGGACCCCGCTGCGCATTTCGGCCATGTTGCTCAATCGGGCCGGCTGAGCCAGCCGTGCCCTCGCTCTTTTGTTTTGCTGGCTGCATTTGCTGATTCCTTTGCTGCTCGTGATCCGCACGCCGGTAGTCTTGGCATGCTAGTCATTGACAGGGCAGGGTGGGCTCGTCGTCAGTCTTCACCCAATGGCTGCATTTTTATTCTCTCTCAGAAACATCAAGCAAATGGGGGTTCCGGTTTCCTCAAACAATAAACGACAATAGATGCTGCAGTGCCAGCGCTCTCACCATCATCTGATGGTCGAGGGGTTCCCGAGGCACTACAACGAGACGTCCTGATACAACATCTTCACCGCAGGAGAAAGACCAAAGAAAAAAATGGTCGGATATGGGCCAAGAAGACGCCAGTAGCTATTTAGCTAGCGCGAACGAAGAAACTAGCTAGCTCCTCTACCCCTGGCCCAATCTGCAACCTTAATGCGTCCGTCTGTTCCCACTCTCGTCAGGCCCTGACCCCTGTCTTGTCTTGTCTTTGCAGGGTTTCCCGGGAAAGCTTTGCCGGGGGGGCGTTCGCTAGTGCCCTCGACCTCCTTGTACTCTGCAGACTTATCGTGTTGAAATTGCCCAGGGGCTGTCTTCGCTCAGCCACTAGATCAAGCCAACCGCGCTGTCGCGGCTACACTAGGGAAGTGCTCACGTGCAAAGACAAGAAGGACAGAGATGATGGACAAACGAGGCTGCAGAAGATGCAAGACAATTTGCAAAAGAGCGGGATAATAGATGCTGCAGGCTGTACAGAGCATTCTCTTCGTGTCGCCTGATATTTACCCTTTTTCTTTTCGAGCGTCTGCCAAGATGTATGTATGTAGGTCTTGCTCGAGGTTACGCTCACCAGTAGAGAGACGGATTGGTCTAATCACTCAAGCCCGCCAACGCCTCCACGTGCCCTCTTCAACCAAGTCTAGGAAAAGCAGTATTTGCACCATAATGTAGAGTTGATTTGGCACGTGCAAACATATGCACCTTTGACAGGGAACTAGGCTGGTAGCCCATGGGGATGGGATGGGGTTGGGATGGGGAAAACTCTCCTCCTCCTCCCCTCTGTCTTGACCGAGCGGATCCTGCGCCGTCGGCACAACGGTCATGGCCGGCAAGGATATTCAAGGTTCAAGGGCTTTTCGCCTCTTTGAAGCCCAGGGAGCTAGATGATTTCCATTCTGTGCTCGCGTGCAGGTGGGGGCTCAGCATGCATACCCCGTAGCACCTACATACGACCTTTCAACAAGGCCACCCTTCAGCCATTCGTCTTATTTTTTCTCTCGGTTTTTTTTTCTTTGCGCTCCTCTATTTCTTTCCACCCCCGCGCTCCTTCCCCATATCTCTTCTTCTCCAACATTTCGTTCTTTCTTTAATTTTCCCCGTCCTCTGGCTGATAGACCGTCGCTGTCTGTCAAGAGAAAATGTTTGGTCTTGGCAGCAAAAAGGTAGAGTCGGCGCCCGCCGCGCCCACCAGCGATGCCGTCGATGTCGATGTCGAAAACAGTGTTGCTGCTCCACGCAAATCCTGGAGAGAAACAATGCTGCCCGTCTTTGCCTGCGGCTCCGGCCTCTTTTCTGACGGCTACATCAACAACGTCAGTTCCTCCTCCCCTCCTTCCTTCTCCTGTCCTCGTATCGCAACTAACACAATAACACAGGTCATTGGCTCGGTCAACACCATCCTCACCCGCCAATACGGCCCGGTCTATAGCGAATCGTCGGCCTACCAAAATGTCGCCAGCATCGCCTTTGCCGGCATCGTCGTCGGCCAGCTGCTCTTTGGCTTCCTCTCCGACCACTGGTCGCGCGCCAACTCGCTAACCCTCTCCACCATTATCCTCATTGTCTTTACCGCCCTCGCCACGGGCTCGTACTGGCTCGGCGATGCCGTAGGCATGTTCAATATCCTGACCGCGTGGCGCTTCTTTGTCGGTGTTGGTATCGGAGGTTTGTGTTTCCCAGTTCCCACATATTCCCAGTTCCCATGTATCGGCAAAGGGAAAAGGTGCAACGTTCCTGACATGAGAAAATACAATAGGTGAATACCCCGCTGGCAGTGTCGGCGCGGCGGAATCTACTGGCGAGCTCAAGGCCGGTACGCGCCATCGCTGGTTCATCCTCTTTACCAACACCATGATCAACGGCGGTTTCGTCATGGGCGCCTTTATGCCATGTAAGTTTCTGCACACACTTCAATCTTCAGAACGGGAGCAACGTCTGACATGAAAATAGTCGTCATTGCCTCTGGTACCAAAAACTACGAAGTCATGTGGCGCGCCGCCCTCGGCGTCGGTGTCATCTTCCCCCTCGTCCTCTTGTATCTCCGGTTTAAGCTCGAGGAGCCCGAAGACTTTACCAAGAACTCGATGCGTCGCCACACGCCCTACCGCCTTGTCTTTAAGTTCTACGGCTTCCGTCTCTTCTGCGTCTCCCTCATCTGGTTCCTCTACAACGTACGTCCCGTCCGCCGCAGCCCTGTCCCTTCTCTCCGTCTCTAACCCCGGCCTTTTTCTCCAGTTCTCCGTTTATGCATTCGGCATCTACTCCTCCACAATTCTCTCCAGCATCTACAGCAAGGACGGCCGGGTCCCCCCGCTCACGCAAGTCTTTGGCTGGAATACGGTCATCAACATGTTCTACCTGCCCGGCTCCATCCTCGGCGCCTTCATCTCGGACTGGATTGGCCCCAAGCACGCCCTCGCCTTTGGTGTCCTCGTGCAGGCCCTTGTCGGCTTCATCATGGCCGGAGTCTACGCCAAGATATCCCAACACGTCGCCGCCTTTGCCATTGTCTACGGCATCTTCCTCTCCCTCGGCGAGATTGGCCCCGGCAACAACATCGGCCTGCTCGCCGCCAAGACGTGCGCGACGGGCGTGCGCGGTCGCTACTACGGCATCGCGGCCGCCGTCGGCAAGATCGGTGCGTTTGTCGGCACCTGGGTCTTTCCGCTCATCAGCAAGGCCGGCGGCAGCGACACCGAGTCGGCGCAGTACCCCTTCTGGGTCGCGTCCAGCCTGTGCGTGCTGTCGGCCGTCATCACGCTGACGCTTGTGCCCACCGTCGGCCAGGATACCATCGGCAAGGAGGACGAGCGGTTCCGTGAGTACCTGGAGAGCCAGGGATGGGACACAACGCAGCTGGGTATGGGCAAGGCCGAGTCCAGTGCGCCCGAGGCCGTGGTCGAGAAGGTGGCCGAGAAGCAGTAAGGGGCTGCACGGCTGGTGTATTTTAAGGATACAAGCAAATTAAGATCTATCAATGCGATATCGACATGACGTAATAGTGGTCCGATGCATAATGAAAGATTTGGAACAGTTCATACATCAATAGTTGGTATAATTCTTGACTCGGCTATACGCTATCCTGAAATGCAATTTAAAGTTTCAACTGTAGTCGTGGCTGCACAAGGCAAGAATATCCAAAACAAAAATTGCCGTCACTCCAGATAAAAATGCTATAGCTAGGGCGCAGGGCCGTTATTCGTGTCTTCAGGAAACAGGTTGCTCGAGTGCCAGTTCCACAGGGGAGCGAGGCCGCCGATTTCTGCTTCTGTCAGATTGGAGAGATTGAGATCGGGCACAATGTGCTCCTGCTGCTGGCCGATGAACAGCTCGCGTGGCTGGGGCACAACATTGACAGGCACATTGTGGCCCATGATGGAATACGAGATGGTGGGAGCCATGGGCATGGCCGGGCCGTCCCAGAGATTGGCAATGGCAGGCACGTTGTCGGTGGCATTCATATTAAAGATGCCGGTGCCGAGCGGCGGTGGCCGCGGGTAGCCGGCTGGTTGCATGGGAGGGCTCGATCGAGAGCCAGCCTGATTCATGGGCTCGCCTGGTTCGACAGACGTTCGCATATCCGGCTGCATTGGTTGGAAGAACCTGGTGTTAGCCATGTTCATGGACATGTGCACTGCTTGCTGCTGTGGTAAGCCTTGGATGTTGTGGGTCCCTGTCACCTGTGGTATTTGTTGGTGAGCGATTTGCGAGGCGTCCATCTGAGGCATATGTTGAACCATAGTATGCGCTGCAGCAGAGGCACTAAGCTGTGCAGGCATAGGGGTGGCAATAGCTTGTGCATTGCTATACCCACCGAATGTTGTTGGAGGGTTGCTATATGCGTCCAACCGCGTTGAATGGTTGTTATAGCCATTTGATGTTGCTGGAGGGTTGCTATAATCATTCAAACTTGCCCCAGTGGGGGGAGCATAGCCCGTTGCAGCTCTCTGGGGCGCGTTCATGTGTTGGCGCAAGGGAGAAGGTGCTTGGTTTGACTTGGATGTCGCGCTGGGCGGGCTTGCAGAGGCCGTGGTCGTCGAAGGCGTATTTTGCGAAGGTGGTACTGGGGCCAGCTTTGCACGCTTCCGACCACTGTCGCCAGATTCTTTGGACATGCTGGGCTTCTTGAGCTTCTTGGTGAGGCGGTAAAGAATGTCATGAGACATTTTAGCCGTCTCAGATATGTTAATCAAGGCCTTGAGCATAGCAGTGGACTCTGCAATGGCATGCAAAACGTCTTCCTTGTTCTCGATGGTGTTGGCATGATCCTTTACCAGCGCGGTGCACAGAATGGCGGCAGTGTCAAAGATGGAAAATATTATAAAGTGCAACCGCCCATCTCTGCCATTGATCTTATCAACCCACTTGCGCTGGGTCTTGATTAGAACCAAGGACCAGAACAGGCCGTCTGCACGGCACTTGAGCTCGTCAGCCGGGGAGTCTTTCGTGTGAGACTTGACCATGTAATGGCGAGTGGGGTTCAGGATGAGCAAGCAAGCCATGGTGTAGAGGTAGAATCTATGAGGAAAGATCCACGGATGGACGGAGTCTCTGGACATATCGGGTTCGTAAAAGTCGTAAATTTTGGGGAAACGACGGACCCAGGCCTCGATAATTCCCTTGTATTCTTGAACCTCCTGTGTCGAGATGATATTTTTAGGAGCACCAAAACGCGAGGAAAGCTCGCGAGTCAGCTGGGACTGCATCTTCATATGCTCCATAGGCGAGGGGTCGTAGCCCTCGAGAGTAAGATCTGGGAGTTCTGCGGTACAACCACCACGATCGATGAGCTTGGGGCGCGACAAACCAGAAGATATTTGCCTATTCCATATTAGATTTTGCTAGTTCGGAGGAAAGGGTTAGTACTTACCAGTCCCAGGTGTCGAGGATACACCAAAGACGCCTACGCATCTCGCGGTCAAAGTCGGATACAGCTTCCGGCTTAGGCTCAATATGCAACTCGAGCTCCTTGGCTTCAAGAATAGCTTGGTTGAGAACGTGCCAAGCTTCGACAAAGCGAGCCTCGGCCTTGTACCAGTAGCAGGAATGAATCAAGCGCTGAACATTCATCATGTGATAGTGGCCGACTGGGATGACGCCGGACAGCTCTCGGACTGCGGCATGCATCTTGTCCGAGACGGGCTGAATGGGTTCTCCATACTCGGCGATTACGGTCGCTTCCAAGTCGTCCGCGACATGCTGAACGGTACAAGAGCAGATCATGGCGAGGAGACAAGTGTACTGCAGGGAAACAGGTTTGTTGTGGGCACGACGCTCCCACCAGATGTGATAGTCCTGTAGGAAAACGGGAGGATATATGATGTAGTAGTGAAAGTTGATATCATTGATGAAAAGCTGGACAAAGTCGTCTGAGGGGTGTTAGAGCAGTGTAGGAAGGTGGTTGGGACAGGTGGGTTATTGAACATACCCATTAAACGTCGCTGGGGAAGCAGCTCGAAGAGGCGATCAAACTGTGTCGAAGATCCAAGCTGGACCATGTCCTGCTTCTGCTCCGGAGGGGCATCTTCCTATTGGCAGAATGAGAGAAGGGTCATGGGAGGCAGATAGTTGTTGGTAGTGGCTTACTCTGGGTGCGCTGTCGATGCCGAGATTTACAAATGCTCGCTCGGCAAGGACCTCGAGGACTTGGCCGTCGCTGGCATTGAGGCTGTTACGATTGGATGGCTGGTCTGGAAAGATGTCTGCCTTTTCCGAAGAAATGCCATTGGCAGAGTCCGCGGGGGCAGTGGTCTCATTGTAGCGACAGCCATCAGGGACCTTGCGACGACGGCAGCTGTCACATGGCCATTCACGATTGCACTGAGAAAATGTGTTAGCATGCGTGATTTTGACTTGTGATGCTCGGCCAGACAGCCACAGTCACGGCCAATTTAATGAAAAGACATTGATGCTCCGTGGTAGAGAGGCGCTGAGATGGAGATGAAGATGGAGATGCAGGCTAAGGCATCGGTAACGGGCGCTCTGAGCCGGGGTGCGGGAGAGGCGACAGGGCTCGGAACGCGATCGGAACTTACCTTTTGCTTCCTGCGCTGGCACTCCACGCAGGCAGATCGATAATAACCCGTCTCGCAATGGATAATATTGGAACTCATGATGGCCTTGCGTGATGGTTCCTGAAGATGGCCAGGGCAGTCCGAGATATTTCGGAGAGGGGAAGGAGATTTGGGGAGGGAGGGGAGCAGCAACCAAGCAGGCAGGCAAGCGAGCAGTGCCGTGCCGATTTAATTTAATGAACAAGCCAAGCCCAGTCTGATGCAGTGGATGGATGGTGGGGTGGGTGGCAGCGAAAGAAGGAATATGCAGATGGACGGGACTGGCGGAGGCTTGGGAAGTTGGGATAGACGAGTGGATTTGGAGCTGAACTTAGTCGTGTAACGATGATCGGCCGAATAGCCAATGGGGCTGCAGTCATCAAGCCATGGTGTGCGAAAAGGGAAGAGCGTGCAGGAGCTGGCCAAGGGTGATGGCCGAATTCGTGTGCGTGCATTGATATCATGAGCGATCGATGGAGCGGGTTGTGGTGGTTGAGTCTACTGCCGACTGGTGACGTGAGGGGGAGCTGTTGCAGCGGGCAGTGGACGGACGGGAGAGATGGAGGGGCTAGAGTGACGAGAAGAGGGGACGCAGCCGGATTTGGGGTCGTTTACTAGGTGACTAGGTAGACTAATTGAGTAACTAACGTTAGCTGCAGCCAGGCTGTTTGTTGTGTGGGCGGTTAGTGGGTGAGCAAGGTACAGCTGGCAAGCAATTTGTCGCAGCTAGCAGACAGCAAACAGGCAAGCAAACAAGCAAACAGTGCGTATACTGTGCAAACGGACAGTAGAAAACCTACCTACCTACCTACTCGCAAAGGGGCCGAATCACCAGAAGAGAGACAGGACTGGCATGGACCGAATGATTCTATGCGGATGCTCGCTGCAAACTGGCCACTGCCTTGGGATGCGGCGGGGAGCCAAACCCGGTGCAAGGGAACGCTAAAGGCGCTAGTTAATTGATTATTATTAGCTACCTATACTGGCAATAGTAAGAGTAATCATACCGAAATCCCTGTAGAGCTGAGCTGCAGCCGGTCGAGTCGGCCAAGCCCAGCGCCAAAGAAAACGGCCGCCACCTTCCATGGCTGCTTCTGTGGGCTCCAGGCCCCGGGTAGCTGGTACAGTGGTGTACAGCGCAACAACTAGCGTCCGCCGCACATGCCCGTGTACCTCGCTACATGCAGGCCTCCCACCATGTGCCCATGACAATCATGGGAATTTGAATTTCGCATGTCTGCTGACAGGGACAGGCATCCGGACATGGGAGTACCCGTGCTGAAACATTTTCCATCACACCGTTTCGATGCATCGTTATATCCACCTGCTGCCCGAAGTCCCTCCCGCTGCCGTCCTTGCAGCATGTAGCATGTTCCACCCACTTTGCTTTCTCTCGCTTTCTCTCTCTTCCCCCCTCACCAAGCACGCACTCAAGCACTGCATGACATTCCGAGTCTGCACCTACCAGCCAGGCGGTGCAACAAGACACATGTCTGCAACGTCTTGGCAACTCAATCCCGCCCGTGAGTCGTGCATTTTTTTTGACTGGCGAGTGTACTGGTATGGTACTGCTACATTAGAGCACATACATCAGACATCCACCCTCCTGCGAGATATACCAGGTAGCACACCGCATCCAGCCACAGTGACGTTGAGTGACAGCCACGGACAGCTTGGCCCTTGCCCCAACGGATCCCACCATTTCAAACGCACACACTGCGGATCACCGCATCTGTCGAACCCGGTGACAGGGGCCATTCATCATAAATGACAGGTGATGTATACTTTTTGCTGCACGACTTGATCATGGCAACTCAACGGCTTTCTCTGGATCGCCCCGCACCGTTGAGCAAGTTGGCAGTTGCGTCGGCACGCGATCAATGGTAAGCGGGCAAGGGTGAGAAGAAAAAAAGTAAATCGCCAGAATGTTGCAATTGATTGAACTGGCCGAGGCTTGAACAAGTAGTTCCAGATCGTTTGGTAATAAGTGCAGCCGACCTTGACTGGTACAAAAGGTCCAACAGACACCACCTCTTTTACTATGGAGCTGGACGCCGGAGAAGAGGATGGCTGGACACTTGCAGCGCCGCAAACTAACATGCGTATTCGCTCTTCTCGCCAAAAAGTGATTTCCATTGTATTTCCTATCAGCCAACGCTATCTGCATAGCTTTTTATTCCCTCGTCAAGTTAAGTTTACTGCTTCGCTGCTTTGCTGCTCTCAGAGTCATGACGGCCCCTGTCCCCGTGCCCGGAGCAGCTGCCACCGCTATAACCGTTGTGGCCCATGTAGCCCGTAGCATAAGCCGTAGATCGTCACCAGAGTTCACGTAACAGTAATCGTCATCGCGGGCAAAGGACAAAAAAAAAGCCGATCATCTCTACCGCCAAACACCCATATCCATTCCACCACTGGAATTATCAGCATCAAATAGAAACAGTCGCTCCTCGCATGGTAAACTACCATTGACATCGTAGTCGTCCTGCATCTACAGGTCTCAGACTCTGGGCACTGATGCCGTCGCGCGACCAGCGACCGCGCAGCGCAACCACCACGGCCGCACCCACCGACGACAACTCCCGTCCTACGAATATTGCCGCCCCGGGACCCCCTCGCACCAGTCTCGGCTCGCGTCCTGCTGGCCATCATGTGAGCTACGATCTCACCGGCGAGGCTGCCGCCGCCGCATCGCGACTCTCGCCGCCTGCCGTCCCCGTCCACTCTCGCTCCGATACCGATGTTCCGCCCCTGTCGCGCGATGCTCAGCAGCAGCAGCAGCAGCGCCCACCATACTCGCCCAGCGGCGCGAGCCCCACAAGCGCTGCATTTGGCGCGTCCGGGTTGAGACGCCGCAGCAGTAAGGCGCCGACGTTTCGCACCTTTGACGGCGGCGAGGATGAGTTTGAGGTGCCTTTTGCCGGCGCTGGCGTCGGCTGGCATCCCGGCGCGGAACCTGGCTATGACCCCAAGCTGCC
Source organism: Akanthomyces muscarius (assembly GCF_028009165.1). Taxonomy (NCBI): domain Eukaryota; kingdom Fungi; phylum Ascomycota; class Sordariomycetes; order Hypocreales; family Cordycipitaceae; genus Akanthomyces; species Akanthomyces muscarius. The sequence continues at coordinate 719,247 of NW_026611618.1, forward strand.
GGACGGTGGACACGCCTCGGTGCCGCAGCTGAGCGCGCCGTGCGAGATTACAGTCGTCGACTTCTCGTTGGATCGCATGGAGCAGTGGCATTTTGGCAACGATGGCTTCATCGAATTTCTGCAGGAGCCAAAGGAGGACTGGGCCAAGTGTCGCTGGATCAACATCAATGGTCTCAGTTGGGATGTGATTCAAGCCGTCGGCTCTACAAAGGGCCTGCACAAGCTCGCCATTGAAGACATAATGAATCTGCGTAACCGAACCAAGGTCGATTGGTCCGTCTTGTCTACTTCTCTACCTCAGTTCCTCTTGTTCTAACAGCTCTAGGTACCCCCACCATGCATTCATCATCATGACGCTGCAGAAGCTCGTCCACGTTGTTGATTCCGACGCCGACAGCATCAGCTCCGCCAGCAGCTCCTCGTCCCGCAAGACCATGGCCACCGTCCGCCAATTCTTCAGTGGCAGCCTTGACCCCAAGCACCACCCTGGTGCCGATCTCGAAAAGACGGACGTCACGCCGCCCTTTCTCGACCTGTCCGAGACGAGCATGCCGCGCACCTTGCAGCGGTACCAGGCCAGCGGCAACGAGGCCCGCACGCTGTTCATGGAGGCGCACTCGTCGCTGGCGCCCTACAACATGGCCATCTCGGCCGAGCAGGTGTCCATCTTCCTGACCGCCGACAACACCGTCATCTCCTTCTTCGAGGCCTCGGCCGGCGACGTCGAGCGGCCGATTGTCAAGCGCCTCAGCACGCCCGGCACCAGCCTGCGCGAGTCGTGCGACGCATCCATGCTCGTGCAGAGCATCATGGACGCCATCATCGACCTGGCCATTCCGCTGACGGCGGCGTACACGGATATCCTCGGCGACCTGGAGCTCGACGTCATCTCCGCGCCGAGCATCAAGCAGAGCAAGCGCCTGTATATATGCATCAGCGAGATCAACAAGATGCTGCGCTTCCTGCTGCCCATCGACAACCTGGTCAATGTGCTCCGCGACCATCGCACGTTCCTGACGCAGGAGCAGGCTATCCGCGAGCTCACGAACCCTTCGAGCGGCGTCTTGGTGACGCCCATGACGCACACCTACCTGGGGGACGTGCTGGATCACTGTATCATCATTACCGAGTCGCTACAGCAGCTGAAACAGTCGTCAGAGAATCTCATCAACCTCATCTTCAACACCATTACCGCGAACCAAAATGAGTCGATGAAGCAGCTCACCACCGTCACCATCATCTTCCTGCCACTGACGTTCATCACTGGCTTCTTTGGTCAGAATTTTGAGGACTTTCCCGAAATCAAGAAGGGGATTTGGTACTTGTAAGTTGTCAATCATAGACGTGGTGAAATTATGTCTAATGAAGTGTTCTGCAGCTGGGCATGCGCCGTGCCGACCGTAATCGCTACGATTCTCATTCTCATGCGTGAAATGATCTATAACTGGGGAGCCAGTGTGGTGCAGCGAAAGAAAATTATGTCGATTCGGAAGAAACGGCGGCGGCGGCCTGTCTCGAGATGATTTTTCTGTTTTTGTATGAATACTCGGTACATATTTCTTTGTCTGCGTCGTTGGTCTCAGGCCTCTAGTCGTCTCGTGTAGCCGGCAGAGTGGCATAGTGGGTGTGAGGCTGTAAGCGTAAGTGTGTATATTGTTTCTTTTCCAGAGAAATGTAATCAATTCTAGAATTTCAAAGTCAAGAGGTTACTCCGATGTGAATTTCTTCTTAAACTGTGCTATTCCGTCAGAATTGGCCACTATTCATCCCGTGTCTGTCGCTACCCGGCACTAAGACTGCTGCCTAGTGAAACTACCAACACAGATGATGATTTTACTTTTCCTTCCACTCCTAATTGTTTGTATTTATTAGTATTTTGTTTGTTCTCTATTGTCCTTTTTCTTCTTTTTTCTGATTTTTCTTTCTTCTTCTTCTGCCTGCTCTTCTTCTCTGCTCATTTTCTACTACATACTTCCTTTCAACCATAATTCATAGCCACCGGCGTCTGTTCCAGCTAGTTAACTCGCCCTCGTGCGACCCACCGTGGCACTTCTGCCTGGCGCAACGGACGTCCCACAGCCAACGATGTTCTTTATTTAATGACAGTCATTTCTCGTCGAAGCCGTGCGGCGGATAACAGTGTTTCTCATCAATGGAGCTTGTTTCATATCGAAATACTATCCCGCAGTCATGAGCCAATTGCGCACCAAGACGCCAGATGGTGATGCTGAGCGCGAGGAGGAAATTCAATACGGTTCTGAAGAGGCCCGACGTGAGCTAGACGAAAAGTACACTCACTGATCAGCCCGCTCATCAACAAACCATTCTAACCTCATATCCAGATACCCAAACAGACCACATAACTTCGCCAAGACGCTGCTCTTCTCGGATCTTTACCGAGACCTCTTCAATCCGCTCAATGAGAACAAACGGCAGCCCACCGGCGGCGTTGCCCGCAAGAAGGGCCCCCGCAGTCAAACGCAGCTCTCGCCGCAAGAGCAGCGTCGGCACATCATCGACCGCTTCATCGGGCGCTGGCGCAAGGAGGTCGGCCCAGACTTCTACCCTGCGCTTCGCCTCATCCTGCCCGACAAGGACCGCGACCGCGGCGTCTACGGCTTGAAGGAGAATGCCATAGGAAAGCTTCTCGTCAAGCTGATGAAGATCGACAAAAACTCGGAAGACGGGTACAATCTGCTGCACTGGAAGCTCCCGGGACAGACTACAGCGTCGCGGCTTGCGGGTGACTTTGCGGGGCGCTGCTTCGAGGCCATCTCCAAACGCCCGATGCGCACCGAGCCCGGCGACATGACGATTGCCGAGGTGAATGAGCAGCTGGACAAGCTGGCTGCTTCCGGGGGAGAGAATGAGAACCTGCGCGTGTTGGAGACGTTTTACAATCGTATGAATGCGGAAGAGATGCTGTGGCTGATTCGCATCATCCTGCGCCAGATGAAGGTAGGCGCGACGGAAAAGACGCTGCTGTACCTGTGGCATCCAGACGGCGAGACCCTGTTTAGCGTATCATCGAGCTTGCGCCGGGTGTGCTGGGAGCTGTACGATCCTGCGATGCGGCTCGAGCAGGAAGGCGCGGGCATCACGCTGATGCAGTGCTTCCAGCCGCAGCTGGCGCAGTTTCAAACGCCGGCCTCGTTCCAGAAGATGATAGACCTGCTGCGGCCGACGGCGGACGACCCCGAGTTCTGGATCGAGGAAAAGCTCGACGGCGAGCGCATGCAGATGCATATGATGGAGGACCCGAGCACCCCGGGCGGCAAGCGCTTTTGCTTCTGGTCGCGCAAGGCAAAGGACTACACGTATCTCTACGGTCATGGCTTCCAAGACGACAACTCCAGCCTGACGCGCCATCTGAAAAAGGCTTTCGCGTCGGGCGTGCGCAACATTATACTCGATGGCGAGATGATTACCTGGGACATGGGTGTCGACAAGATGGTGCCCTTCGGCACGCTCAAGACGGCCGCGCTCGCCGAGCAGCAGAACCGCTCGGGCTCGGACTCGTCGGGGCATCGCCCTTTGTTTCGCGTTTTTGACATTCTGTACCTCAACGACAAGCAGCTGACGCAGTACACGCTGCGTGACCGCCACAATGCGCTGGAAAAGGCCGTCAAGCCTGTGCATCGCCGTCTCGAGATCCACGGCTACACGAGCGCCACGTCGTCCGACGCCATCGAACCGCTGCTACGTGACGTCGTCGCCAACGCCTCCGAGGGCCTGGTGCTCAAGAACCCGCGCTCCATGTACCGCCTCAACAGCCGCAACGACGACTGGCTCAAGGTCAAGCCCGAGTACATGTCCGAGTTTGGCGAGTCGCTGGACTGCCTCGTCATCGGTGGCTACTACGGCTCGGGCAAGCGCGGCGGCATACTGTCGAGCTACCTGTGCGGACTGCGCGTGTCGCCCAACTACGTCCAGGCCGGCGCCAATCCGGAAAAGTGCTTCAGCTTCTTCAAGGTCGGCGGCGGCTTCCGCGTCGAGGACTATGCCGAGATTCGGCACCGCACCGAGGGGAAGTGGATTGACTGGGATATCAAGAATCCGCCGTCAGAGTACATTGAGCTTGGCGGTGGCGAGGCCAAGCAGCTCGAGCGTCCGGATGTGTGGATCCGGCCCAAAGACTCGATCGTTGTGTCTGTCAAGGCAGCGAGCGTAGGTCCGTCCGATTCGTTTGCCCGGGGCTACACGCTGCGCTTCCCGCGCTTTCGACGGCTGCGGCTGGATCGCGCGTGGGATAGCGCCCTGTCGGTGGAAGAGTTCCAGAGCTTGAAGCAGCATGTGGATGAGGAGTCCAAGGAGAAGGCCATGACGATGGAGGACCGAAAGCGGCGCAACCCGAAACGCCTAAAGAGGGAGCTCGTCATTGTGGGCGATGACAAGGCTCCCCTGCCGCACAAAACTGCAAAGGCGACAAAGCTCTTTGAAGGGATCGAGTTTTGCGTGCTTTCCGAGTCGCTAAAGCCCTTCAAACATACCAAGGCGCAGCTCGAAATCATCATCCAGGAAAATGGCGGCACTGTTTCCCAACGTGCCGCACCAGGCACAACCATGGTCATCATCGCCGACAAAAAGGTCGTCAAGGTCGCCAGTCTCATCAAGCAAGGCGAAGTGGACATTATCCGTCCACGATGGATCCAGGACTGCCTCACGCAGCTGCAGGCCGACACGGACGCCGGCGCCGACGCCTTTCTGCTGCCGTACGAAGAGGCGCACCTGTTCCACGCCACGGACGCGCTGCGGCACGTGGCGGCGCAGAACACGGACCAGTACGGCGACAGCTACGCGCGGGACCTGCCGCTGGAGGAGCTGCGCGCGTTGATGCGCGACATGCCCAAGATTGAGAGTGGAGGTGGAGTGCCGTTTGACAAAGCCCGGTTCTTGGAGGAGCTGGAGGAGAGAGGAAGGGATATATCGGCGCAGCTGCGGAGTATGGTGTTTCAGCGGTGCGTGGTGTATATCCACCGTGGAGGGGATGGTGCGGGTGAAGAGGCGGAGGCGGACAGGCTCGCGAGATATGTACGATATGGAGGTGGAGCGTGTGTAGATGGGCTGGAGAGCGAGGGTCTTACGCATGTTGTGCTGACCGGGGAGAGCAAAGAGGTTGCGGACAGTTTGCGGCGGGAGTTGAGCACGAGAGCGAAGCTGCCGCGTCTAGTGGGTGGCAGCTGGATCGAGGCATGCTGGAAGGAAAAGTCGCTCGTCGACGAGGAACAATACAGCGTCTAAGCACATATCTTCCAACGTTGGTATATATTAATAATGCTACATCTTCAACCCATGCCTCTTCATTTCCCAATCGTCAGGAACAGTCTATCGCCAACATCACCTAAGCCCGGCTTCACCATGCCCTCGTGCGTGAGCTCCTTGTCGACGCCGGCGACCCACAGCTCGGTGCCCTCGGGCCACTCCCGCGCGGCCTGGGCGACGCCCTCGGCGGCGCCCAGGACGCTGAGCACGAGGACGCGCTTGGCGCCCCATTCGCGGAGGGTCTGGATGGCGGCGGCGCAGGTGCCGCCCGTGGCGATGATGGGGTCGACGAGGATGGCAAGCGACGAGGCGACGGAGCCGGTGCTGTCGGCGGGGATGTGGTGCGGCAGGTTGTTGTAGTACTCGACGGGGTCTAGCGTCGAGGGCTCGCGGTACATGCCGAGGTGATGCACGGGGACGGGCCGCGGGAGCATGGTCTGGACGGCTGCAGGGGGAGGGGGGTAAAGTTAGGCTAGGCCAGGTACGAGAGGAGGAGGGGACGGACCGTCAACCATGGCGAGACCGGAGCGGAGGATGGGGACGATGCACATGGTGCTAGGGGAGACTTCTGTCGTTTCGTACTCGGCGCCAATGGGGGTATGGTCCTGGTTGTTTTGCTGATTAGCTGGGAGGGGAACGGCGGAAACTAGACGAGGGTCAGGTTGCGTGCGTACCTTGGGCCCGGAAATGGCGGTTAGCGACTGGGAGAGCGCCTCGCAGGCGACAATGAGGGAAATCTCATGGACGAGGGCGTTTGTGTCGCGCGAGCTGGCGGACTTGGAGCGCAGCTGGCTGAGTTTGGCCTGCAGACTGGGATGCGTCGAGAGGTGGACATTGGGCGGGAGCTCCAGGGAGGTCATGATGCCGGTTGGATGCACTGCTTGTGTTTTATTTTTGTAAAAGTAAATTTCTATATGAGGAAACAGGACGCTGCTGCTCGTGAAGGGAGGCGGTAAAAGACGAGGAGAATTTTGTGAAGAGGGCAGAAGAAGAAGGAGCTGCAGATGTCAAAGGAAGAGAAGAGGGGAAATGGAAAGGCAAGAGATAAGGTCAGGTCTGACGGTTGGGGTAGCTTGGCTTGTCAGCTGTTTGCTGTACGGACCTGAAGGTGGGGTTGATTGATGCGGAGGCGGGGCGGAGGGGCCGCTTTGGGCCGGCGATCGGTGTGGTCGAATCGGGCTGGCGTCGGACGATGCCGATTTGTCCAAGGACTGGGATATGGCTGGGTAAATGTATCGTGGCGGGTACAAGCTGGATTCGACCGAGGTACAGTTAGTTAGGAATATGAAGAAAAAAAACTGTTATCTGAAAAGGCTGCACCGCGGACGTACTCATATACTGGCATCAGCATTTTAAGCCGGTCAATAAATAGGGTGAAAAGGTCGGGCACATCTCTCGGCTTTTTTATCTCTACGCCTGCAAACTAATTTGTTTCTTATTTTTATTCTGGCAAGTTGCACCGAAATCCCTCAAAACTATTACATCAGTTTAGGAAAGCCGGTAGAAGGATCCACGCCCGTTGATTGGCTGAATGGAAACAAGGCCGGGCAGAGTCATCAGTGACTCAGCCATTCTGCATCGACGAACATTGGCCTTGCAAATGAGTCATATAACTAAGTCATTCTTGCAGACATCCAGGACAATACGTCGCCTTCTTGGCGTACCAACGTGTCGAAGGATGAGTTGCCGGCAGTTGCACGAGAAATCAATTATCATAGTGTAGGTTGAATTATGTACTGCACAAAAAACCGTAAAAAGTATAAGAAGTTGCGAGCATGGACGAATTGTAGCCGTTCAACCATAGCCCATCTGCTCTTGCGGCCCTTCAATCTACTCGCTCTGGCATCATGAATACCAACACCCCGTCACACACGCCCCCTCAGTCATTGCATCCCTTCAACGGTACCCCCGATCAAATCGTGGCAAGCGACAAAAGCATCCAAAACGCTCACAAGGCGCTTCTCAATGTCATTGTCGCGAAAAATACTCCAAAGACGGCCACGTTCGATTCCATCCTGCGTCCCATTCTCCTCCTCGAGGACGCCTCCGCGCAAGAGAAATGGGGAAACTTCATGTATCATAGAGTGTCTCCGTACAAGCCCGTCCGTGAGGCTTCCCGTCAAGCCAGCCTGCGCTCCGACGAGTACGAGGTCGACTGCGGCATGCGCGAGGATGTATTTCGCCTGATTGACGCGGCGTATGCTACCAGAGACAGCCAAGGCTTGGACGAGGAGTCGCTTCGTCTTTTGGAGCGCGAGAGACGCAAGTACATTCATAATGGGCTTTTACTTCCCGAGGGACCCCAAAGACTGCGGTTCAAAGAGATACGTAGACGCATCGACCAGCTCTGCGGCGAGGCGATGGAACACCTGGATGAGAGTACGGCTGGCTTTTGGGCTAAACCGGAAACCCTCGAGGGAGTCTTGGGGAAAGATATTGATATTATCGATCTTGAACAAGGCGTAGGTCCAGAAGAGGGCAAGGTGAGGCTGAGCTTTGGCGATGATCACCACGTTTCTATAATGAGGTTTGCCACACAGGAGAGCACACGCAGGGATTACTTTATTGCTCAAGCCAATTTTGTAAAGTCACGCTTTCACCCCGGCCATGTAAAACGGCTGCTGACATCTATAGGCCAACACCAACGCAGCGCTGTTTCAAGAGATCGTTGCTCTCCGTGATGAAGCCGCGCGGATGCTGGGCTACCCAAATCACGCCAGTCTCAGAATTGCCGACAAAATGGCCAAGACACCTGAGACCGTGGACACATTCCTTCGTGACCTGGTCGAGCGAACCAAGGACGGCGCACAGCGTGATATCGCGCAGTTGTTGAGGTACAAACGCCAATTTTGTCAGGAACACGACCTCGACTTTGACGGGAGGCTGTACCGCTGGGATAGGCTCTTTTACGATCGTATGCGCAAGAATGCCGAATTCGGAGTCGACGACCACGAAATCGCAGAGTACTTTCCCGTCGCGTCCACCATAGACAAGATGCTGAGTGTCTTTGCCCGGCTTCTCGGGCTCGTGTTTGTGCGGCTGTCTGCCGAGGACCTCGCGCGTCTGAGCCCGACGGGCCGAGCGGCCGACGTGCTCTGGCACGACGAGGTCCAGATCCTCGCCGTCTGGGACGACGCGGAAAGCGGCAGCGGCTTCTGCGGCTACCTCTACCTGGATCTGTTCCCGCGCGCGGGCAAGTACAAGCAGGACATGACGTTGACCCTGGGGCCCGGCTGCATCGCGGCCGACGGCGCGCGGCACTATGCCTCGACGGCGCTCGTCTGCAACCTGACGCGGCCATCTCTTAAGAAACCCGCGCTGCTCAAGCACGAGGACGTCGTGACCGTATTCCACGAGCTCGGCCACGCCATGGCTACACTCTGCGGCCGGACGCGCTACGAGCGCAGCCTGGACCTGCCGCAGGACGGCGTTGAGATCCCCTCGGCGATGCTGGAGCACTGGTGCTGGGACGCGCGCGTGCTCGCGCGACTCTCGAGCCACTGGAAGACGGGCGCGGCCATTCCCGACGAGATGGTGGCGAGGCTGGCGGGGATCAAGAGCCTACACGCGACGCTAGGCCTGCAGGGCTCACTGGTACGGCCGCTCTTTGATCTCCGAGTCCATACTTTCGCGTCCCGTGAGGATGCGGAAACTATTGACTGCGGGGTTCTCTATAACCAGATCGAGCATGACACCTGGATGCTGAGCGGCCCGGCGGTGGTTGGCATGGGCATGTACGCGGCCCATCCTCCGCTCTCCTTCTTTGCTTTGGTGGCTAATTATTTGCAGGAACTGGGGCAATCTACATCTGACGTACGATCATCTGCTTTCCGGCTACGACGCCGGCTACTACACGTACTGCTGGTCCGAGGTCATTGCCGCCGACATGTTCTACTCGGTCTTTCAGCAGGATCCGCTCAGCAGGACCGAGGGCCAGCGCTACCGCCGCCTCATTCTCGAACGAGGCGGCAGCAGGGACTTGATGGGGAGCCTGTGCGAGTTTCTGGGCAGGGAGACCAACCCAGAGGCCTTTCAGAGGAAGGAGCTGGTAAGCATATAAGATTGTGATAAAGGTCTCGAGCAGGGGTTTGCTGCTCAGGCACACATGGGTAGGGGGGGGGGGGGGGGGATCATGCTACACAGATGCTCCAGCGACGTAAAAAATAAGCTTTTGCTACAGCCTTCTCTCTTTTCTCTTTTCTTTCTTCTGTTTCGACCAGGGGCGGCGTGCTGATCGGCATCTCGCCGAACCGGGCCGTCGCGAACCTGCCCAATCCGTCCCATGTCCCAAGATCCCCCGCCTTCAGCCTCTTCAGCCCCAGCCGGCACACCACGCCCTGCCGGCCCCCAATTATATAACCTTTTCTCTCCACGATGCACGAATCTTGGCTCTTCTTTCGAGCAAGTGCGTGTTCCTGCCTGACGTCGGTCTGCAGATGAGGCGCGGTCTGGACCGAGAGAGGGGGAAGAGGTAACTCAATCTACGCCGTCAGCCCGATGCCGGTCTGTCGGTGGGCTGATCCCGACTTATAAATGCTACCTTGAGCATCCCCCTCTTCACCGTTAGCATCCAGATCTTCTCATCTTGCCCCTCGTATAAATACAAAGAAAAGTCTTTTCATAACACGATGTACAAATTATTCCTTGTCGTCTCTATTCTCGGCGCTGCCGTCGCCGAGCCCGTCGCCGAGCCCGAGCCCGCCGCTGCCGGCCTCGACCTCGACAAGCGCTGCACCGGACAGGGCCAGTTCTGCAACAACGGCATCCCGTGCTGCCCCAACCTCTACTGCGGCAGCAACCGCATCTGCTCCACGTGCACCGGCCAAGGTCAGTTCTGCAACAACGGCGTGCCCTGCTGCAACGGGCTCTACTGCGGAAACAACAGGATTTGCTCATCCTGTACCGGTCAAGGCCAGTTCTGCAACAACGGCGTCCCTTGCTGCAACGGGCTCTACTGCGGCAACAACCGCATTTGCTCGTCGTGCGTGGGCCGCGGCCAGTTTTGCAACAATGGCGTGCCGTGCTGCGCGGGCCTGTACTGCGGCAACAATAGAATCTGCGGCTAAGCTCGGCCCCCGCCTGGGTTGGGTTGGCCGGCGTTTCGGCACATCGGCTACCGCTCACGACACTGTTGGAAGAGGGGGGACTGCGGTGTGGTCTGAATAGTAGTACATATTGTGTAGCTGTGGTGCAGCGACTCTTCTAATGAGAACATGTTAAAAATATATTTACAAAGAGAGTGTCTGCCTCCCTTGGGTATCGTAAAATCCAAAATTGCTCATGGGCGGCACTGCAGCGGCGCAAAGCCCTGCGTCCACCGCAAACTGCCCATAATAACAATCATTAGCACCGTAGCCAGCACTACGCTGACTGTACCATAGATGTACGCGCTCTTTCTGCGCAGGCTGCTCAGCTCCGACACCCACGTGGAGACAGTCGTCAGGCACCCGCAGAAGCCGTCCTCGATGCCCTGCAGCAGCTGGCACCCCAGCACGCCGCCGGCGCCTGTCGAGTGCGCAATATCCCACGCCATGCCGAGGACCGCCGTGCCGAGCATGTTCGCCGCAAAGGTGCCGAGCGGGAAAGACGGCCGTCGGCTGTTGAGCAGCATGGAGAGGTAGAAGCGCGCGAGGCAGCCGAGCGGCGCAAAGACGAGGGCAAAGACGACGGTACCCCGCCAGCGATCGTGCGGCGGGAAGATGGCGAGAAGCACGGCGCCGAGCCAGCAGCCCCAGCCGAGCAGCACGGCGAGCTTGTCGATCACGCCGCGGCCGAGGCGGAAGGGGATCGACGGCGTGTGCGGTTCGAGCGCGGCGCCGAGATGCATGCCGACCACGTATGCACCGACCGAGAGGCCGACCGTCTCAATGACGACGGCGAGCAGCGCCATGAATGAGTAGCCGCCGTTGCGGTGCGGTGCCGCCAGTCCATGCAGGTCCGGGCTGACCATGTCGTTGGACAGCGCGAGGAAGACGTCGCGGATAAACGTGGAGAAGCTAGTGAAGCTGCCGCAGAAGCCGGTGGCGACGCCAATGTAGAGAGGAATCGTCTTCTTGGTCGCGAGGTGCGCCCTCTTCGCCGCCGCCAGGTCAATCGAGGCACGCTCCTCGTCGTTGTCGGTCTTGGCGGCGCGCGCCCGCCGCAGCAGCTGGTCGTATGTGGACGTTGCCCCCCACTCGTGCCGGAAGAGCTTGCGGTCCTCGGTCAGGAAGCCCATGACGAGGCTGCCGCCGACGTTGGCCCACAGCGTCGGGAAGATGGTGGGCGCGCCGGGGTACGTCGTCAGGTGGGAGAGGCCGACGCGCGCGAGGGTGCCGAGGAGGGAGAAGAGGACGAGGTGGGAGAGCGTGTAGAGCTGCGTGGCGAGGCGCGAGACCTGGACGGTCCCTTGCGCCTTTTCCTCGGGCGGCGTGTGCTGCTGCTGCTGTGCCGCCTCGCCGCGTCGAATGTCGTCGAGGGTGTCGCCGGTCGCGCCGCCCACTTCTTCGTCGAGGTCCTCGTAGCGGTCGGGGACGTCGTAGGGTGACGCATCATTGTCGATCGTGGCGGGCCCGTTGCCCGGCCTGACAACGGTATCCGAGGCCATGGCTAGGCTGGACGCAAGCAGGGGGTTCTTTTTGAGTATGGACAGCTGTTGTTGATGATAATGTTGGAGGTGCAATCTTTGAGCGGAGGCGGCGGCCGGGAATAGCGTCTTGGCGTCAACGGTGGAGACGGTGCTCTGTAAGAACCCGGGACTTGCTAATTGCCTGATCTAGGCACAGATCTACATTGCTCGACATTTTTGTTTAAACAGTGAACAATATGTACATTTTCTCTTTTTGTCATGCTATTACGTCTCTCTCCCTTAGGCCACGTCGTTCGCCCGCCATAACCAACACGGCAGACCGAGCTCCGGGGCGTACTAGTTCACTCGGAACCTTGCATCTTTGTCATGTACATCTATCGTGATATAAAGGTTTGTAACACTCACAAAAAGTGATGGCTTCCCATTTTTGAATTAATAAATCTCAAGAACCTCTGGTAAAACAAAAAACGGCTTATTAGTCGTGGTTGAAGTACCAAACAAATTGAGTGTGAGTTTGGTATACATGTCCGTGCTTTTCATTAAGTATACTCATCATTTAACATGTAGCGAGCCCATACAGCTTCATTACTAGCACCAGGACTCGCAGGAGCCATATATGAAACCGGTACGTCAAAGTCCCGATCCAGGTCAGGATACAGACCCGGTTCGACACTCCGAGCCACATTGCCGGCATCGTCTAGCGCATCCACATCTGCACCAGCACGCGTCAAAAGCCTCACGTGTCTTGCAAGGTTCTTTGACCTCGCCCAGTGCAGTGGTGTACGTCCCATATCATCCCTTCCATTCGCATCCGCCCCGAGACGGAGCAGCGTCCTGAGGCCATGCGGATAAGAAACAGCAGCAGCAAGATGCATCGTGCTTATCATGACCGCGTCTGTGCTGCCCATCAGGCGAAGACTGAGGATGTCGGCTCCGTGCTCAAGATGTGCCTTCATAAGCTTTCTGGTGCCGCAGCGCAGGCCAATATCAAGAGGTGCATGGCCTGTACTGTTCGCCGCGTTGGGGTCCAAACCTAGCCCCAACAGCCTCCTCACGATCCTCACTTCCATGTTCGTCTTGTCCTTGTATATTCCGTGCAACATGGTGTTTCCAGCGTTGTCAATGACCTTGTAGTCCGCTCCAAGATCAAGGAGTATTTCAAGAATTCTATAGTAGTGACGTGCCATAGCAAGCTGGACTGCGTTTCTCCCTTTTTCATCAACCGCGTTAATGTTTGCGCCCCAGTCGACCAGGGGTCTGACGAGCCCCTTGGCGAACTTCTCGGCGTTGCAATCTCGCAGACAGTCGATTAGTAACCTCGTCTTGACGAAGTCGCTGACTTCAAGCCCACCTCCAATTAGAATCGGGATGATCACGTTCCGGCGAGAGCTTGCCATCTGATCTTTTAGCATATCTTCTTTTTGCTTCTCGGTCATGTTGGAAATAGCACCATGTGCCAACAGGCTCTTCAATATCTTCACATTGTCCTGTCGTTTGCGAAATTTGGTGTTCAGCACATCTTGAATGAACCTTGACCGGTCGGCAAGAGAAGTGCCGGGGTCCGCGCCGCGCCGTCTGAGCAGCTCCGCGACAAGCGGCGAGCCAGCACAGCTAAGCAGTTCTGTGGGGGATGGTACTTCTGACATGTGTCTGGGCAGTGTTTTTTCAAACTCGGGGTCGTCAAGAACCCACTCCAGTTTCTCAGCATCGCCACTCAAAGCGGCAACATGGTGCACTGTTCGCTGCACGCATCGCATGCCGCGCCGAATGGCGCCATGCTCGACAAATAACCGGCACGTCTGGAGACTGCAATGTTGAAAAACATACTCCAGTCCTGATTTTGAATCTTTGTCGGAAGCTGTAAAGACATCGGCATGGTGCCGTAAGAGGAGCGCCACGATGTCCTCCCTGCCCTCTGTTATTGCACGTTGAAGAGGCTTGGGACCAGCGCCTCGCCTGCCCGACGCAGAAGCACCATATTTCCAAAGAAGTGAGGCGATTTCCGCTGCATCAGTACTCTGCCAATTCAGGTTTTCAAAGGGTGAGGCTGGCAGGTCACGATCCGAGCGGTGCCTCTCGACTGTCGCACCGGCTTCCAGCAGCATCCGCAAGCCATCCACGTTGTTAGAGGTTACTGCCTGGTCCAACGGGCGTTGCCCACCGTGGCGGGCAACTATATCGATGTCTGCACCCGCTTCAATAAGCATGCGAATGATGTGGTTGTTATTTCCTTCCCCCGAAACAGCGAAATGCAGCGCCGTCACACCGAGGCCATCGCTGAGAAGGTTCACGTCCGTAGTGGGCAACGCGAGCAGGTGCTCAACTGCATCAACATTGCCCAGATGAGCAGCTGTGGCTAAGAGACTAGTTGCATGGCCTTTTGCACACGCCTCATGCAGCTCATGGAGTGCGTCTGCCGCGTGAGGCTGTTCCAGCAGTCGCTTCAACATGCAAACTCGCCCAGACTGCAAGGCCCGATGGAACAGAGGCAACAATTTCGAAGAAAGGAACAGATTCAGCTGCTTCTCGTCCAAGCCCATTAACAAATTGAAGATATCAATATTGTCGCGGTCGATGGCGTATTCCAGAGCCTTGCCGATACAATTAGGGCTCTCGCCCATTGGGTAGGGCCATGTGCCCAGAGCCTGCCGGGTGGTGCGACAAGTACGTAGGCATGCGCTCACATCAATCGGCAGACGCAGGTCGCCGCAAATGTGCTGAATCAGCTCTATTGGAAGACCAGTAAATTGTGCCATCTTCTTTGTAAGTCTCCCAAATATTTGTAGAAAAGATCTGTGCGGGGGGTGTTCAAGCAGCTTGTATCCAGCCGTAGCTAAGTGGCAGCAGGGCTGAGTCACACGAGGCTGTGGCTGTGGCGGGCACCGCTGTACTAGCATCTCTGATGTATAAGTGCTCATCTCTAGTTTGTAGGAAACAGTACGATGCTGATTACTTCAAAACTTATGCTTGGTAACTTGGGCAAACAATACATTACCGCAGGTCAAGGAAAGATGCAATGAGCGGCCTTGTGGTCCCAGAATCGAGAATGAACACCGGCTTCCAATGTTTGCGCGGGCAGGGATAGCTCTTTAATGTCAGCGTTAATGTCAGCGGCCCAGATTCTAATTAGAGCAAGTCAATACAACAAGTTTCAGTGTTTTTAACTTGAAAAAATATGCAGCGTTTTGAGCAGCAGTGAAGCGCTGTCGCGCCCGACTGTCAGTGTTGTATTGTTAGGCTCGATTTCGAGCGCCTTCTCATCACATCAGGCTGTGCGCATGTGCGTCTACGTCGATCGGGTTAGCGTTTATGCAGGCGCGCAGCCCGGTTTGAACGGGCGCTGTATACTTCTAATTAATGTCAATACTGGTGCGGGGTGGCAGTGCGGGCGCACAGTTTGACCTGATTGTTGACGCCTTCTTTCAGCACAGATCGCTTCATGGCGACACAGAGTGCATGAGAGCGCGTGGTCGAGCCTGTTTTGGGCGCTTTGTCTCAGAAGGAAGAATGCCCTGATTCTTGGGGTGCAGGTGGTGATGTGTGATTTGATCTCCTCGCGACATGTGCGCTTTGGTCTCATGACGTTGGTGGCGCCTGTCTGCATTTGCCAACCAACCAACCAACCAACGCGGCTGTCACTTGTGCGACACTGTCGCCGCAAATCACACCAGGATTGTAGCAATGGCGTTTGTAGCACTTTTGTACGTCTGAAGCCCTACACGGCAGTCACAACGACCATCACCTGCGCAGGGGGTTCATCGTGAGTCTTTTCTTTTAAAGAGCCTGGCTTCCCTGTGCCGCACCCCGTCTCAACAGGACTGTCCCTCTCTCGCGCACGCATCTCCATTTGGCTGTGTAATACAACCTGCAAGATCAAAACCCACATGAAAATATAAACATCATGAAGTTCACCATCTTCGCCTCCGTCCTGGCGGCTGCTTCCCCTGTGCAGGCAGTCACCACCCCAGAACAAAGGTGAGATTTCATTATGATGCAATAGAAGCCCTTACCTCCTCTGACACGGGCGAAACTAATCTCAAACGCGAACAGAAAAGGTAATCTTACCATTGCCCTGTTCGCGGACAGCCAGGCCGACTCGTGCGGCGCCAACGACATCAGCAACGCAATCTCCTTGACCACAAATTCGATTCCCGTCAGCTTCACATGCTTCAACGTCCTCGACACCTTCTCGCGCAGCAATAATAGCACCACTGGATTCCAGCCTGGAGCGGCCAATTATCACGACGACGGCGAACAGCGCAACGGTGTCGCCTGGCTTCTTCAAAACAAGCATCTGTACGATGGCAATGCCAACTACAGCCGCGTCTGGTACTCGCAAGTCAACACTTCCAGGGTCGATCCAGGCAAGGCCGGGAAGTGGGTGTTTTACACGTACGCGCTCCCCAACTGTGAGCAGCTCGCAAAGGGTCGACCGTCGAGGCCAAACGACCACCCGTGGTATGAGACGAGCTGCCAGACGAGCGTGGACGGACAGTGTAGGGTGACGGCGGGGCCCATCGTCAGCTTCGCCATCAACACGGCCGTTGGTTACAATCCGGCGCATGACGGTTGCGCGACATGGGGCAAGTTGGGCGCGGCATCTTCACTGAGGCAGGGTGCTGGCACGAGGGTCCTCACTGTCGTCAGCGTCATGGCGATATGGCTCCTGAGTTAAATCAAGATGTGGTCTTTTTGGCATAGAGCCTTTGTCCATGGCAGACATCAGTCAGCGATAAACCAGTGTACGATCTGTATTTTCTCAATAATATCATGCATCAATTAAACAGCTACTTCCTTTTGAACAACATGTATTCAATCAAGTGGCGAGATTTCGTTGTGGGAGGAGGGTTCGCGAATGTAGGTGGAGCGCAACTTTGCGAGATGCGACGTGGCGTACGTAGGGTGATGGAGAGACGTGTGGTAAGGTGATGAAGTGTACTTGAAAAGATGGGAAATAAAGAGATAATCTACCCGCTTATTGCGAGAACCGACTAGCATCGAATCAACTGTAGCCCTAGTGGTGAGATTAGCGTCTCGTTAGCAACGTGACGCGGGGAACTTCTCCATTGGCCACCCCGTGGCAAGCAGTGCATTATATTGGTAATGCTGTATCACAGCTAGTTACTAGCCCTGCACCCGCAGGGTGTTCCGCAACGGGGCATGATGTCCAGTAGAATTGCGCGATGGATCGACACGGTCTGCGGAAACTTGGGACCCGGTCAGTCTACAAAGGTATGCTGGAGTGGCAAGGTGAGCCATGAGCCGTCACCACCAGGACATTTCTGTTCGGCATCGGCATGGACGATAAGCAGCCATTGAGGTATTAGTTGCGACTTTTGTCAGACTGCTTCCCCTCATTGTCGCAATCGTGCCCCAATCGCCGGTGCCATAGGCTACTGAATCGGGGTCCGTGCTGGCGATGTTACATCTGCTTACGCCCGGCGGCCGCTGGCCTGCATGCGATATGCCTGCCCTGCTTACACGGCAGATCTTAGCCGCATTGTGCGACACAGGGCTTCGCTTCATATATAAAGGGCTCGTCGAACAAAGTCGTCGAAGCGCTATCTCTCAGACGCTTACTACAGAGCGTTTAATTTCACTACATTTCATTTTCGAATAACAGTTGATAAAAAAAGAAAGGGATAATATCAGTCGCACGAGACCATGCTCACTAGCATCACCAGATACTTTAAAGACCCATTTGGCCGCAAAATGCGCTCACGAAAATCCCTCGAAGGCACTGGCTTTGAAGCCGAGGACCGCAAATACCCATTCACAATCTCGTCATGGGACGACTACCACAGCTACCGGCCCACGCTGCCGCCCTCCATGTTTGCAGCGTGGATCAAGTATCACCAAGACCACGGCGGCAAGCTCGACGTCGCACATGACATCGGTGCCGGCAAGTCCAATCCACGTCATCTCACTCATTTAAAGCCCCTATGCTGACCCCTCACCAGGCTCTGGAACCGGCGCCGCCTTTCTTTCCCAGGTCTTTGCGCACACCTACGTGTCCGATCCGGGCGAGGCCAACATTGCCGCCGCCCGCGCGCGCCTGCAGCCCGCCGACAAGTTCACCTTTAACCAATCGCCCGCCGAGGTGCAGTGGCCGGGCCCGTCCTCGGTGGACATGGCCGTCATCTGCAACGCGCTGCACTGGACCGACGCGCCCGTCGTCATGGCCAACCTCGCCGCGACGCTCAAGCCCGGCGGTTCCTTTGCGTGCTGCATGCAGGCCTTCCGCATCAACTTCCCGCAGAGCCCGCGCCTCGACGAGCTGTGGCTCGCGGCCACCGAGGCCGTCATGAGCAAGCTGCACCGCGACGGCCACCTGAGCGACGCCATCAAGGCGGGCATCCGCCACTCCTACAGCGGGTACGAGGGCGTCGACGTGCCCGCGGAGCACTTTGCGGATGTGCGCCGCTGGCAGGTCAACGTGCGCGAGGGCGACGCCACGCCGTACCGGTTCACGAAGCCGGGCGAGTTTGAGGAAAACCCGCGCCGCGTCAAGGACTCGGAGACGGAGGAGTACGTTGAGGATCCGGGTTGGCAGCGCCAGGTCGACGTTGAGTGGCTGCGCGGCTTCCTGCGCACAACGACGCTGCCGCTCGGCGACGACATTTGGGCGCTGCCGCCGTGGGTGGAGCTGGAGAGAGTTATCAAGAACGAGTTTGGTGGTCAGGTCATGGCCGAGTGGCCAGTGTACATGCTTCTTGCAACACGCAAGTAAATACGTATGGGATTATACCATGAGTTATGTTGATGTGCGATGTATATGCAAATTTATACCAATATTATAAGCCGAACATATCATACTTCAGATCTGCTTGCTCGTCCGCCGGTTTACACTCCAGGTTTGCTCCATGGCCCGCATCGTGAGTTGGCCACCGCGCCTGCGCTGATTCAGCAAATACGAAAATTACAAAAGACATGCTAGCTACGAGTAGAATAGTCTCGCAACTGCTTTTGTGTCATTAAGTGTCACAGATCGTGGCGGGGCACAAGTTGATTTCCCTGGCTGCAAGTGCTCCCTGGAACTCAGAGAGCAAGCTGAAATGTTTTTACGAGAAAGCTGATCTTTTAGCGCTTAGCCCATACAGAATATTAAATGCCCTAGCCCGCTCAGAGAAGTAGATTGTGTAACCTCTATTCGCCATTCGCGAGTTGTTAGTACAATGATGGACAGTTAAACATCTCGACTTCTACGGAGTAATGCGCGAGGCTACACACGCTACAGCGAAGCTCGTGTGACTGACGGATCATTTGTAAGAAAATAATCTCGATTTTGACAACGATTGAAGGCGCATGCTTGCAAAACATGCTCAAGTTGTTTTCAGCCGCTGGTGATCGAACCCCGACACAGCGACCGCGCCAAAGTCTTCGGCATCTACCCGCTGCACATCTATGACGAAACCTCTTCAAGACGCATATTTGTGACACGCTTTTTTTTTGCTTCAACAATGTCCTCGGCGCATCATCAGTGCTTCATGACCCCCTCATGAGTCCGGCGGCCGTGCACATTGTAGCTGCATCTGAACCCGCGCCGCGACCGATAACAGTCATGGCCTTTTTCAACCTGCGTCCGCGACAGTCGCACGTTGTAAACGCCGCCGGCGTATACATGCAAAATATGCCCATACTCAAATACGCTTTCTGCTTGTTCCGCTGCACCAAGGGTCGTTAGGCCTCGTCGCTGCCGCCCACGGCCGCCATGTGCAGGAACAGACCACTGAGCTACAGGTTCTCAGCTTCATGTGGGCGTCCCTTGGCTTCAAGACAATTTACCGCCGCGCGCGTGGGCGGAGATGCAGAAGACACTAGATGCGCTGCAAGAATAGAGTCTTGCAGCTATAGTAAGCTCGTATACTGAAGAAAAATACCAGTATTCTCATTTTGCAGTTTCCTTTGCCGTCGGTATAATTTTTCGGGTCTTTAGACAGAAACAAGCGGACAGGTCTTAGCAGCGTCGCCGACGGATCGACACACCTTGGTAGATGGTGGAACTAGAACCAACGTTGTAGTAGCTAACTAAGTTAGTGAATAGTTTTTGGAACACACGATGCCAAACCACCGAACGTGGGTGAGTGGCACGTGTACCCGACCTAGCCATGCTACAACGCCGAGATGCTTTGCCGATCCAGAGGGCTGGCTCTCAAGTATCTGTCACCGTTTACTCTCCTGGAAGGCAGAGCCATGAGCGGCTCTTTACTCGCGTACCAGTAAGCTCGGCTGCCCCTTGGGGTGCATACCCATCGCCGGCGGTTTAAAGTCGGCAGGTGTTCTCCAAAACACTACGTCACAGCAGCGGCGCCGACTTCCCAAAGTACCCAAGTTTGTGGGGAGGGATTGCAGATAGCTCACTCTTTATCGCTGCCCCCTTTTGAAATAGTACAAGTGCCATGCGCCCGCTAGGCTTTCGGCTAGACAATCTAGTGGGGGGGTGGCACATGTCCATGGAGGCTGCCAAGAAGCTTCCAAGGCGATTTTGCGATGTGGCTTGCAATTCAGTACTTGGCGCAATTTGCAGGGCGCTTCCGGGGGCTTCGTTGCTCTTTCACTGATTCGTGAGGACTTTGCAATATTTGTTCTGTCGTCTGCAAAGAGAGCGCGTTCTGACGTAAACGCGTTCTCTCCGCCAGCAAATAGATGGCACAAATAATAAAGCAGCTTAAATAATAAGACACCTTTTCGGCTAATTTTAGGCATAAATAAATAAGCAGCCATGGCGACTAGCTCCGGACTTGCTGGTTGTTATTGGCCGGGGCCCCGAACTTTTGTATCTGCCGCAGTATCGGCGCCGTCTCACGCTTCAGTGCAGAGTCCGGCTAAATGAAAATGCCGCAGCCTACTCATGCGGACGCCAAGAGCCTCTAACAAAGACCAAAATCGACGCTACCCGATACAATGCGAAATGCTCTACGCGCTACTTTGGCTGCGCATAAAACGCTTACAAGCTCGTGAAATACGGTGCTGCTGCTTACAAGAGATACTGTCCGAAAGCGAGGTGGTCATTCTTGACGGGCGGGATCACCGCTCGCATGACCAACTCCAGAAGAGCAGCTGTCAAGCTCGAAATAGCTTTCGGGTTTATTACTGGCAGGAGTCTCTGGATAAGACGGCACGTCAGTGCAACGTCGGAACTGTTTGTGTCTACTCATCTGTGGGGACATCCCCCGCGCCTTCTCTAATTGATCAGAAAGATGAGCCTACTGGTGCGTTTAAATGCACTAATTCCCACGCTATGGGCTGGGAAATCTTGCCTTCCTAAACGGGCAAATCTGCAACCAAGGTTCCTCGCCACCGATCTCGTGCCCCTGTCTCACCAGCTCGACCGAGATAGCGATTTTAGCGATTTCCGTAAAACCCCCCGCCAAGTGCTGTGGCATGCCTTGGCATCACTTGGCAGGTCATTGTTCGGCCGCTGCGACGACGATGGTGATCAGTAGTGCTCGATCAGGGCCGGATCTTCGCAGCCACACGACTTTACCACTACCCGGCTCAGACGAACCCTCTAAATACGCGTGGTACAGTATGGTCTTTGCAAGTAAATATGTGCTCTTGCACAACGCGCAAAGGCTATCATGATGCTGCGTCGCGGTGCAGCTGATAGTACGCACGGGCAAGCGTTCCAGCGGCACTTGCTCGTTTGTACCTGGTGTCCCGTTGGTAGCCAGCTTATGGTCCGCCTGGATGCAACCCCAAATTCCGACTTCCTAAACAGGCAAATAGAACCCCCCCTGGCTAATCATGCGGCGGCATTGGCGCTGTCACAGCAACAACAAGACTAACGTGATTGCAGAAGGTAGTCTGCACAGATGATTCCAACTGATGCTTTGTAAACGAGATAGGACGGAGCTAGACTCGTGGTCTACACCGGACCCGTAGGTAACTACGAGCATCAGGCATTAAGTGAGGGCATAATCGAGACGAGATTTATAATCGGGCAAAAGAGAATATAAATAGAGCCCACTGCCGCCTGTTTATCGATGTTGATCAGGCACTTCAAGCATCAGCTCACCAAACATCCAAAAAGCACTCTCAAAGCTCATCGGCATAGCTCATCATGAAGCTGAACGTCCTTGTCCTCGCCGCCACGGCCCTGGCCGCGCCGGCCTCCAAGATGGTCGTCCACGAGTCCAGAGACGCAGGTCACGTCGGCTACACCAAGGGCGCTGCTGTTGACACCAACACCAAGGTTCCCGTCCGCATCGCTCTCAAGCAGCGCAACCTGGACAATGCCATGGATCTCCTCATGAAGGTGTAAGTGATCACTGCGCTCTCCGACCAACGCCTGAGCAGCATTTTCTCCTTACCATGTGCCTCGAAACTGACGCAACTCTCACAGCTCCGACCCCAAGTCTGCCGACTACGGCAAGCACTACTCCGAGGACCAGGTCGTGTCTACCTTTGCTCCCGACGCCAAGTCCGTCGAGGCCGTCAAGGCGTGGCTCGTCTCCAACGGCATCTCGGCCGATTCCATCAAGCAGAGCCAGAACCAAGGCTGGCTGACCTTTGAGACGACGACCGGCAAGCTCGAGTCTCTCCTCGACGCCAAGTACAACCAGTACAGCCACCCGACCCGCAAGGGCACCTACATCGGCACCGACGAGTACAAGCTGCCCAGCGCCGTCGCCGACCACGTCGACTTTGTCCAGCCCGCCGTCGCGCTCGCCGCGCAGACCAAGATTGAGCGCCGCCTGCCCAAGGTGCCCTTCTTCCCCATCAACGAGGCCCTGACCACGTCGGCGTCGACCTGCCCCAGCCGCATCACCCCGGCGTGCCTGCGCACCATGTACAACTTCAAGCAGGGCACCCTCAAGGACGCCTCCAACGACCTCGGCATCTACGAGGAGGCCGGCGAGCAGTTCATCCAGTCCGACCTCAACACCTTCTACGCAAAGTACGCCACCAACGTCCCCAGGGGCACCGCGCCCAAGAACGCCCCCATCAACCAGCAGACGGGCACCCAGGACAGCGGCGAGGCCGACCTCGACTACGAGATGGCCGTCCCCATCATCTACCCCCAGGGCACCGTCAACTACGAGGTTGGCGTCCCCGACGACGCCCTGAGCTTCTTCGACCCTCTCCTGGAGGGCCTCGACGCCTCCTACTGCAACGACAGCGGCGAGTGCGGCAAGTACAAGGCCACCAACGTCATCTCCATCTCCTACGGCGTCGATGAGGCCGACTTTACCGCCAGCTACGTCAAGGTTCGTGACACCTGCCATTCCCTTGTGTACAAGAAACGCTGAACTAATTTGTCTCTGCTTGACAGCGCCAATGCAACGAGTGGATGAAGCTTGGTCTTCAGGGTGTCTCTGTCCTGATCTCCTCTGGTGACTCTGGTGTTGCCAGCCGTGAGCGTGAGTGCCTGGGTAACAACCAGGACGTCTTCGTTCCCGGCGTCCTTGGCGGCTGCCCGTACATCACCTCCGTGGGTGCCACCCAGCTCCCCGCCGGATCCAGCCCCGGCGACGCCGAGACTGCCACCATGCAGCTCTTCTCCTCTGGTGGTGGTTTCAGCAACGTCAACGCCGCTCCCGACTACCAGAAGTCCGCTCTCGCTACGTAAGCCTACAGCCTCCTGCAAGATCCGCCACATGTCCGCTAACCTCGTGCCATGCAGCTACTTCTCCCAGCACGACCCCGGTTACGACTCGTACAACACCACCAACGGTGTCATCCCCAACAACGGTGGTATTTACAACCGCGCCGGCCGTGGCTACCCCGATGTCTCCGCCAACGGTCTCAACGGTGTCGTCGTCGTCAACGGCCGCGAGGGCACCAGCGGTGGTACTTCCCAGTCCGCCCCCATTTTCGCTGCCCTCATCAACCGCATCATCAACGAGCGCATCAGCGCCGGCAAGAAGGGCCCTCTTGGCTTCCTCAACCCCACCCTCTACCAGAACCCCGGCATGTTCAACGACATCACCTCTGGCGACCAGCACATGGGCGGCCCCAATGGTGACGGCGCCCCCAGCGAGTGCGGCAACAACGGTTTCTCGGCCGTCCAGGGCTGGGACCCTGTCACTGGTCTTGGAACTCCCAACTACCCCAAGATGCTTTCCGTCTTCCTCAAGAACTAAGAGCGCCGCGAAGTGCTCTCCGTCTTACCGAAAAGCCAAGTATATAAGTCTTATTTATAAAACCCTGTTTATAGCAAAGTAAAAGAAATCTTGAATATAGTTCTTTCTATCGCGCAGCCGCCATACAAGATGTGTAGTCTACCAGCGACGGAGTTAAAACGTGAAAGAGAAGTCAAGTCAAGGACGAGGCCAAGCCAATTGGTGCTCGTCTTTCTGCTCAGTTCGCCATTGTTTGACTTCTGAAAAGACCACCACTCTATAAATCTCGCATCCTCACAAGCTAGCATACTTACTGCACGAGTCAGAGCTGGCCAACACATGGCCACCACAATGGCGCGGAGTAAGAATTGACGGCAGTGGGCGATGCTTTGGACTATCTGCGGCCTATGCCAGAGTGCACCTAGTGTTGAATACAAGTTTTTATATATTATCCCACTATACGATACTAGAACATGTAGAATAAATCCATAAATTCCCTTTATCGGCTCCTCGGCCGCACACAGCCTGCATAATCATGCAGCAGAGACAGGCCAGCTTGTCCATGCATGCTCGGAGTGTATCCGTCAGCAAGTTTCGGCATATAATTCGATGTGTTCATCTTTTACAGAAAGCGTGTTTTCCTCTCAAGATGCATCATTCCTGTTTCACTGCTATGCGTCGTCAATTCCACACAACGCTCAAGTGCAGTGTACTGTGACTTGACAGGTCATAAAGTTGCGCGGAGCCGGCAGTGCAGCGGATCTACACAGCGTTATAGCCGCAGGCTGCATATCCGTGCCTCTTTTCTGGGGACCTATTTACCCCGGCATGAGCCTTATTTGCCCAGCTTGGAAAAAGAGTTAAACAGGCTGTGGTGTAGGTAGATCGGCGGGGCACCAGTTTATCAGATGCATAGACCAGCTGCGCGACAGAGCACCTTGTATCTATAGAACGCATCACAGCCCGAATCACAAGGGAGAAGCACTCTCGGCCGGGAAATCAGACATGACAAGGCTTCGTCGGTGTAATCGCCCTCCCCCAAGCTCGAAGTCAAGCGGGTGGCAAAACAGCTCACTGCTCGACTCCTTCTTCCCCTACAAAGGAGACGCAAGAGCTCATCCTGGATACTTTCAAATACTTGTACTTGTTTCATCTCTAAAGTACCATGTCCTGCTGATTGTTTATTTACTGCGCGTTGTGTGCGCCCGTTTAGTGGTGGCAAGGCCAGTAGAGCGGGTGGCGTTTTCGGGTTACCCGCTGGGGCGCGTATTGCTGCAGCGGCAATGCAGTGAAACCTATACATGCCAGTGGCTAAGCCTTTCGAAGTCGAAAAACCCACACAGAAACGTTAAAATGCCAAGGTTGGGCGTGAGACCGACAGATGTGCTGCATTGCCGAAATATGCGGCTTGCGCATCATAGTCGACGCCAAGGCACGGAATAGCAGAGCAACATTTATAAAAGATTTAAAACAAGGAATAACCAGTTGCTGTATATTCATAGCTATGCTTCTGTTTCAGGTCGGACAGTTATGTGACGCCCAGTAACTAGACTTTGCACTACCTTTCGTGGGCTTGATCCTGCTTACAGTAGCCGAGCCGCTGCATACTTGTCACCATAACGGTGTCGCCGATAATGCAAAGCTTATCCGTCAAGATCCCGATGAATACAGCAGCTAAGGAACGGAAGAGGTTAGTCGAGGAGGGTTGCTGGCTGCCGCGGCGAGACATTGCCTCTCGCAGCATTGACTGCGGCCCGTCCGGTGTAAAGCACTCTCTCGTTGCATGATCAGCTTGTATGTACCTTCAGTGACACTCTATAGCATGATTAATGTACAGCTTCGGCACACTTGCGGCGCGATGCACCTTCCAGGTTGGAGTAAACAGCGGGAGTTGGGCGGCCGGGGCGAGGCGAATCTCGTATAAATTCGACGCCTCGTCACCAGCTAGCAGTCCAGGATCAAACACAAGCAGCCATCTCTTCACAGAAATGAAACGCCGAAATACACAAATAGTCTGGCTCATCTTTTCATCGTCACCATGCGCTGCCTTGCCATTTTCCCGCTCCTCCTCGGTTCTCTTTGTGGCAGTGAGCCCCATCGAGGCCGGGGAGACTCCCACGCCAATCGCCGATCCTCCACCGGCCGACGACCCTCAGCTCGCAATCACTTACAGCCAAGCAACTCTCGGGAAACGAGCAGCGATATTCCTACCGATAACGATTGCCACAACCTGCGTGATTCATTGTTGTAACGTGAACAGTCAGCCGTCTACTATGGCTAATACGATGAAAGCTCCGCCGAGAACAAAGGCACTCGATCCATCTTCATTCCGACCGGCTACTCATGCCAGATCCACGTGTATGTCCATAATAGAGAGGTCTATATGGTGACAAATACGGTTGCGGTACAGTTTATGAAAAACTTTCCAGCGGAACTGCAAAGACAGAACCTTTGTGTGCTGAATAAAACCGGTCGCGATTTTCGGGCCACCGCCAACTCCACCCAATGCAGAGGCTGTACTACAAACCATTTATTGCTGAACAGACTGGTCAGATATATGAGTGCAATGGCTTAATGAAAGTAACGACTCTGTTGTACTGGTAAGACGTTTGAAAGGCCATTCCATGATGACTACTCCAGGGTAGGAAAACGAGAAGACTGTCAGCCTTGCGCCGACATTCAGAAGGTTCATGTAAGCAGGTGCACAAAGCTAGAATTGGCGGTACGAGTACCATAATAAGGGTGGCGTTTAGTCTCTTGATTATAGAAGAATCTCTCATGTCGCTGTAGGCAGGTAAAGTGATGGCAGGTTTGCTTAGACGCATGTCACAATAGCAACGGCCGAGGCTGGCGCATGCCTTGAATTGATGGTGACGCAAAAGAGGGGCTGATCGACTATGGTGAAAGGACCCTGACGGTACATTACTCTTGGTGGTGGCTGATACCATGACGGAGGTACCGAAAGTCAGGCCATTTACAAGTAAATACATGATGCATGCAGATAAT
The DNA here is from genome assembly GCF_028009165.1 of Akanthomyces muscarius. Taxonomy (NCBI): domain Eukaryota; kingdom Fungi; phylum Ascomycota; class Sordariomycetes; order Hypocreales; family Cordycipitaceae; genus Akanthomyces; species Akanthomyces muscarius. The sequence continues at coordinate 746,148 of NW_026611618.1, forward strand.
CCTGCCAAAAGTGCCGACTCATACCGTGACATGTGGCAGGCGTCAGCATCAGTGTGGCAGTCTTGAGATAGGAAATGAAGGCTATCAGCTGCAGACTCGAGAGAGGGAGGATGATGTGATGCAGCCAGTGCTGATGATGAAGAGGCGTCAGATGGCGTCGTACGGGCATATGTTGGGGCCGCTATGGTTCGGGCCATTCAGGGTCTAGCGCTGGCAAGACCTGCAGGTACGCATCTGCAGTGAGGGACGAAAATAGGTACCTAGCGAATGTTTTTCAATGTTTCTTGGGGGGTTCTTCTTGTTGCTTTACGTGCGAGTGACAGTTACGGGAGGATTCGAGAGCATCTGATTCAGCCGAGTTGGCAATTGCAGCCTGGGGCATCTCGAGGCAAACGGGCGGCCAGGGCCAGGGTCTGCATCGTTGTTGTTCCGTCACACCGTGGCTCGCCACCTTGTTCCTTGCGCCAATGGTAGCATCTGGATTAGGGTAGAAAAGATGGAAGCCAAGAATGCAACCGCGTGGAGAAGACCGGAGAGCGATGGACAAGCAGCATGGGCTGGTGATTGATCAACTGAATGGTATTGGATGGCTGGGCGTGGAAAACTGGGCAGAGGCCGGAAAGTCGAGGAAGCGCAGCACAGTCACAGCCGGAGCTTCTGATTGGCTGCGCGGCGGCTGGCTGGGGCCAGGCCTGGCGGGCTGGGCACGGTAAGAGAGAAATTGTTGGGGAAAGTCTCCAAACGTTGGGTTCCCGCTGCACCGCGGTGGAGACGGGGTACAAGACCGCGCCAGCTACTTTGTATGGGTGCCTCAAGTACCGTCTCTTCCCTGCAGAATAATTTTTCTTGCACGCTAGCTCCAGGTTGGCACGCAGAGCACGCCAGAAAAGCACCTCGGCTCGCCCAGATCTTGATGGGCCCGCCCACCAAGGAACGACGTCGACGGCTATATTGCTCCGTCCGCACTGATTGTCCTCTGTTTGGACGCAATGCACGCCACTGATAGCTGGCGCATGTCACGAATCTTTGCTCGGCACATGTGATGCTGCGCATGCTGGGGAGGTGGCCATCTTTATACCTGTCAATCGGCACGGATAGGCACGGGGTGCTTTGTTGGTGCAAACGGCGGTACCTGGGCATGTATCTTATCTTGTCTTGTACCCGACTTACACGCCACCCTCAACAAGTTGCCAGCTGCCAGACCAAAACTCGCCAGCTGTCAAACACGGCAGCAACACGTAAAAGCCATCACAATCAGGCTTGTAGATGATTCTCTTTTACTGGTGCACGGCATCTGGTACCAATTCGAATAAACAAATAAAAAACCACAAATAAATCAAGATCTTTCTGTCTCAGGAAAGATACGGACCCGGAACCTCCGTCTCAAACTGGATCCCGCCACGCCTCTTCCCCCAACAAGCACCACCAAGCACCACACCTGCAACACCCTTGCTGGGAAAAACGCAACAAACCCGGCCCCGCCCAGCAAAAGCTCCCGCCACGTCTAGCCGTCCGGTACAAGCTTTTGTCTGCTCGTCCAGCCAATTGCCAAGGTACTGGTAGAAAGCAAAAGTCACAAAGCTTCCCTGTCAACTGCTCCCGTCCGTCACGTTCCTACTGACACACGCTGGTACAGTACAGTAGCTCGGCCCAGCATCCGCCGCCATCTCGCCACAACAAGGGTCCTCCAGCCATTATTAACTCCGCCGTGCCCTTTTTTAAACCTCTTGACCTCCCCTTCACCCCCCTTCCACTCCTTACCTTCCTCCATCCTATAACCTCCTCCTCTCACCCACCGTCACTGGCTGTTCCCAAAGAACTACCTTCGACACCCACTGTCCACGACCCATCATGTCGTCCTCTGCTCCCGCGGAGAAGAAGGCTGCGGCCGCCTTTCCCGATGGCACCACCGACTACAAGCCTCTTCGCGCCGGCAACGGCCACGACGCTTCCAAGGTGCACATTGCCGACACCCCCATGACCTGGTCCAACTGGCACAAGCACGTCAACTGGCTCAACACCACCCTCATCATCATCATTCCCATGATTGGCTTCATCTCCGCCTACTGGGTCCCTCTCCGCCTCTATACCGCCATCTTTGCCGTTGTCTACTACTTCAACACTGGCCTGGGTATCACTGCTGGTAAGTCATACATTGCAGCAGGCAGTCTGAAACAATGAAGGAACTGGGAAACTAACCGGCTCCAGGCTACCACCGTCTCTGGGCTCACACCTCCTACAAGGCCTCCACCCCTCTCAAGATTTACCTCGCCTTTGTCGGTGCTGGTGCCGTCGAGGGTTCCATCCGCTGGTGGTCGCGCGACCACCGCGCTCACCACCGCTACACCGACACCGAAAAGGACCCCTACTCTGTCCGCAAGGGTCTGCTCTACTCTCACCTCGGCTGGATGGTCTTCAAGCAGAACCCCAAGCGCACTGGACGTACCGACATTACCGACCTTAACGAGGACCCTGTCGTCGTCTGGCAGCACAGACACTACCTCAAGTCCGTCATCTTCACAGCCCTCGTCTTCCCCACCCTCTTCTGTGGCCTTCTCTGGAACGACTGGCTCGGCGGCTTCGTCTATGGCGGTATTCTCCGTATCTGGTTCGTCCAGCAGGCTACCTTCTGCGTCAACTCTCTGGCCCACTGGCTCGGCGACCAGCCCTTTGACGACCGCAACTCTCCCCGTGACCACGTCATCACCGCGCTCGTCACCCTCGGCGAGGGTTACCACAACTTCCACCACGAGTTCCCCTCCGACTACCGCAACGCTATCGAGTGGTGGCAGTATGACCCTACCAAGTGGGCCATTTGCACGTGGAAGTTCCTCGGCCTCGCCACCGACCTCAAGCAGTTCCGCTCCAACGAAATCGAAAAGGGCCGTGTCCAGCAGCTCCAGAAGAAGCTCGACCAGAAGCGTGCCATCCTCGACTGGGGTACGCCTCTCGAGCAGCTCCCCGTCATCTCCTGGGACGACTTTGTCGCCGAGTCCAAGAACGGCAAGGCTCTCGTTGCCATTGCCGGTGTCATCCACGACGTGACCGATTTCATCAAGGAGCACCCCGGTGGCAAGGCTCTCATCAGCTCCGCAATCGGCAAGGACGCCACGGCCATCTTCAACGGCGGTGTCTACCTTCACTCCAACGCTGCCCACAACCTGCTCTCCACCATGCGTGTCGGTGTCCTGCGCGGCGGCTGCGAGGTTGAGATCTGGAAGCGCGCCCAGTTCGAGAACAAGGACGTCTCCTATGTCAACGACTCCACAGGCCAACGCATCATCCGCGCCGGTAACCAGGTCACCAAGGTCGTTCCTCCCGTTGCCAGCGCCGACGCCGCGTAAGCGATGCTCGCGGTGGCATGATTGCTCTGTAAATTTGCTTTTGCTTGGGGAGTTCCGAACGAAAAAGGCTCCACGTTAGTGGCTTGGTGGCGGTGAAGCGGGTTGCAACCGTCTAGCGCCCACCATACGCCTTCGCCACCTTGCTTGCGCGCGCCTGGAGCCGCCATATTTTGCGCATTGGAAAATGGATAACAGATTGTCCAAAATCATGATCATGGCGTTATTAGGGCCTGGAGTTTTATATGACTTGTTTTTATTTGTTTTTAAGCAGCTTCCATTCCACTTGAGAATACAAGAGGTTGTGTTATGACCGGGGAGCGTCTGCATGAGAAGTAATAGTTAGCTCGAAGGTGGCACAGCTGCCATGAATAAATATCTCAAACAAACAAACTTGCCTTTGTTGCCGCTCTTGTGTGACTGACTGTTTACCAGTACGCCACTTGGTTGTGCCACTCCAGAGTATCCAAAACAACCACAACCAAGCGTTCGACAAAGATTAGACTTTCCACAAGCTCAAGGACGAGACAAGCGAGACACAAACATATATGGCTTCTACCGCCGCTGAATATCGTGGTGTCGGAAGATCCGAAGAGAGCATTCGAACAATATTTTGCATGTAATATTCATTGCCATTTGCCCCGAAGTAGCTGGTTTTAGGCTTTTTCTGATCCGACACAATCCGTCAGAAAGCCACTCGGCATTATTCGACGCCGCAGAACTCACCCACCTCTTCTTTGTCGATGCGGCGCCGTCCGCGCGGCTCTACTACTTTGACGATTGGAAGGCGGTTCGCTTCTACCACGAGGCCAGCAGGGAGCGCTGGTATGGACAAAGCAGTGGTAGCCAGGCCGGTCATGTTTCGAGTGGAGCGAGGGAGATGTGTACCTGGCTGCGGAGGATGTGCGTTGGTCGTCTGCTGCCCAGCGTCTTCCTCCTGCTGCCGTGGCAGTGACCGGAAAAGGCAACGAGGATGTTCGAGGTACGCTTCCTGGGAGGGGTGGGGGGCACATGGCGCTTGCGCGTTGGCAAAATGTCTCCACGGAGCGCTGCAAGGGAGGGTGTTTTGTAGACATCACACACCTTGAATCACGAAGGATAAAGAACGAAATCAAATCCGTTGTCATTATCATCTCTATGTTTAGTCAATACCCCACGGACCGAAAGATGTCAAGCCAGCGAGAAATTCCCGGGGGAAAAAGAGCTGTCGAGCTGAGAGGTCTGGATCGATTTCTGTCAGCCTCCATGGCGTTTTCAAGCCTCTGGAGCCTTCAGTCTTTATAAATCAACAAGTTGACGAAGACGAAACGATATAAAATTAAAACCTAAAATGAAAGGTGACATTTGTCATGTTCGCCCCAATGCGCCGAGATTAAACACTACCTGGTATATATACTTGTATTCCCTCATCTGTCCGGTCGTCACGGCGCCGCCATCCTCGTCTTCATCATCATCATCTCGGAGCTCTTTGCCCAGCCCCCATCGGGCGTCTGCCGATAGCACAGCAGCTTGCCATCGTCGCCCGTCGTGCCCAGTATCTGCCCGTCGTCGTCAAAGCCGACGCGCCACACGGGCGTGCGGTGGTGGTGGTTGTCGAGCCGCGCAATCTCGCGCGCCGTGTGCGTCGCCGTGCCCGGCTGGCCGGCATGGGGGCCGCCCCGCAGGCCCGCGCCGCCGCCGGCGCCGCCGCCCGAGGCGGCCTTGCTGGCGAGGCTGGCGCTCAAGCTCGACGAGTGCGGCGGGTGATGCGGCTGGTTCTTGATGCTGTTGCTGTCGCTGCTGCCGTGGACGTCTCTGCTGGGCGAGGCCGATGACGTGGACGATTGGCCGCCGGCGGCGGCGGCGTTGGCGGCGGCGCGTTGCTGCTGGAGGGACTTTTCCGGCGTGACGAGGGCGCTCATGGCCCAGGACTTGCTGCTGTCGGTGCTGTCGACGGGGGTGTCGATGCGAAAGACGCGTGCGTAGCCGTCCTGGCACGCCGTCGCAATCATGTCGTACCCGCGGATATTGCCCGGCGCCCACGCGATATCCCTCACCAGACCTCTGTGCCCGTCAACTTCCACCGCGAGGTAAAACTCCTTCTTCGCCGTGTCCATGCCGTAGCTCGCGCCGACCGTGTCCCTCGATCTGTAAATCTTCACCACGTCCATGGCCGCCACCGCCAGCCCCAGCGCGTCCGTCGGGACCCCGGCCCGCAAGGCAGTATAGCACGGCTCCGGGTTGGGGTCAAAGACGCATTTGAACGCTGTCTCCTCGCCGCGCTGCGGCCGCTGGGGGATGACGAGAAACTCGTCGACGGCGGCGTAGTCGTTGAGCGCCTCGGGCTGCTCTGTCTCCCAGACGGTCAGCCGGCCCTCGGTGGTGAGCAGCGCGAGGTGCGTGTGCTTGGTCTCGTCGCTGTGCGTCATGGAAAAGGAGCGGTACGTGCTGCCGCCGCCGCGCGAGGAGCGCGTGTCGAAGATGGGTCGGCCGGAGGAGGTGCGCCCCGCGCAGAAGCGCCGGCCGGGCGTCGCGGAGGGGTCTTCGGCCCACAGCCGGAACCATCCCTCGGTGCCGAGCGAGGCGATGACGTTGGGGTAGACGGTGGATGGGAGCCATTGGAGCTGTGGCGGTGGTGTCAGTCTTGGCCGCAGTCAGGAAAGGGGAGGCAGGGAGGAAAGGCTACCTCGAGGACTTCGCCGCCGTGCGCGGTCCAGGTGTCGCAGAGGCGCCACGTGCCGTCCTTGTGCCGGTTGAAGACGCGGATCTTGCCGTCGACGGAGCCGGTCGCGCAGCGGTCGCCGTACGTGTTGAACGTGATGGCCTGCACGAGGTCCTTGTGGCCGTGCTGCAGGTTGAGCTCAAACGGCTGCTGTAGGGTTCCAGGCTGTGGCTTTTCGTCCATGGGCGGCGTCTGCGACGTCGAGGTGGCCATTGCGAGGGGGGTTGTGCCCGCCGCGTCGTAGGTCGGTCCAGGTGCGGCGCTCTATGTGTGGGATCGAGTTGGAATTAATTGATTGGGTGTCGTCAATGGATCGGAATCGAGGATGGCTTTTGCTGGGTATATGATGGGAGGTTGCAAGTTGGAGCTGCATGGTGATGCGAGGAGTGTGGGGGGAGCTTCAATGCCCCACCGCAGCCGGCCCCGTGCTGGAGAGCGTGTAAGTCGAAACAACAATGGAATGGAATACAGTTCAGGTTGGAGGGAATCAATTATTTTCATTGTTCAGCCGCTCAGCATGGGCTGTAAAACCTTTTGGCAACGACGGCATCTCTATAATAGCAAAACCCAACATTAATACATCATCATCTCTCGCATCACCGGCCCGTCCCAGAGACTCTCTTTCCGTGGCCACTGTCGTATCAAGCTCAGCAGCCTCTCCCTTGTTACCAAATCTCTACAATGCTTCGCTGCCACATGCAGCGTAGGTACAACTCCGACATCAATATGCGACACATTGCCACCCACCACATCCCCCTCCCCCGCCTGGATCCTCTCCGCAATGGCCACGAGCTCCTGGATGCGCTCGGCTTCGGCGAGCGGCGACAGCACCTCTGCCGCATCAAAAGGCAGCAAGTCCAGCGTCAGCGCGCTGACCCGGTGCCGCAGTAGACCCACGTTCATGGCGAGGTACTCCCGTGAGCTGCGGTGGTAGCATATGCCGTGGACGACGTAGTGGTCCGAAAACAGGACGCCAATGTTATCGCCGCGCTGCTTGAGCGTCCAGTAATGTAGCCGGTGGACAGGATCACTCCAGTACATGTTCTCGCTGCTGCTCCTGTGCCGCCGTACCATCCACGTAAATGCGTTGACGTCCTGGCAAAAGTCGTCGACGACATCTTGCAGCTCCTCCACCGAACGCGCCCTGACGGCAACTTGTTCATGCTGACGGGACTCGTACGCCTGCGCGGTGAGGCGCGGCTCGAAGTCAGCAGCGAGATGCCCGACAGAGTCCTCCCACCGCGTGAGAAGCCTGACCATGTACGCTACCCGCACATGGGATGTGTCCAGTCCCTGGCTCCATTTCGCAGGGTTGTGCAGAATATCCGCCACGTCTTCTGGCAGGTCGGCCATCATGCGGGTGCCGTTGGCAAGATGCACAAGCGCTTGGCTCAAGTCGCCGCGCAGCATTTCAATGCAAAAGAAGGCCACGCAGCACATCATGGTGATGCCGTACCGGCGCCGTAAGGGCAATGTACCGCAGTCGTGCGACATTCGCTCCATTGCAATTGAATACTGCTCTAGTACGAATCGTTCAGCTTCTGTCGGTGCAGCGCCTACACCCGGTCGCTGGGCCGCCGCGACGTGAAAGTGCATGTAAGCCGCCGCAAAGGCAATGTAGGCGTGCTTCACCGAGGGTACCTCGGCGCAGTACTGCGGGACAATCTGGCGCCAGAAGAGGCCGCTATGCATGTGTCGGATGCCGAGAGCTTCCTCGCCAATGTCACGGAAGCGGTGAAAGTACATTCTTTCGGTGCGCGTGCCCGAGATGTCGGCCATCAGGGGTCGCAGAAGGGTGGTATATGGGTAGGCGGTCGGAGCGGCGCCAGTCAGTGATACGGCACCCGTGGTGGCTTCTTCGTTGATGGCACGACGTTTTCTGACGAGGCGCACGCCGGCCAGGTTGCGGTCATCCTCGTCGTCGGAGGGGCTGGGTCTCTTGGGCCGCGGGCCGTAGCCGTCGCATTTGCGGCCCGTAGAAGTGCAGCGACTGCAGGCCGGTTTTTCTTCGTCGCATTTCACTCGTCGGATCCTTTGGAAGAGGTTAGTTGGGTGTCTGTTTCGAGGAACGATTTCGAAACGTACTTGCTGGCGAGGAATTAGTAGCTGCAGCCATCATTCGGTGCTGTCAAGAACTGAACCTACCAAGTGATACAGCCGGTTCGCACCTTTGGCTTACCAACGCGTGTGCGCTTAGCCTGAGCGCTATCGTCGCTGGAGCTTGATGAGAGTGGCGAGGAGCATTTTGTTCTTGAAGGCATTGTAGAGAGTGTGTGAGCGAGGATGAGCAGAGTAGTCACGTTGGAACAGAGGCCGATCCCCCTCAAAATCTTGGGTGGATGAAGCACATCTTTAATACTCTTCTGGGCGAGATGAGCTCCTTGGTCAGCATCATTTTTAAGCTTCCTTCCTTAGCAACTACCCTCGCATTAGATGCTTTCGCACCAGAACCCGGCACTCGCTGGGCCGGCGGTGACCTCACACCCTAACGACCCATGTTTCGGGGGGGGGGGCTGTAACAAACCTCTGTTCTCGACTGGAAATCAGCGTGGCGCTCTAGTCTAGTCCGGACAATGCTCCAGTCCGATGCACCTCGCAAGCCACATGGACGCGCAACCAGATGCGTGGGAGGGATCTAGTGTCGCCTTGTAATCCGACGGAGGAGCGTAGGGGCTACTAGGCAGTGACGGTAAGGCAGAGGCACCAAATCATGGGAAACGATTGCGCCAACCCCATTCGGCCGGGAAGCTAAATTGGATGTTCCTTGTGAGATTGAGATGTGGAAAGCAGGTCGCGCAAGATGGCACGGTGGACGGAGCTTGTTGATGCCGACTTTGGATCGGTCTTCGGTACAAGTAATTTGCGCCAATCAGAGAGGGCTACCACGCCCAAACCAGACGCAACAAAGTCGAGCACAATGTAGCATAAGGGCAGATAGAATTAATAAGTAAGATAAATGAAACATGCATATACAAATGGATGTAACGTCATTTTAACTCCAATTCATGAACAATTACGTGTACATCTCCCAAGAAAATCTTAGCTTACCCAGGGAACCTAGCCACACATGGGCTTGCCGTCGGTGTTCTTCACTCACCGATCCGACATACACGCCACGCAGATTGCCGTGCTAGGGGGCATCTAAAATAGGATATATAATCAAACAAGGCTCACCTTCTAGACTTATTGTCAACCAATGAGTCCATCCTCGCCAAGGCCATGGCCAGCGTTGTATCACGGACTATCGTAATGTCGCAGCAGAGCATGAAAGCTAGTGTAGTTTATGTTTCGCCAAATTCTCTAAAATTCTCAAAGAGAATATTGTGGCGGCTAGAATGTGCTCGGGATGCGGGCTAGCTTGCTCTTGCGAGCGCTGCACGCGTTGTGCTCACCGTTGTGGTTGCAGACTACCCTGAAAACAAAGACAGAAAAAGTGGTAGCTTGGCCACAGTGTAGGCTTTATGATTGGCCGAAGGAAAGAGATGGTAGGGAAATGGTGCGAAAGTTCAAGTTTTATTGCTTGATCGTTTAATATCTCGTTTACCACGCGCAGCCCTACCGACCACAACGTCGGCTTTCACGCACTTTTACGAGCGCCTTTCCATACACCGACCACCAGTGATGATAGATTCCACGATCAATAGACCAAAAATCTTTACGAGAAGATATGGCCGCTGCAAAAAAGAAAGATAATCATTTGCGAACAGCAGAGTGTCCAAAACGTCTCCAGATTCGGCAGTAGTCGCAGACGCGGTGCTCACAGCCCGGACAGGTGAGAGTGCCCGGCAAGACGCAGTGGTCGCACGAGCTGCATATCCACCCGGTCGCCTTGAACGCGACGTCTCGGCACTCTGCGCTGCCGGCGCAGTAGCCGTGGCCAAAGTAGTCGACCTTCTGGGTGTCAGCGCAACGACTCCAGGTCGAGGTGACGTTGTAGCAGTGTCGCGACGCCGGACAGTTCTCGGCGTGGGAGACGGAAAACTCGATCCCGGTTGTGTGGCCGCAGAGGTGCCGAAAAACAACAGCTTTGCACATTCCAACACGTATCCTTTTTTTTTTCCTTTTTTGGTTTTCTTTTGCTATGCACCTGTGTGCTGTCCTGGACAGTATGTAAAAGAGAGCCGTTTGCTGGGACGAAAGAGAGGATAGACTTGCGGGCTGCAGATGGCTATTTATAGAAGGGAACTCCTTAGTATTAAATGAAAGGGGTGGTGGACGACGTATTTTTGTTCTTGGTTGTCTTTGTCCTTCGCTGTGAGACTTGCGTCAATGAAAACCATTGTTGGAGATGCGCCCTTGACCCTTTTGAGATTCGATGAGTCGAGGCAGAAAGTACTGCATGGAAACTGGACGTAGAAGCCTTGTTTGCTTTGGGAGCTGCAACTGTAGCGCTAATTTGGGCTACATCGAAAGTTGCTTGTAGTCTGCCTCATACAGGTATTATACGGCGTGGCTGTGGAGCAGAACTAAATACCTGGAGGTTCACGATACTTGCAGGTCCTCAAGACGCCGATTCAAAGAGTCAATGAGCTTAACAGATAAGTAATTCATGAATCAAAGTCTATGGTCTTTTTTTATTTGATGCCTTATAGATGCGCTACTCATTCCCTTCTGCCAATTGGTACATCTTACCCTCTGCCCCGGAGATGCTCGACTGCGCCGCCCCCGAAGCCAAGTCAGGCCTCAGCAAGCCTGGTCTTTTCGAATACATCACGCAAAATATGTTTCATCACCATTCCTCACGTGGTTGACTCGTTTCTGGCCAGCTTACCCCTCGAAGGCTATCTCAGTCATCGCCAGTGGGCCAGTTCCAAACGTTGCAATCGGAGCACGGCGAGTGGTTGCATGAACTGCAAGAGTCCAGCTCCGCCTTCTTCTTGCCATCGCACAGATGGCAGATCCAACCTAGACGTTTGAAGGCGGCTCTTTGACAATCCCATTTGTTGGGGCAGTAGCCCTTGATCGTGCGCCGAATGAGGGGTCTGACCGGGCAAGCATCCCACCCCAGTCCCCGGGACCGGGCATCACTTACGGCTGGGCATTGATTGCGTTCTGCGGGTGAAACAAGGTTAGGGTGGCCGCTGTGGTGGCCACAAATAAAGTAATACTGGAACTCTTTACACATTTTGTGGAGTAATTAGATAGTTCGTTAGTTGGTTCGTGATGTAGTTGGTCGGTAGTGTGGTTGGTCGGTGGTGTAGTTGGCCGGTGGTGTAGTTGGTCAGTGGTACTGACTCCATCCCAAAGGCGCGGTATGCCAAAGAGTTTTGGTGGTGCAATCACAATCAATGAGATTCGATGCTTGAAACAGGTCAATTACCCTTTGACCTTTGTTGGGTCCAGGCCTGCTTACTGGTCATTGAGCGGACAGTGCAAGGAAACGGCAGTGGCCTCTTTGTAGAACCAAACGGTTCCTCAACGTTCCCATCTATAAAGGAATGACAAAAAGGATTGTGGAAAGTTTACAGGCGCACAAAAGAAAAAGACGTAAACTGAGGAGTATTCCCGGAGAGGCAATATGTCAGCTGGTTAAGCCGCTTGATATGCGTGAGAGCCTCGCACCTGTGCCAGGTAATATCTCTGCTTTGTCTCCAACTACGTTCATCCGGCCCATTTTACTCCCCACCAGCCCGACTAGGATTTTTCTAGATTTCCCTATTCTTGATGGAATCTTTAGAAGCCACTAAATAAATAGATCAACAGCCAAGCAGTACACGGTTTTGTTTAGTTTGGCAATGATCTAGTAATTTAAGTAGCGACATCCACTCGATCGTAATCCTCATCCAACAGTCTGTCATTTTCTTCCCAACCTATCCTTGATCTGCTTCTCCCTCTTAAACCCCCCATTTCCTTCATCTAATTTACTAAACATGCCTGATGTCGCCCCATATACTGCATCTTCCGCAGGCGGCATGACCACAACTGCTACATCTTAGGGAGCTGATATTGGGGTGCTCGCAGTCCGAGCAAATCCAACCTTTTTGTAAGAATACGGTCCGTCGGCAAACGTACCTGTACTTCGCGCGGCAGTATCCGAGGACTCGGTGCTTGATTTCCTTCGGCGGGTTGCATCGCCAGCTTTTGGGGTTGATAATGTGACGGTCCCACGCGGCGGAGCACGGCATCGCAAATGTCTTGCGGCCAGTGTGATGGCCGCAAGTGTAATAATATGCTTGTCGATGGCACATTGTGTCGAGTTTTTAGGCTTTCGGCTGGCTATTCATCTGCTCCGACTCAGTGTCAGGGGCGCGGCATGCACATACTCTTATAGTTTTTTCATTAAAGTGCTGCGCTTCCGAATATCTACATTTCTCTAGTTTGTTTTGCTTTGTATATTCAATGTTAACTCTGAAGATAATGCGGCGGAAAGGGTCCTTTGACCGCCTATGGAATTCTAATGAGAGGTCTAAAGGGAAAAGAAAATTGAATAGGGTCGCTTATATGGTTAAACGAACAAAAGAGATGCAATGCTCAATCGTCAGCTTTGTCATGATACGTTTAGATTGACAAGCTTTTATGGTGTTGTACACAGCTGCACGTCTGCTTTTAGCAAACCCATCGCCTTGAACTAGTTGAGGGAAGTCCGCGCACAAAGGGCGAAACGAAGAAAAAATGCAAGAATGCATTCTTCAAGATTTCTAAATGTTAATGAAGATATTGATTCGCGTCTAATGTTGCCTTTTTTTATTTTTGCTGCGGCAACAAGTACATTTTTCCCTTACTCCAGTTTGAGTGTAGTATATAGACCAAAATATGTCCCCGATTTTCAACAACTCGCGGCCATAGATTAGCTGGGAGATCGTCAGACTGAAGTCCAACTTCAATCCTACGGATTTAGATACCTATCTGAAGGTCGTGTGTTCGAGTCACACTGGCCGCAAGTCTTTTTTTGCCTTTTACACTGTCTTTTTTGTGTTACCGTTGGGCTTGTAGCCATTATCTTGTTTTAATTTATTTATTGGTGCCGTCATTGTGTGTTACAAGCCCTTGATGAGGCGGGTGTTTCTTTTCATGTGAGACAAAGCCCTTTGGTGCGCAAAAGTCGCCAACCCCACTGTAGCTTTCTGCGGTGCATCAACACCACGACCTGCCGAGCGTCGGCGCCTGCATCTCTCGACAATTTCTTTTCTAGAACGCCGAAGTGGCTCGGGCACTCCCATATCTCTTTGCTCGGTCGCGCTGGAGGCATGGCGCATCTGACGAATCCCCTTGCCACGGCGGAGCAGCTCTACCGCCGCTCGACCTTTTCGTCTCTGCCACAAGATCTTCAGGAAGCCGTCTTCTTCGCGACACAATGCCTCACGCAAGCAGCTGGTCTGCTGTTGGAGCTTCCGCAGTCTGTGACTGCACAGGCTAACGTCATACTGGCGCGTTACTGGCTTGTAGACTCGCCAATGGCACACGAGTTCAGCGTAAGTTCCACGCATCAGTGACCTGCAAGGGCGTCCGCCACCGGCTATGCTAATGCAGTGCAGGACGTCTCGGCTGCCTCTTTGTACCTTGTCGCCAAAATGGGATCGTTTCCCCGCTTACCTCGCGATGTTTGGACCGTGTACGCGTATCTACTATCGCCAAACTCGGCCTTTCTCAACACGCCGAGCGCTGCGACGAACACGAACGACCCGGCCTCCTACTATCAGACCGAGGACCAATATTACAAATTTCAGAAGAGCATGCTTGAGCTCGAGGCTCGCATACTATACACGCTTTCGTTCAATGTACACGTCGCGCTGCCTCACGGTCTCACGGTGACATACCTCCAGACGCTCGATTTTCTGTCGCATTCACGGCACGAAATTTCGCTTCGAGCATCGCAGTACCTGAATACAGCCTTGTTGAGCCCGCAACTACTATATCTCACACACCAACCGCATGCGCTCGCTACGGCAGCGATATACAACGCGGCGCGTGATCTGGGAGCGACGATGCCCGAGTGCGCCTGGTGGGAAGTCTTTGACGTGGACCGCGAGGAGCTGGGCTTTCTCGTCGTCGGCATGCGCAGTCTCGAGGGCTGGATCGAGACGCGAAAGGGAGAACTGCCCTCGATACTGGGGCATGGAATGCCTCGCAGAAAAGACGTCGAGGCAGAGATGAAGCGAAGGGGTGGTGATGCGGGTGACGCAGAGGAAGAAGTCATGCGAATGATGGACAGCAAGCAAGATGAATAATACCCGAGGGCTTAATCCCCTACATTAGCTCTGAAAAGATCAGATTATGTTTTGGTGAGAACAGAAACCAGCATGCAGCTACGAATATATCGGCGATGTCCGCCAAGCATCAAACTTAAGGGACGCCTGGCGCTCCACGGAGGTTACTGCCATCCTCTGAACCAATTGTGATTATTCAATTGAAAGTAGATTCAGTTCAGAAACAGTGAACCCATGATTCTCTCATCTTCTTCCAATGCCAGCACGGCCAAGTTCTGTTTTGCAAATGCGTTGGCATCAGCACAAGACCGCCTCAAATACCAGGCCCCAACCGAAAGAATCTCTTGAAGCGCCGCACTATCCGGGATGAACTCGCTGGCAAAGACAATCATTTCTGTCCCGTGAAATAACATGGCCGATCGCAAAAGCTGCAAGTTTGCATCGTCGGGGTTCTTTGCGTCATACCGGCGCTGAGCAGTCTCCCGGTAGCCAGAGCAGAAGCCAGAAATGAGGCGTCGCAGCAAATTGGTGAGTGTCTCGTTCTTGTTTCCACGCCGCGCATCGATCAGTATGCAGTGAATACTCGCTGTGAACTTCGCAGCATCATCATTGACGCCCCGTCCCAAGTGGGCGAATTCCCAGTCGATTACCGCCGTGGCTGCTGGGCTTGCGCTTGCTGAGGATACCATGACGTTTCCAGTGTGAAAGTCGCCGTGGCACAAGACGAGTGAATAATCGTATTGAGCAGTCTTGAAATCGCTCTCGACTCGTTGATAGAGTTCATTTCCATCCTCAAAAGATGACAAATATTCAGGGAGCGAGTCCAGCATGGCGCTCCATACGAGATGGTCAGTGAGGGATTGCGAAAAGACAGCCATTGTGCTCGGATGTCTCGCTATTTCGGCAAGCGTCTTCTGGCTATGCAATTTTGCCAGAGAAGTACCCAAAGACTGCCCTGCAGAGAATATATGCGCCTCCAAGTTTGGTGGCAGTGCCGGCAATTTGGCACAATCCTCCAAATAGCTCATGATGTCTTGCACATCCCCAAGATCTTCAATGAGCAGCACCGACGCTTCCGAGTCATTGTCCGTCAGTCCCAATCGGGACTCTGCTCCCATGTCATGCCGAATACATTTTGGCACTCGCCAGCGGCTGGACTCATCCTCCTTCCGGTCGTATAGAGGCTTGCCAACGTCCCATAGTCCTAAAGCCGCCCTTTCGATTTCCTGTTCAGCGGTTAGGGCAACTTCTGTATTCTGAAAGACTATCTGAAAGGAAGTAAAACTTGCTTGTCGCTTGAGCGAAAATTCTTGGATATATCCAGGCTCACCAAAACTGGGTCGCGCATGCTTGAGAATGAAACTTTCAGCAGTCGCAGTGCCTGACGTTTTCACGACTCGAAGGGTTGTATTGACACAGCCGCCGTTGATGTCCTGAATTCGCCAGGACGTGGCTGGGAAGACGGACTCAAGGTATTCATGATATTTTCCTCTTGCAGTCATGACGTGCACAATAATGTTCACTGTAAGTCTCGCCCATGATCTTGCTAAGAGTCTAAATCAATGAATACGACAAAAGGCGTGCGCTACTGCGTCAAGCGGGGTGTGGTTCAGCCAGCTCAGGACGCGCTGACGCTAGTTAGTAATTAGGATATCGGCACGATGATAGTTCGCTCGACAAGATCTCAAGTTTTGACTGTCGGCAATTTTTCAGTCTCTTCGTTCTATGTAGGTGTTGCGCACAAGCTAGGCGCCTGCAACCGGCGAATCAGAGCCCAAAATCCTCAACAATGACACAAGTCGGCTGTGACAATGTTGTCTAAAGCAGCTGCGTGGATTAACACGGGGAGCAGCATTGTGAATGAGCTGCGCCAATGCTTAGTATGGCAGGTATCAGCTGGCAGGCAAGCAAAAACCTGCAGGCGAATTCGAGAATGGTGCGATTTGGTTAATTTTACAATCTCAACTGCCCATCACCCTGGTGTACACACCAGAGTACGCCGAACTGCCGAGCTTTCAAAGACACTTCGACACAGGCTCCCAGCCCTATCCCTAGTCATTAATGTGCCCCGACTCAACCTTAATTGAAGAAACCTCGAAGCGTTATGCACGCTGCTCCACTGCCGGACCCAGACGGCGCCGCCAGACCACACACCTGCCTATTCTTCACGTCCGCGGTGGCGCAGCTTGGACGATTAACGGTATTCGCTCCAGTGTAATTCATGGGGGTTTGTGGGAGCAATTGGCCCGCAACGCGGCAGATTCTTGCCCAAGGCTCAAGGCATAGGTAGATAATTTAGGCCGCGCAGTGGATTACGGGGCTCAAGAGGTTCGAGTCCCAGCAGCAAAAATGATCTGTTTCTATTGAGGGTTAAAGTTGTTTATTGGTGGAGATCTTGTCGTATTGAGGGTCTACTGTACACGTTAAACTGTATAATCACCCGACACGTCCCCTACAACATCACATCGATCGATGCTTGCCAAAACTATACTTCTCGTTGGTTGTCTCAGCGCGACATTCTCGTGCTGCTGCAAGACAAATCTTCAACTCTTGCTATCCAACGAATCACTCATCATGGCCGAAGCGCACGAGGAGCCGGGACTTTCGTGTGCCTGCTGCGGCCGGGCAGAAGCAGATCAGCCGTACATCGATGCCGCCAGCCTCCATCAGGCGGCGCTCTACGGGGACTCTAAGCAGCTGCAGCAATTCATTCGCGATGGAGTCGACGTTTCTGCCGTAGACGCGAAGCAGCAGAATGCGACCGCTCTTCATTTCGCCGTCGAGTCGGGCAGCAAGACGACTGTCCAAGCCCTCGTCGATGCCGGGGCGAACATTTCGGCGCAAAACAGCAACGGCGTGGCGCCGCTGCACACGGCTTCCGCCAATGGACACTATGCCATAGTCCAGTTGCTGATTGAAGCCGGCGCCAATGTCAATGTCCGCAACAAGAATGGGGGGACACCTTTGCACGGGGCGGCCTTGTTCTGGCAGCCTAAAATCGCAAAGCTTCTTATTGACGCCGGGGCCGATGTCCAAGCAAAGGATCGCGACGGGCGGTCCCCTCTGCACGAGGCCGTCCGCGCAGAGTCTTTGGCGGTCGCCCGTCTGCTGCTCGATGCGGGGGCCGACGTCAATGCCACAGACGACAACGGCGACACGCTGCTGCATGTCGCACTGGCCGACGGCCGAAATTGCATCCAGCTTCTACTTGATCATGGCATCAATGTGTCCAACAAGAACAGCAGAGATGCAGAGGGAAACACGCTGCTGCATCTAGCAGCGGAGAGCTCAGCGGCGCTTCTCCAGGCTTTGCTTGCCACGGGCCCCGATGTCGAAGTGGTGAATAATGATGGAGCGACGCCATTCCTTTGTGCGGCTGCGCACGGAAGCCTTGAGCAGCTTCGGCTTCTCGCGGATGCCGGCGCCAACGTGATGGCGCTCACCAAGGAAGGCGAGACTGCCCTGCATTTGGCAGCAGGAGACCCGGAGCATTCATATGTAGGCTATCGACCGGATGCGGTCGAGAAGCTCACGTTGCTTGTCGGTGTTGGCGTGGATGTGAACGCGAGGACGAAAGGTCACACAGCACTCGGCCGGGCAATGGAGTGTGGGCATGAACCTGTAGCAAAAGGGCTTCGTGATAGAGGTGCTAAAGAATAGAATCATGGGCACCTACGTAGTTTTGGTCGACCGTTTCGAGTGTTTGTAGCGGAAAGGGTCGTAAATAGCGGTCGAATGTTTACATGAGCTGCAAGTTTGCAAGTTGCCGCAGGCAAAGGTGGCGATTTTGTTGTTCCGCCATCCACAAATGAAACTTCGGCAAAAAGCTCACTCAAGAAGAAAAGAATTCAGCAATGGCGCGTAAAAAGCCTAAGTGCCTGGAACCGGCACGATACCCGGCACGGAGGTCACCGTCAAGGAGAGGTGGCACGGGCTGCCGTCGCCTATATTGCGATGCTCTCGACGAGGACACAGCCCAGCAGAAATGCCTCGACCGTTTCTGAGATAGTGATGTTGGATATCGGGAATTTTTGCAAACAGGAACGTGACACTTGGTTGAAGAGTACGAGACCAAGACTAGCAGAGAACCATACACCGCGGGAGTGTCACTTTCCAGCACCGATGCTATCAAGGACCCGGTGCAACCACTGGACACAGAGCATAACTTAATGAAGGACACGCCAAAAAAAAAATTCTCTACCGGGCAGTAGCTGTTAGTTTTTCCTAGAGCAAGCCCTCTGACAAGGCCTGAACAACCTATTCTTTGCCTCGTTGCCCATTATTCGTTTCTTTTCTTACAGCTTCTCCATCTAGAATGATACATCCGTCGGTGGCCTTGCAGCGACCCTTATCAGGAACTTGGACTGATCGTCCCACCGGATTACAAGGATATGCAGAGCTTAAAAGTTGCAGCTTACATTGCAGGTTTCGCGTCCAGAGGTCGATGCGCAGCATATGCGGGGGGTGGGACGGAGTCGACTTTGCCAAGCCCTTTCCAACTGGCTCCTGCAGCCACGAAAAAAGCTTGTCTGTCGATCGTTCCGTTTTCTCGCGTATCCTCACTCAACAACACATGTGCGACCAGTGTTGGGCTCTGACTGGCGAGTGTTGTAGATCAGCCCCCGACGCCCGCCAAGGCCAGGCTCTGGAGCAAAGGCAAATGCCGACTACCTTGCTGAGGAAGACAAAAAGCGTACGAGTTGTGGTGGGACAAGCGTAAGCAGAAAACAGCACATGAAGCGCATTTACAGCGTTGGCAGCAGAAAAGACATCTTGGCATCCAAAGGCCGTTCTGGAAGCCTTGGCTGTGGCTTGCACTGCTGCATGAGTACCGTGCAGCAGCCATTTCCTCGGTTTCTAGCCTCAGAATGGTCGCTTACAACCGGCCGAGAACCACGTCCAAGTTCCGCGTCGCCACAATGCATTCTCTTCTGCAGAAAAATGGACAGGAAATTCCCAAGTAACAGGGCCTTGTGGCCGTTCCTGCGTCGGGAATTAGCGCGCGCACTTGGAACCCTCGGCCGGCAGCTTCGGAAGTCAGAGAGGAACAACGGCCAGGTGCTAGGCCGACAGAAAAAGCCGAATCCGACTCTCCTAGCGAATAAAAGCCCGCCACCACTGTTATTAGTGGCAGGTCTTGGCTGAGGCGTTGCATCCTTCTAGAAGGACAGAAGGGCTCGCGACCAGAATCCTGCAACGTCACGGGTGGGCTTCTGGGCGGTCGCTAAAAAACTTGGCACCATGTATACGACGTATTTTCTCTGTGTGTTGAGTTCGTTCTTTTGCTTCTGGGCGGCGCTGGGGTTTTACTAGCTGAGGAAGGGTGTGAAGAAGGCTGGTCGGCCAAAAAGGTGGGCGATCGTCATCAGAGGGGGGGGCCGACGCAACGCCCGTTGGAATGCGCTGGTGTTGGGTGATGATGACATTTTGTCTCTCGCTCGCCTCGTCCTGGATCGTCGCAGAACACGTGTATTGGGGCCTCTGCGCAGTGGCAGGCGAGACACGCAGCCAAGATCAACGATGCGAGGCATTCGTTATCGCTGTCCAATGCCCGGACATCGCACCAGGTGACGGTGTGCGTGGAGGTCCCCTAATGATGCTCGCTTGCTCTTCCGATCTGCAGCGCGCAGTGAACATGGCTTCTCCAGGGTCTACCAGCCTTGATCTACTTGTCTCATCCTGTCCAACTCGCCAAATTCCGTGCAACAATGCCAAGTTTAATTATGATGTCTATTTGTGAAACTCGGAATGACGGAAGCCTTTTGTCAAGGAAAAAACGCCAGAGGGCAGCCTCGTTGTTAGCAAAGGCTGGAGTGGGCGTGTGGTCGGAGACTGTTTTGCCGTGAGTATTGAACTAGACTCCAGCCATGTCGGACAGCTTACACACATGCTGGGCCACTTCTCCGCGGTTGGCTAATTCATCGTGGCGAACAACTGTGGATAGTGTTACAATCGCAACAGACAGGCAGGCAGGCAGGCAGGCAAAAAGTGGGAGGGAGCCTCGGAAATAGTAAAGCTTCAACTATTACTACGCGACTTACTTGGTCACCGCTCAAACTTGACAGAAAGATGAGAGGCTATCTTTTTGTGGGCAAGCCCAACCCATTGTATTCGCGCTTTCGCGGTCTTTTCTTGCTCCGTTTTCTCCATGCACCAGCGCTCAATTTGTACAAGAATGCCCAATTCCATGAGCTTGCTCTCCGTCTTGCTCCACAGCGCTATACTTTGTCTAGAGCCGGTGGCTGCTCCTTTTTTCCTCGCTGCAGGTTCCCGCCCGTCGTATTATTACCAAGGTGTCAAAGTGTGTGTATGTGTACCATCGACTTACTCGCCTTACTAACTCCAGCCTGGGCCAGAAAATGGCTCACCCAACAGCGTGGCGCCCATAACAAGTCGTCGTTCCCCACGGCCGGGTCGGTGCAGTTGTGACACTGCCGTCTGTCTCACTGTTAATTTTCCGTAGCAAAGTCAAATGACGATCATGGCGTCCAGCTGAGGACCAAGATGATCGTTCGTGCAACTTAAAGTTGGCTCCCAGCCTCTTGACTGACGTAAATACTCGCTAAAGACACAACCGTCACTGCATTTTGCGTCCCAAAATGTCTGGCTCAGGTGCCTGAAACCACGTCTCAAGCCACCCACCCTCCGTGGAGTATCCGGGTTGGACGTGCGAATGGGGCTGCCGCCTTTGCCGTCTCGTCCGGCCGGCCCTTTTTTACCTCACTGGTCGTTGGCTGGCTTGGGCCCTGCGAGTAATACGCCAGACGCCATTTGGCGACTCTCCTCGCCCTCTCGGTGCCGGAATGGCAAAGCACACTCCCACCCACCCACGACCCCCATTACAAGTTGCGCTCCGCAAAATGGGGACATCGCTGATATCGTGGGCGTGGGTGGGAACATTATAAAGTCCCCTATCTGCCCTCTCTCGTCTGCCCTTGACCCGACACTTGACTCTTTTTCCCGACCTTGCTTCTACTTACACACATCTCTACTCTACTGTTTCTTTGGAGGAGTCTGCCACCTTCGCAAATTATAGCTCGCAACCAGTATACCACATACACTCACACACAACACCGTCAACATGCCTGAAGCATCTTCCCAGCCTACTTCTGCTGCTGCCACCGCCGCTCCCGCGGCTGGCGTTCCCGTCAACCACTTTGGCGAGAACCGCGGCATCAAGTTCCATATCAAGACTGGCACCAAGACTTGGGCTTGCACTCTCCAGGACCGCACTCACTAGTATGTCAGATCGGATCTTTGCCATGTCTCGCAATAAGCCTAAACGGCGTTTGCGATACACGGCCCCGTGCGCAGGCTTTTTACTAATCCCGTCTTACAGTGAGCGCACCAAGACGACCCGCGCCGGCTCTACCGACTCGGTCACCTCTTCCGCCTCCTCCGTCTCTGATACCAGCTCCCACTAAATCATGCGTGTGAGCGGCATATTAGCGACGGACAACCCGGCCCTTGAAACAATCTTGTATCATGACAGCTTATTTCATGGCCATGATACCCCGGTGGGAGGGGACTTCCCTTTTTTTTTTCTGCTTTCGACTGCAATACAAGTGCACCAGGCATCTCGCCCAGGCACCGGCGTTGGACAAAAGCTGGCGCTTACCACAACGCTAGAAGCATGACTGTTTTTATGGACGGAGCGAATAAGACTTTTTGATACTCTTCCTTTTGAGTATTAGCGCCAACGGTCTTGCATGACTGAATGTTTACATATTTAGAATGAATTTAAGTAGCTGATGTACAATGTACAAATTTCGCAACACACGAGGCAATAGACGTGATGACCACAGGCTAGCATGGTCTATCCTTCGCAGTGCGTTTCCCCAACGCCCGACTCATATCACGATGGCCCAGCTTCCTTTTCGCCAAGGCTGCCACCAGTGTTCTAGAGCCTTTCCTGTAGTAGAAGGTGCACACGTGTGGCTGGCGGGGCGGCGGACCATGGCTGCATATTTTTATGCAACGGAGGGCGAGGCTGGGGAAGGCGATGGATTGTCAGCGGAATAAGACGGACCCTGGGACGTTGGGAGATTAAAAGGACGACATGGGCAAACGAGGGACCACCACGAGGCGTCCAATGATGTGGCGCGCTACTTCTTGAATTGGCGGCTGGTGCATTGTAGCTAAGCCTGTTGCAACACCGACGGAAGCGCAAGATGGCTTGAGAAGATGAAGAGCGTCACTGCGTATTACTGTTCTCTAACAGGTGAGACATATTACTCGTTGATCTACCTCGAGCATAATGCAGCTACATCCTCAGCTCAATCCCTACACTTCTGGTTCTACCTCGTCCACCGTAGGCACCTTGTTCAGCTTGAGCTCAAAAAATCTAGCAAATGCCTGAACCGAGTCCCACACCACCTGCGTGTCTTCTTTCGAGACACCGATGCGGCGCGTGCCGCGAATGTGCCAGTTCGTCTCCAGCTTCAAGTTCTGGGTCATGATGCAGGGTAGCACCACCAGCTGTGTGTCCACATCGTCCAAGACCTGTCTATCTGACAAGAAAAGGCCGTAGGTGATTGTGAGCGACGTCCAAGCAAAGTCCTTGTGGGCGTCAAAGAGACCAATGGTGTCCGAGGCGTTGCGCGTATAGACCTTGAGGAACCACTCGCGGGCCTTGTGCTCGTTCTCCTCGTCAGGCTGCCAGCCTTCGCGCGTCTGCGACAGATCGCGATCCTCTGGCCGCTCAATCGCCGCAATGGA
Organism: Akanthomyces muscarius; assembly: GCF_028009165.1. Lineage (NCBI taxonomy): Eukaryota > Fungi > Ascomycota > Sordariomycetes > Hypocreales > Cordycipitaceae > Akanthomyces > Akanthomyces muscarius. The sequence continues at coordinate 769,055 of NW_026611618.1, forward strand.
CAGGATGGACTCGATGGGCTTGCAGACTCCGATGACGCAGATGGACTTGAAGAGCGCCTCGCGCAGACGACGCACCAGGTGCTGGCGGGACTCACTGCTCTGGAACTCGGGCTTGGCGATGAGGTGCTGGTAGAGGTGGGCGGCAAACTCGGGCTCCGGCCCGGTGGCGATGCAGGACAAGGCGAGAATGTACCATTTCTCGTCGCCGAGCTGCGTGGTTTTGAATCTCGTCTCGATGTCTGAGAACAGCTCGGTCAGCTCCGGCTTCGGAGGAGGAGCAGCGGCGGCGGTTGACATGGCACTAGTGCGTGTGGTGCTGCGGCGCCGCAACGTTTGTGCAATCTTGCTTCTAGGTGATCGGAATGCTGAATTGACGACACAAGATCGGTATGGAAGCCGGTAAAGAGTGCGCAGAATCATCTTGTCAGAAAAGGCCGCCTTCCTCCCCTCACAGCACGGCAGAGGCGCCCCACCGGCCAACCTGCGTGATAGGCGGAAGCAGAATTCGGCCGATGGACAGCTGCAGGAGCATGCGAGTCCGGACCAGAATTTCTCGTGCTCTGCATCTACAGCAGACAGCAATGGGCACCTGTTCGACGGCTTAAGCTACATGGCGATAGTCACAATCAATCAGGCCGTCCGATTAGAAATAGCTCCGTTCAACGGCGTGCACGCCCTAAATCCAGCTGAGCCCCACCGCTAACATGGTGGTGGAACCGGAAAACAAATCCGGGGAACCTCGTCTCGGCTATTTTCATTTTGCATCCTCGAATGTCTCTATTGCATGCCACTTGAAATATATACCTGTCCCCATAGTGTGTATATGTGTGGATACAGTATCATTTGCAAATGCCAGCATTCTGCCGTGACAGACGCCGCATGTACCGTGCGCCACCATGAATCACTTCGACTTGGCCCTGCCCGGCCTCGACCAGGATGTCTCTGGAATCGACAACGACAGCCTCCAGTACGACATTTTCCAGGACTGGGACGTCTTGAACGAGTTTACGCTTCTCGGCCAGCAGCTGGACGAGCAGCATGCGCCCGCCGACGAGACATCTGCCAGTCTTGAGCCCGGGGCTTTCCCTGTCGCCACCCAGGAAAACGACACGCTCGGGGCGACGCCAATGTCGCAAACCGCTTCAACTCCATACTTTCCAAGCCCCCCGGTAACCACGCCCTCGGACACTGCTGGTGCAAGACCGGGCTTCCCCCAAAGCGCTGTGCGACTTCTGCGCCAGTGGATGACGGCCAACAGCCACTACCCGTACCCCACGCGCGAGGACAAGGAGATGCTCAGCACCATGACGGGTCTCAGCCAGACGCAGATTGTCAATTGGTTTGCCAATGCGAGGAGGCGAGCCAAAATGTCGGCGCCTCTGCGCGCACCCGCGTCTACGGCGGAATCAATCACGCCCATGGATATTCCAGCGCGGCGCGCCACGCCCGGCATCTTGGAAGGCCTGAACCCAATGCAGCGCTGGGAAAACTCCCCGCCCGATAATGAGCCTGCTGATGTCGCTGCCATCCTGGGCGCTGTCAAGGCAGCTCGCATTCCCGCCTCTCCCAGTGAGCGCTCCTGTCTCACGCCAGCATCACGCTATTCCGACGACAGCTCCAGCGTTGGCTTTAGCAATGGCTCCTCCCTGGGGAGATACGACGCACCGTCTAGTGAGGGCTCTGTCCGATCTGGCCGCTCGTCTCAAGGCGGTGTCTCTTTGTCTCCCTTTCCCGACAGCCACTCGGCAAGACGCAGACGCCGACGCAAGCGCGCCGGCCTGCCTACCCATACGACATATCCCATTACAACCCGAGGCGCATTCCAATGCACATTTTGTGCCGAAGACTTTCAAACCAAGTACGACTGGCAACGACATGAAAAGACCTGGCATCTATCCATCGATCGTTGGGTTTGTGCCCCAACTGGCCCTCTGGCGGTCGACCCCGTTACTGGTTCTCTGACATGCGTGTTTTGCTCGCAGCCGAATCCAGACGCGACGCATTTCGAATCACACAACTTCTCTCTCTGCAGCAGTCGAACACTGACCGAACGTACTTTTTACCGTAAAGACCATCTCACGCAGCATTTGCGCCTTGGTCACCACGCCAAGGTTCCGAAGGAGAGGCTCGAGACTTGGAAGGCAGCCTCACCAGAGATTCGATCACGTTGCGGATTCTGCAATGCCGTTCTGCACAGCTGGAGTGCACGCGTCGACCATCTTGCGATGCACTTTAAGAATGGGGCTACAATGGAGCACTGGACGGGAGATTGGGGTTTTGACGAAGCTGTCCTTCGAACAGTAGAGAACTCTATACCACCATGTAAGTTTTTGGACATATCATGCTTTCCGCTCAATTGCTAACGCTGTGTGATAGATTTAATTCATTTAGAGAAAATATCGCCCCTACCGTACGTGGCAAGTAGCGTCTCACCGTGGACACCCAATAGCCCTTACGAACTACTCAATATGGAGCTGGAATACTGGATAGCGAACCATACCGACGACACTGGGAGCCCGCCAACCGATACTGAGATTCAACTCGAAGCATGTCGTATTATTCGCAGCGCAGATATCATTTCGACCGATCTCGCTACTACAGCCGGTTCCTGGCTGCGGGATCTCGTCATGTCCTGCAAAGAAATTACTCGCGACGCCATGTTTCAGTCCGTCCGTGGTCAGGCAGAAAATCGCATGTCGACACTGCGAATCAATGGCAAGGATAACATCTTCCAAGACTGTGCGTTTGAGAGCGAACTGCGGCAGTTTACTCTATCGCTGCCTTTAGGTGGCAAGGACGTGGCCAACTGGGAGCTACAGGTAGAAGCCGACCGCATTCTACGACGCGCCCAGCAAACTTCCATCTCCCACAAAGATAATGTGCTGAATTGGCTGTTGCGGCTCACTTATAATTCGACCGATTGGCTGGTAGATTTTAGAAGGCGGCTCTTCCAGGCCGTGGAACAGGGCGAGAAGGCCAGCGAGATTAGCCCACCCGCCGTTGGTGAAGCCAATACACTCGATCCGAAGGCTCTTGGTCTTGACACCCCGATGAGTCTCGACCCGACGCAGCAAGACCCGACAAAGGAGCGTCAAAAAGCGGCAACGGCAAGCCGGAGGGGATTTTACGATCTGAATGATGCCAATGGCTATCGCCGTCTCGCGCGGGGCCTGGCTCGATTTGTGGCGTCGTCCATGTCGGACTGCAATCCGAACAAGCACATCCCGAGTGATGAGGAAATTCAGCAGCAAGCTCGATGGCTGGAATATGGAGAGTGAGTCTTCTGCCTGCTACACAAAAAAGAAAAGGTACTATGCTAACTGCTTTTTCTCTTGCAGAGGCGATCCGTGGAATCAGACGGCGGCGGATCTTCCAGACTGGCTGGAGCGGTTCAAACGCGATATTGGGCTACTGCCGCGAGACACGGGACCAGGCTTGGGCTTGATTAAGCGCACAACATAGGCCCTATCATAGATATACAACATAGCATCGAATTTATAGATGCATAAGGGAGAGAGACATGGAGCTTCCTGGACGAATTGACAGTGCATGTAAGCTAAAAGTGTGCCTAGGCTTGGCAAGAGTGTTGTCACGCGCGAAGATGTGTCTTTCTTTTCTTTGATGAGACTTTGCCAGTTGTCAGCTGCGTCGGATGCAAAAGAGCAGCTTGAAAGTGGAACTGCATTTCTTTGAAGAAAAAGTGAGCATCCTTCCGACAGTCCGCCCACCCGCTCGAGTCCTAGCAGTCCAGGTTACGAGTTTGTGGCGTCATCTTCTCTACGCGTGCACCAAGCGCGCTACACTAATGGAATGCCGTCCTGCTAGTAAAGCGATTTAAGTCGCTTTTTCATATATAGTCAAGTTTGTCCTATTTGGATAGAGCGGATGATTTCTTTACCAATGCGACGTTATCCTTTGCCATTTGTCGGTCTTGTTCCCTCTTCACTTCTTTTTTCCGCAGTGAAAAGAACGATCCGAAGCGGAGGGGTTCGATGTTTAGTCTAATGCTTTTAGAAATTTGCGAAATTTCTAGGGGCATCTACTCGAGCAAAGCACAAAACCTTGTTGCGACTCTCTGCAACCCAATTCTTGGCCGATGACATAAATGTGGCTGGTCCGCCAAAAGACCTTCTGCTCCTGCTTCAGCAGCTGTCACACGCCGTCACATATGAGGCTACCACTACCGCACGTAGACCGTCGTCTTTTTTGCGGAAGGCATCAAAAGAGACGAAAGCTAGTACCGATTAGAATAAGTAACTGGATGTAAAGTCAACGAGTTTGCTGATATTGAGTGGCCAGGACGGGTCTTTAATCAACTGTCTGCTAACACGTTGAAGCCTGCTCTACGCCATGAAAACGGAGCAGGAAGCCAACTAATGTACGCACGGATTAACAAATAAATCGATATAATTTAGCACATCTTTGGGATCCTGAAGGAGTTTCATCTCGAAGGTAGCTGTGGAGGTGTCTGTGATCGAGTGCCCAATTCAGTGGAGAAATTTCGTACGATCAGGAAGATCAAAGGAATAGAGGAGGCACGTGTGAGAACCTGGTGGGCCAAGGCATATTTGGGATCTGAAATACCATTTAATGGATAGCGCTAGTTTTAATGTTCATCGACAAAACATCATGGGACGTGCTCCGATGGGCATGCCTCGGCGTGTCATGGCCGGATCACGTTGACGTCACCTTATTTGACGGCTGCTTTCTACCACCACAACTGCTCGAACATCTCTGACATTTTGAAACATAAACCTTTCAAGCAACAACACCTTTAATTTTACACACAGAACAACATGCGAGCCAATCTCACCACAATTCGCCACTCGGGTGCGCAGCTCCGCCTGCGCCTTGCACCAGTCGCCGTACCAGCATACCAGCGCCGCTTCAAAACGTCCAAAGACGGCGAAGAAGGACAGTTCAAGGCTGTGACGGCGTCACAGTCTGGCCACGAGCCAACGTAAGAACCAACAAATATTTTACTGGATAGCGATTTCGATTTCTGAGCTGACTGACATTCCATCCAGGGAGAACAAGTTGTCGAAGCCTCCGCACAAAGCGGCCCAACCCGAGGTGAAGCGTAAGACGCCGACTGCGTGGGGTTCGGAGAAGGAAAAGTCTACAGAGAAAAAGGACAAGACAGATCGGCTATAGTGCGACATTTCTCGGCGGTGCCAGGGCTGGAGAGGATGCACCTACCTCATGCAACAAGGCTGAAATTGGAGCGAAACAATGCCCAGGGTCATGTCGCTTTGAGTAACTGCATCCAATAGCAAGTAAGTACATGTTGCCACCGATGTGGTCGTTGTTGGTCGGTGTCAGCATGGTGCCGCCGGCCGGCGTCGCTGCTGGGCTGCAAGGCCTCTTTGATGGGCACGATGGGCCGACGCCAAAGGTGGCGGGAGGCGGGTGTAAAGATGTTTCGGGAAAGCTGGAAACAACGAACGGCGTCGTAAAACGAGGCTGCACCTGGTTTTGCGCATGAGCGTATGTCTGGTAGATAAACGCCATAGAAGAACAAAATACAGAGACACATAAAGTAAGAAAAGTAAAAGAAATAGGAAAATAAGAAAAACGAGAGAAGAAGAAAGACAAGAATATGCCATTCCAATATTAGTAAGTAAGCTGATAGTCTACAAGATGAATGGATTTGTTCATCGTGCGTCACGACTGATGTAATTCGCTTGTCCTGTATACCTGCTGTCCGCCTCTTGGCACCCGCCAGCCTGCCTCATGAAGCGAGAACAGACCAGTTCCAACCCCCCTAGTCCGCGTAACTCCAGCAGAGCCCCTCCCTCCAATTGATCTTGTGCCTTGCCGACCAGCAAGAAGTCTGTTACGAGTCTAATTGGTCAATGATATTTGTACAGTCTGATCACATCCTCGGCGGTGAATGTCTTTCACGCAGTGCGGCACGCCGTCTGACACCAACACCCCGAAACGTGTTTCGATCAATTACTTGCTTATAGTTCACAGCGCGGCTCTCCTTCCCATCCAATGTCTTCGAATTGACCTCGGATCAGCTTTGACCTGGTCACATCTCAATCAATCTCTCGACTGATTTCTCGGCTACGGCAGACCGTCCTTCTAATCAATGAGCTTTTTCCGAATGACTCCAGATATGCTCTGATCTTGTCATACTCAATTAATATTCTGAATAATTGCTTAATCACAGAACTGTCTCCTCTAGAATCGTTTCAATCCGAGGCCTTGGAATTGAATTAAAAAAGAGCTCGGGTCTGATCACATCCCGATCATGCTCCGTCACAAACAAGATCCAACTTCCAATCCATGATCTCTTGGAGCAATTTCAGATAAGCTCTGTTCTGATCACAGGTCGACAAATATTTCGATTGAGCGGTTGTTCTTTTGGGCTTTAATTACGGTAAGATCTTCTTTCTAGTCTATGGCCTGTCGAAGGTCATTTTAGCTTAGTCTTACCGCCTTGACTGGCATATTGGCTTGAGCTGCAACATGGCAAGCTTTGCAACTCATGGCTTGTCGAATATTTCAGCTCAGGACGGGTTACTTGTCGGGCTGAGCTATCAGCCCCAAACGGGATCGAGATTCCAAAATGAAGTCCCCGCCAATTATTTCCGTGGCATCCCTGCAGACTGCGGACTAGCTCAGCCTTGTCGTGCCTCGCGACCGAGGCTCCTTCGCAAAGCCACGTTGGCCCAAATAAACCCATGCCAGACGATAAAATCGACTCTTCAGCTTTACTGTGCCGGTACATGAGTGAGTAAACGGCGGAATCTTAAATCCTGCAGCACGCACGACACCAGAAACCTACTGCTCAGTACGACAGCGTCGTGGCCTCACACTGTTTCCCTGCCCTCCAGACAAGATCACGAGAGCACATACCTACGAGCACACGGGACAAAATAAACCCTCCACGCCTTGTTTCTTCTACGTAAAAGCTTGCGTCCCTTCGAATCCATTTCCTCGGCATGTCTGAAAAGCAACCCCTCAGCGAGGGCTCCCCGCTGCCCTCCGTTGCCACAACCTCGGTCTGCGCCACCAGTCCCAATACATCCATCATCATCCAAGTTAGCGGTCGTATCAACACCAGGTCCAGCCTGAGCCGCATCAGCCAGCTTGCATTTTCCCCAGGCGGCTCGCGCCTCGTGGCCCTCTCCCGGCACCCGAGCACCGTGCCGGTAGCCAACAATCGGCGCTGGCAGAACCTGCACGTCTTTGACGCCGCCAGCTGGGAGACCGTCGCGCTCAGCAGTTATTCGCCCTCCAACGAGTACAGGGTGCGCGCCGCAGAAGGTGCGCGCGCGCTCGCATTTGGACCCGAGACGGTCGAGCAGCAGCCAATGCCGCGCAGCAGCGGGCTGTTCAGCCGCAAGGGAAAGGACAAGGCGGTGTCGGAGGCGCCGGCCGTGCCACACGTGCCGCTGGTATTCTTGCACGGTCGGCAGCATGGTAGTAACATGGAGAGCAGAGGGGACTATGATTTGGACATTGACAGAGCCCAAGTTGAGATTGGTGGTGCGAAAAAGGGTGCGCACACACGGAATGTGCCCATCACGGAGCCCATCGCCGTCAGTCCAGACGGAACCGCCATGATTGGGCGCAGCGCCGAGGACCCGACGGAGATCTATATCATCACGCTGCCTCCAATGGCGCCGCACCCGCACGCGCTCGGGCTCAAGATTCCTGCGTGCGTCCCGGGTCATCTGGCCAAGATTACGCACTTGGACTACATGCCCGACGGCAAGAGCATCGTGAGCCTCGGCACCGACGGCACGCATCGCACCAACAACATTTCTGGCAGTAGTCCCGGGCAGTGTCTACACCGCGTCCGCATCGACACCAAGGGCTATCCGGCAAGCCTCATGGCCATCAGCCCCGACGGCGCCATGGTGGTCTCGGTCTGGGGCCGCCAAATCGTGCGGTGGTATCCAGCGACCGACGTCCTGCTGACTTATGACCTCGACGAGGTGCGGGTGGTGGAAACCTGGCCGCTTGCATTCTTTGCCAACGGTAGCTTTCTTGTCTGTCGCATCGAGAGCGGCATCGACATTGTCAGAGTGGAGGACGGGGCGAGCGTGGGCCACTTGCAGTGGACGCAGAATGGCGGAAACTACGCCACGGCAGCCGCCGTGTCGACGGATGGGCGGCAGATGGCATTGGGACTGATGACTGGCCGCATCATGATGCACGAGCTGCGCTACGTGGAGACGTCGACGTTGTTGGTCCAGGACAAGCCGGAGGAGGAGCTGCCTGCGTACTCAAAGTACGATGACTGAAAGAAAGCGGGATATGAGCCGAAGCCGAAACATGCAATAAATCTCTGTCATTTACAACGCGCATTGGATATATGAATTGGATAAAAGTGGTAATGCGGATGAATGCAAACAGAAACGCAGGATTCCAATGATAGTTACAAAAAGAGAATATCACAGCACAGGCTTGATTTACTAGCCGCATTCATGACGCTCAACTTCTGACAAAATCTGCATCGTTGGTGATACTGGGGATGCCCAAAGCATCGTTTACAGCAATGATCTACCTTTTCGCCGCTTTGACGCCTGGAGCGCGGGTCGGCCCGTCTTCCCGCTCACTTTCTTCCCATCAGGGCTGCGTACGTGAGGCGGAACTCGCATGCGTGCTTTGCTAGTTATAGACTTGATGATGGACAAAAAATCGAATTGCTAAAGTAATAAAGAGATAATGGCTAAACTATGGTATGATTCCAAAAAGAAAAAAAGGAAGCACAACGCGCGCAGAAAGCAAAAATCTAGCAACAGATATCGTTTCCAATCATTTCAAGTCGTTTCATGATGTTCAAGAAGAAAAAGAACCAACGAAAAAAAAAAAAAAAAGTCATTAGCTTAGACAGTTGCCTGTCAAAAAAGCATCATATCATTCTACCTTGTGTACACACACACACACAAGGACAAAGTCTCAGAAAGATTAGTTGTACACAAATTATTGTTTTCTTTCCCCCTTCGCTTCAAAGAATAAAAAACGCCGTGCAAGATGGGTGGAGGATGAATCGCGGGCTGTGATGAAAAAAACGGCAAGTTCAAGATTTTGCGCCAGTCATGAAGCGACGTGTGGCATCGGGCCACAGGGCGCTGTCAAAATGGATATCGGGGTTGAGATCGGGGTTGAGATCGGCGAGGAGAGGTGCGGCGGCGATGCCCTGTCCAGGTCGCAGAGTGGGCAGGGTAGTACCGTTGGGCGTGTGCATCGGGTGGTGGCTTTGGTTGAGAGTTTTCATCGGAGTATCAATGATGGTCGTTGGAGGTAATTGGGAGGGGGCTGGGTATTCGGGCCGTGCAAAGTGCGTGTCGACGACGCTGAACGCAGTTTCGCTGCGCCCGAGCTGAGCGCCGCCGTCGAGGTCGCCGTCGGGACTGGATGTGCGTGATATGCAGGATGCAACGCTCGCATTGTCGTCTAGCTGCGCACTGGTCTGGGCAAGATCGGATGTGCTTCCTGGCTGCGTCGCGGTTTGGGGGGCGGCACATGTGCTGTCATCTCGCTGCGCCCTGGTCTGCGGAGTGGTAGAGGTAGTTTCCAGCTGCGTTGGGGTTCGTCGCGTGGTAACGGCGTTCTTTTCTTGTTGCGAGCTGGTCTGGGGGATTGTGGAAACATTGCGGTCTAGCTGTGTTGTGGTCCGTGGGATGGAGGCACTGCCGAATTGGGCCGTTCTTTGAGCGGTGGCATATGTATTGTCGTTTGGATGCGTAGTAGATTGGGGTGTGGCAGCACTCAGCTGGGCAGCAAATTGGCGATGGGCGGCGACATTTTGTTCCAGCTGCGCAGCGGCGTGGTGAATGCCGGCGTCATATTTGTCTAGTGGCGAAGTGATACGGGTAGTGGCAGCAGCATTGTTGCCCGGCTGCGTAGTGGCATGGGGCATCTCGTAGACATTGTGCATTTGTTGCGTACTGACTGTTGGAATGGCAGTGGTGTTACTTTCCTGTCGCGCAGTGGGATGAGGCATATTGTGACCATCCTCAGCCCGTGGCACCGCGAAGAGCGGATTGGCCAAAGCATTGCTATCCATCGGCGCAGTGGGCTGAGGCATACTTGAGGGATTGTCGGCCCGCTGCGCAGTGAATATTGGTATTGTAGAGGGGTTGCTGTCCATCCGAGTAAGCGGTTGAGGCATAGTGAACGCATTGTCAGGCCGCTGCGTAGTGAGTTGGCGGATGGCAGAGACATTGTCCGGGTGCGCGCTGATTTGAGACATGGTAGCCCGATCATCCTGACCCAGGCCAAAAATCGCATCCAGCGCCGATCTCGCCGCTCCGTTGCGCTCCAGGTCTTCGAGCAATTCATCCTTGATTCTCTTCGTGAGCTCTTGGGACTGGGGAGAGGTGCTGGGGTAAGCGACAGCGTCTTCGCTGTGCGACCGCATACAGATACCGCTATCAGTGGAATTTAGGTACGTCGTAGGTTGCTTTGGAGGTGTTGGCATGGTTGCAAACGATGCGGGCGGAGTCGCGGAACCTTTGCTAACGTTGTCAAGAAGGCTGCGTTCTGTATCATGGGACCTGGGCGGCGCTGGGTTCGTTCGCTGCTGCTTTTGGGTGAGATTTTCGGATTCTGGGGTTGGCATCGAGTTTCTATTCCGACTGGCATCCAGATAGCTCTTAGCTCTGGCGGCCATATCGTCATAAGAAGCTGCCACGGGGGCGTTTGCAGCCCAGCCTGTCTTTTGCAGACGAGACGAGTCACTCGGCATTGGGCTCGGAGGTGAGCGGCCACGCTGTGGCAAGAATGCTGCTTCATTCTTGGTCTCGCTGTTAGGCGCAGCGGTGGGGATGTTCTCTGCAGGCAGCTCACGCGGAGAATGGCTACGCTCCACGGCAGGACGAGAAGCGATGCGGCTGTAAGCTGGAGCGAAGCAAGGGTCTGGAATCATGGTGAGGAGCTGAGACGCCATCAGCCGCGATCTGGGATCATGGCTCAGACAGATCTCAGTGATTTGTCTATACCAATCAGGAATGTTAACCTCGGGACCAAGAAGCAATGGCCTGCCCTGAATTTCCGGCTCATCCTCCTCCATTGCCAACGCCCACAGAACCATTCCAAGTTGGAAGAGATCCGATTTGACGCCGATATAAAGCGAGAGACGCTGGTTTGTATCGACAAGGGGCCTAGCCTCGGGAGGTTCCCATCCCACAGGACAGCCGCGGCGGTTGACGTCGATAATTTTGGCATTCTCCTTGTCATCAAGTACAACATTGGCGAGCGTCAAGTCTCCTTGTACGAAACCGGATTCGTGAAGATCAGCAAGACCCTGAATGATCTGACGAGCCCATCGTTCCCGCTTTCGCCAGGGGATGCCGAGATAAGTCGTCTTACAATCGTCATAAATTCTGTCCATGAGGGTCCCCTTGGGGCAGTAATCGAGAAGCAGAGCCTTGACAATCTCATTATCGTCGTCGGTGACGAGTCCCCTGAAACCAATTACATGATTGGAGTCTTGCAAGCTGTGGAGGGCGTGGATTTCGTAGAGAAACTCTTCGACCACTTCGGCTCCTGGGACTTCCTTCTTTACCATGACTTGGTCGCCAACGCGAATTTTGTAGACAAAGCCGGACATGTGAGCATCAAAGTCAATATCGCACTCCTTGACCATCAAACAGTTGAGATGCTGCAGTGTTTCAACACGAGGATAGTCAATTTTTTCCTGCAAGTGTCAGCGAGCGGTTTGTTATCGGCGTATAAATTGGATACTTACATTGGCATCTTCAACCACATGCACGTGCAAGCGGCCCTCGCTCGTCTGCAGTTTAAGATTTGTGGCGGTGTCATAAAACTGAATATCTGGCAGGCTGTCACGGATGGCCTCGTAAATTTTGGCGCTTTTGTCCCTCTGCAGCGTCATAGTGGAAAGTTCCCCCTCCAGCGAGTCTGGTGGTGCGTTTCGATAGTCCAACGAGATGGTGACTCTGCGCCACAGAGTATCCCTTTCGCGATACGTGAGAAAGAACTTTTCTCTTTTGGAACGGTCACGAAAGTGCATGCTCAAATTCAGGATCCAGACATTCTCCAGTTCAGTTTGGATGAGGGCGTCAAACTCCTCACGAGGCATGCCAGTCGTGTCGGGCAGATTAGTGCCTGGGATCAGAGTGACCCCCGGCTGAAGCCTTGGGGGAGGCACATACTGGGGCGCTTTTCTTGGGGGTTCCTCTTCCTCTTCCGAATCTCTGGGTTCCTCCTCTTCGATGAGCCGAGGAGAGGATGTAGCTGAGAAGGCGAGATCGCTGAAGCAGGCATATGCGGAGTCAAAGGCGCTTGGGGTGGCGAAGGAGTGGGCGGCATCGCTGCGACCAGTGAGGAGACTGAATGGGGATCTTATTTCGGATGAGACAGCACGACGCTCCTCTGGGGGCATCTCTACGGGTGTAAGATGCTCTCTGCGCTCCGACTGCTGACGCTTCAGAGTCTGTGACCTTGGCAAGCCGGGGATCACCTCTCTGTGGTGTCTGCGAAGGGTTTCTTGACTTGCAGGCGGGTCGAAAGTTACTGGGCTGCGTTCAGTGGAGGTATTCCGGGGACTGGCAGAGAGCGGCGCGTGCTCTTGAGCGGAAGGAGAAGGTTGAGGAGGCTGCTGGGATTGCCGAGATTGCGGGGGATGCTGAGGATGCTGGAGTTGCCCAGATTGCCAAATTTTCTGAGATTGCTGAAGATACTGGGGCTGCTGAGGATGCTGAGAGTGCTGCTGGTGCTGAAGCTCGGGATGTTGAGATTGCTGAGGTTGTGTGAGGTTCTCGGGATGCTCGGGGTGCTGAGCGGGATAGCCAGCAGCCTGGAATCTTTGCCGCATGGCCTGATCGGGATCATATACAGGAGGGGACTTGCAGTCATTGTTAGGTTGGGCCGCCATGGCTATAACTGCGGCGAGTGGCGGCTTGTGATGGGCGAGTAGGCGAAACAATAAGGCAGCAAGCGCGAAATGCCAACGACACCGTGAGAAATGGAAGCTGTTATTGGTTCACAGGGGGGTAAACAGCGTGATTGATGGGCTGTTTTGGGCATGTGAACAATGGTGAGCTATATCTCGGCGATGCGAACAGGGGTGACGAGAGACGGCGACGCCAGAAGAGTCAGCAGCGCGAGAAACTAGGCAATGACTCGACAGGGCGACGCAAAGGTTCCATGTAGACCAGGTGTGGGCTGAAGTGACGAGGCAGAGAGAATAATCAACGTATGGCGAGAATAACTGAGGAAAGAAAAAAGTGTGCGATTGTGCGGTACTGGCTTGGGCGCTTGGGCGCGCGGTGGGAGGGCGAAGCCAGGCAGAACTGCTGACCGTCTATTCCCCTGGCTGGGGTCTGAGGTCGACCAGGCTGACGAGGGACCAACTGGCTGGGGCGGCGTTTAGAAGGAAGCGGAGAAGCAGATAAGATGGAGAAGAAGAAGCAGAAGAGGGGAATGATATGTGTAATAATCAGAGGGGTGGCCGGTGAGCGGCACAGAGGTAGGGCGAAGGAGAGAGAACAAGAGACAAAAAGCAAACAATGACGAAAAGGAGGAGGGCGGGCGTTGAATTAGTTGGTGAAGTGATGCTCGCTGGGAGTACAGTCGTAGGCAGTTAGTACCTGGAGGGTGTCGACGGCTGTGTGGTTGCACCGGTGGAGGCTAGACCAGGAAAAGGTACCGGCCACGTTTTTGCGGCAAATCAAAGCGAAGCAAAAATATAATTGGAACTAAATTAAATGCAACAAAAAATAAATAAGAATGCACCAGCGGTTGACAGGGGGTCGGGGCCTGAAGGAGGAAAGGGCGCGCTGGCTGGCTGGCTGGCTGGCTGGCTGGCTGGTGTGACAGCATGAGCCATGGGCCGGGTTGCAGAAGGTGGCAGGAAGAGGGGCAGCGAGTGGCTGGTTGGCAGCTGGCACGGACCGGCAGGCGGACGGGCGGGAGACAAACGGGCGCGCCCAAGCAAACGGGGGGCAGTTGAGCAGTTCCTGCGAGGCGCTAACCAATAAATTAGGTGATGAAAGCCACTGATGGTTAGCGGCCCGCTAAAAAGTGTGCCAGCAGCGAATTTTCTGTAGGGACCTCGCCCCCCGTCACCCCCCCATCACGTCCCCGTAGCACACCAAGCACACCTCTTCGGCGCTAAAATGTGATGCAGCTTTGGTGGCTTCTTCAAGGCTTCAATATCACTCGCCAGGCCTCAAAATGGTCTGTCGTCTGCAAAGCACCTGCACGCACCTCACACACACGCATACACAAACAGCTGCCGGCTCCGTGTCTTGGGCCAACCATCTCCAGATTCCAACAACTCCTGCTGCACCTTACAGCCGCATACCCAACGACAAGTTAGTCCTATTCCGCTTTTGTACCGGCCGTCTGCCATTAATCCTCACTCGACAATTCGTCACGGCGTCATCCTCCATCGCGCACCATTTTAGCTTGCCATTTGCGTCGCCAGCTAACCCTACCTTACTCTCTCAGTGGACGGCTCCAGTGTCCCTCCCGTCCACATGCACGATGTCCGCCCGCCAAGGACCCAAATAAAGCTTCGCTCACCCAAAAGCAACGACGAAAAGTAAGCCACGCCGGTATCGACTCGCCAGCCACCTACGCTCTCTCCCCCACATCAATATTGCCCGCCGTGCGACGACTTTGGACGGGCTTCGCTGGTCTGCCCTTTGCCCTTTCCAAACACAAGCACTGACTGGATGTGTCATGTACACAAACCCATCCGTCAATCACTGGCGCCTGTTCTCCATTGACCCTCTTCGGCTTGGCTGTGCTACCTTTCTCCTTTTTTCTTCTCGGTCACACTGAAACGCCCTCATCGTGTGTTTCTCTCAACAGTCTTGGCGGCCTGCAAGGCGACGAAACAGGAACAACCACAACTGGCCCGCACGACTAGTTGTCAAATCTTACACAGGATACGCAGCAGAACTTGACCCCGTGCGTCAAATACGTTTTTAGCTTACAAACAGTCTCGGAAATGATACAGACCAGGCTCAGCAGCCGCAAGAATCCCAACTGACACCTGGCCCCAGCGTGCCACAACTCGATACAATGGTTAGCCACGCGGCAACGCCCCTTGGTTACCACCGGCGCTGAGTCGTGTCGCAAGAATTTCTCGGCTCATACTAAATATTGAACACTTCAGAACGCCCACCTCATCCATCATCTCAATTGGCCCCGGGCTCCGCATCGGTGTCCGGCACTTGGGTACTGGTCCCTCGCTAGTGCCCGTGCAGATCCCCCTCCTACACCGAGAAGCACAAACAAGCTCAAGATGGCATGTCTTGGCCCAGCCGCAGCGGCCGTACCGCACGGACAACCATACAAGCAGTCCTGCCGACTAAATGCTCTACTAAGAAACCACACCCACACACCCTGCATTGTCAAGACACAATCTCGTCTGCTACATGCATTCCTCCGGGGAATATACTGTTCATGCAGCTACTGCTTTGCGTCATTGTACACTCCCAAGGAGCAAGTAGTCCATGGCTCGCTCCCTCGTATGCGTGCCCAACGACATATCGGGACGCTGTGCATTGCGCCAAGTGGATGTCGCGACTAGTCCATGGCTGATTTGTCTGGTGTGAGATCTAACCACGTCAGACTCACACACCACATTACCCATTTGTTCCGTTACTATCTTGCTCCTTTCGAAAAATAGTTGACGCAACTTGCGTTTTATGGCCCCCGTAAGGCTCGTCCTTGGGTTCTTCGCAAACCGCCCGACGCCCTGTCCCCAGTATCGGGTAGAGGTGCATAACGTGGCGCTCGGCGCTTGCGAACCTCACAGCGTGGCCTTGTCATTCTTGTCTCGGGAAAACTACAGCTACTCTCGGCTGGGACCATGTCAATTCAGCCTTGGATCTGGACACTTTACGGTCTGGCCTCTCTCGCTGACAGCGAAGCAGGGACAAGTGTAAAAACGCTAGAGAACTTTCTCCTAATCCAACAGAGGAAGTGAGGCGGTCAAGAATGCCCATTGGCTTGTCACCGCCCCGAAAAAAGATCCAAAACATGACGACCCCAGGCTCCGGAAAGCGGATACGGTTCCTCCTCCCAGGCAGGCTAGGCACGTCCCGCTACTGTGGTCCTGTTTTTTCCTGCGCTTGCTGGGTCAGCCCCCTGGCTCTTCCGTGAGTCCCGTCCCGTGTCCATCCGCCGACGACAGCAAGAGTCGCAACTTTACTTTGTCTGGTTGCGCAAATCGGTGCGCGCGCATATGTACGACCTACCCTCCCTGCCACTTTGGAACTCGACGTTGCGCAGCAGAAAGCAACCGTCCATGCATGTTCTCTGCGCAGTGCCGATTGATGATGCAATTGGGCGTTTTGCGGCCGTCAGGCTGCCATCCTTCCCAGCGTGATGTGCAGCTCATGTTGCGTAGCATGACGGCAAGCCACCTCCATCTACGTATGCTCTCCACGTGTTGTAGTTTTGATACCAGTGCAAGCAAGAACTTGGCATCCGATCGTGAAAACGCAAAAGTCGTGTAAAGAAGAAATTTCTATATGTCTTTGGAGCTACAATTCCCTTTGGTCTATAAACTGCTCCCCTTTCATCGAATATTCTTCCCGCAACATCACTTTAATGTACAAATACACAGAATGACAGATGGTGACACACTTCTCATCCTCCCCATGCAGAATTAAAAGAAAAAGAAAACAAAGAAATACAGATGCAATAAACAATGTCATCAAAGGACGTGAGCAAAAAAGTTTGCTCAGTGTTTGTGGAGGGGAGGTTGTCTTTCGGTGTTGTTGTGCAATGACATTCATCTATTCAAGTCTTTCTTGCTTTCATCAGATGACCGCATTTCTCTTCCATGATGTTTCATCCCCCCCAGCCGCCCAAGTTTTCCGACAAGTAAAAGTGGCGTTTTTTGGTGATCCCGAGAGGGGGTCGTACAACGCCGCAACGTCCAGCATCGCGAGACATGCAACACTCCGGGTACCACCACAATGGGTGTACTTTTTTGTGTTTCCTTCGCAAGGAGTTCTCGTGACGCTGCGCAGTGCAAAGATCCCAATTCGTGTGCCCTCGGTAAAGATGACATGTCACGTATGACAGAAGCGTCACGTCCGTTTTGTCGTATCGTACAGGAAACTACCAGTTGCTTTTTGTAGTGGTCGCTTTTCTTTGTGTTTTGGCGCCTAAATCGGAGACGCGGGTTGTGCCAAGCTACTCATCGTCTTGGCCCTCCTTCTTCCCGTCCTTGACCACTCGGCTCTTGTTGGCCGCGGCCAGGTCCAGGTCTGGAAAGACCAGGTCAAAGACTTGTGTGTACCACTCCACGGGGTGGCCCTCGATGCCCTCCTTGATCGCGGCCGGCAGCTCGAGCCAGTCCGACATGCAGTCCTTGGGGAAGATGATGGTCGTGCAGCCCGCGCGGCGCGCCGCCACCGTCTTCTCGCGCAGGCCGCCGATGCGCAGCACTTTGCCCGTGAGCGTGAGCTCACCCGTCATGGCGACAGTCGGGTTGACGGGGGCGTCGAGCGCGAGCGAGAGCAGCGACGTCGCCATCGTGATGCCAGCCGAGGGGCCGTCCTTGGGTACCGCGCCGTCGGGCACGTGCAGGTGCATCTTGGCCTTGTCGAAAAAGTCATTGTCGGCAAACTTAGTCGCCATGAAGGACTTGGCAAAGGAGTAGGCAATCGCTGTCGACTCCTTCATCACGGACTTGAGATTGCCGGTAATCTCCATGCCGGGGCGGGTGCTTTGGCGGAGAGGCGACTGCAGGATAGACTCAATGTACATGGCCGCGCCGCCCATCTGCGTCCATGCCAGGCCCATGGCGACACCGGCAGGGCTGACTTCGTAGAGACGGTCAGACGTAAAGACAGGGGGTCCAATGTAGTCGGTCAGGTTGCTCTTGTTGATGGACACTTCAACCGTGTCAGGCACTCGTAGAGCCTTGCGCGGTTTCTCCGTCGTTTCCTTTTCGGTGGCTTCCGTGCTAGGCTGCTCTTTGCCCTCCGACTCCGATGCCTCTTCAGCCTTCTTGGCAGACTCTTCAGCAGCCTCTTTGCCCTCTTCCGTAAGCGCCTCCTCTTCAGGGATGGCGTCTTCGCCGAGGTCCTGCACAATCTTGAGAGCAGACTTGCGGTAGACCTTTTCAATCTGCTTCTTCAGGTTGCGCACACCAGATTCGCGGCAGTAGGCTTTGATCAGCTCCTCAATCGCTTCATCGGTGAGATCGACCTTGGCGTCCCTGAGACCAGCAGCTTCCTTGGCGGCGGGAGCAAGATATTTGTTGGCAATAGCCTTCTTCTCGTCTGCAACATAGCCGGACAGGGTGATGAGCTCCATACGGTCGAGCAGAGGGCGTGGAATAGTATCAGTCATATTGGCAGTGCAGACAAAGAGAACCTTGGAAAGGTCAACCGGGACATCCATGTAGTGATCCAGGAACGAGTTGTTTTGCTCAGGATCGAGCAGCTCGAGAAGGGCGGATGAAGGGTCTCCCTGGTAACCACGGCCAATCTTGTCGATTTCGTCAATGAGAATCAGCGGGTTCTCGGTCTGGCACTTCTTCAGAGCCTGAATAATGCGGCCGGGCAGGGCGCCAACGTATGTTCTGCGGTGACCCTTGATTTCAGCAACGTCTGTAAGACCACCTACACTGAAGCGGTAGTATTCGCGATTCAGAGCACGAGCAATAGACTTGCCGATACTCGTCTTACCAACACCAGGAGGGCCGACAAAGCAGAGAATTTTGCCTTCAACGGAGCCACGCAGCTTGCCGACAGCAATGAATTCCAGGATACGATCTTTGACATCCTGAAGACCATAGTGGTCCTCGTCGAGAACCTTGATCGCATTAGGGATGCCAAAGTTCTCGGCGCTTCGTTGGCCCCAAGGAATCTGCGTCAACCAGTCCAGGTAGTTCCTTGTGACGTTGAATTCTGAAGCGGCAGTCTCTAAGTGGGCGAGCTTGTTAACCTCCTCATCAAAGACCTTGCGCACGGCATCGGGCATGGCCAGCTTGCCAGCCTTCTCCTTGAACTTTTCAACGAGCTTGTCCTTGCCGTCAGACTCGAGGCCAAGCTCGCGGCGAATGCCCTTCATCTGCTCCATCAGCCAGTACTCGCGTTGTCGCTTGCTAATCTTGCTCTCCACATCCTTGGTGATCTTGGACTGTAGTTGAGCATTCATGAGTTCCTTCTTGAGCACAATCAACGCCTTTTGCATGCGTTCCTCGACGTTCATGCAGCCCAAGACTTCCTGCAGTTCAGTCTGCTCGCCAGACGACACAGCCGCGGCGAAATCCGCTAGCTTGGCTGGCTCCGAAGTCACATTGCCAGTGGACTGACTCATCGAAAAGGTAGAGATTTGGTCTCTGAACAAGTTGTTCATCGTAGCAACTTCCTTAAAGACATTGACAATCTCATTGGTGACGGCTCGAATGACGGGGCTCTTGGGATCGTAGGGCTCGTCCGCGAGATTTTCGACATTGACTAAGCTGACAGGGTACTTCTTGAGGAATGAGGTAGGTTCGTATTTCTCGGCAACTTGGTCGGGTTTCTTGTCGACGGCAGTCTCTTCGAAGCTGGCGACGACATCTCCCTTCTTGTCTGTGGCGGGAGCTTCCTCGGTGGCAGGTTTGGCGGGGATGGGTTCGGGAACTTCGGGCTCCTTCTTCGTCTCTGCCTTTTTGGCTTCCTGTTGTTGCTGCTGAGGTGTCGGGGGCACGAGACTGGAGAGCTTGATTCGGCGGTGGGGGTATAGGATGGCAGTAAGGGCGCCTTCTTGGCCGTGGATGGGGAAGGCGCTTGTGATTTGAGCAAAGACACCGACGTCGTACACATCTTCAACATTTCGAATCACATCCTCATCTTGATTCTCGTCCTTGAAGAGGAAGGCGCCGACGTACGGTTGGCCGCGCTTAATGGACTCGGTAATGGCGGTGGCGACATCGGGGTCCTTGATCGTAATGGCTTTGTAAAATCCGGGGAATAACGGTCGGCGAGCAATCGGGATGGCGAGTACTTGTGGATAGACATCAGGTACGACAGGTTTCTGGAGAGCCTTTTCTGAAGATTTGCGCCCTCGCTTGCCTCCGTCACCGGAGCCGTCACCAGAGCCAGCGCCAGCGGCGCCGCCCGCGCTGCTGCCAGCCTTGTTCTCCTGTGCCTGCGAAGCACTGTTGTCGCTCTTAGCAGAAACAGTGGCGTCGGCGTCAGAATCTTTCGACTCATTTGCGGCCTTTTCAGCGCTGATAGCTTCCTTCTTCTTATTCTCGAGGTTGGCCTTAACCTCCTCTTCGGAGAGAGGCTCGGTGGACTCGGGCTCGGCCGATGGGTCAAAGAACTTGCTCGGCTTGTCCTTTTCCTTGCCCAGGAAGGCAGAAGTCGAAAAATATAGCGCGGGTATCCGGTGCTGGGCGGCGGTGCAGGCGGGTGCGGGCTGCAATCTCCGAGCGCAGGCGTGCTGCTGTGTATAGTGAGCCACGGCCGGGAAGCCGGCTACAGCTCGCGTGGATGTCGATGATGGCACGGTGCGAGCTGCTGAGCGCCCGATAAGGAGACGTCCGGAGACGCGGGACCGCGGGATCATGGCGGCGGCGTTGTGCGATGCGGCTTGAGGAGCTCCGAGAGCTGGCTCGGAGCACTCACGAGGGTATCGTGGAGAGAGGGCGTCGGAGCCGGGGGGATCGGTGCTACGCAGTAGAGTATAGGGCCAATGGCAACTGGCAAGCGAACTGGAAGCTCTGGGCGGGCAGAGGGCCGACTGTGATGAGAATTGATCCAAGGCAAGACCGTGCCGTTGTAGGATGATGGAGGTGGCGTGCTACGTAGGAGAGCGCATGTGCCTAAATCGACTTAATAATGCAACTCGGCGGGCCAGGCTAGCGGCTTTAGCGCAAATTTCCACAGAAGCTTCCATCGGCTAAAAGCCGGCCCAACCAGGAGCATTACCCCCGTAGCCACGGCCAGGAGCCCTGTAACGATCCACTACAGTGCTGCAGTGCAGCAGTACGACTTGTGCACTGCAACAGCCAACTTCTACCTACCTAGGGACTGTGACGTCTTGAATTTGCAGGTTGAGGCTTATTAGCGCGACCGGCGAGGATCCATAGAGTTTGGGAAATATAGGTGGGACAAGCAGCCACTCTCTGTCTCCCTCAACGGCCTCTCTGATCTCTCTACGTTTGCGTGGCCCACCGCTGGGTTGTACCATGGCGTCCAACAAAGATGAGGTGAGCTCCAGGCTCTCCAACCTCACCCTAAACAAAAACAAGCCAAGCAGCGAGAGCAAAGCAAAGGAGGAAGTGGCCGACTCCTGGGAAGACGAAGACGTCTCTGATGAGCCGGAGGAGCCAACAACGCCCAAGGCCTCAGCCTCAGCCAACGCTCCCGTCGCGCCTCCGCCCACCCCAGCGACGCCCTCCTTTACTAGGCCGCCCGACAATTGGGGGAGTCCGGAAACTCTCAGCTCGCCGCAGTCATCATCGTCGTCATCATCCGCCGCTGCCCGCGACGGCCGCAGACCGGAAAAGACGGACGCGGTGGCGCGCAGGCTCATCGCGGCGGGGCTGGGCCTCAAGGCGCCCAAGCAGACGGAGGAGCAGCGCGCATATCAAAAGTCGGTGCGCGAACAGGAGAGAAAACGCAGGGATGAAGAGCGCGCCGAGCAGCAAAGAAGGGCAGAAGCTGCGGAACGGGCCAAAGCAGCCATGTGGGATGATTAGCGGTACGCAGTCAAACAATCTTCTTGCAGGGTTCACGACATCACGACTCTGCACATTTCAATTTGCTTTGGCATTTTTTTTTAATTGTCATTACGTCTGCTGCTTCGACATGTATCTCGTGCTACACATTTTTCTCATTTTTCTTTTATGCTACTGACAAGACGTGTCGCCTACAGTCCGTAGGTCTTCTTGACCGAGGGACGGGCCAGCAGGCGCTGGTACCAGGCCCAGTAGTTGGGATACTTCTTCTCAGCATCGAGGCCAGCGGCCTTGAGGTCGTCGCCGAGGAAGCTATGCGCGGTAAACTCCCAGGGGACGAAGCAGAGGTCGACGTAGGTCCTACGAGAGAGTATCAGTTTACTACATGTCCTGCCCTGGGCGGTTATGAAACGGATGGTGAACTTACAGCTTGCTGCCGAGGAGATACTGTTTGCCCTGGACGAGCTCGTCCAGGACACTCCAGACGCGGTCAATCTGCTCGAGGTAGCGCTTCTTGGCAGAGGGAACGTCCTCGGCATGGAACTTGTGGAACCAAACACCCTGGCCGTAGTAAGGACCCTGTATGGTTGTCAGCGACTGGTTCTATTTGACGTGGCATGGGCTGTTGCGTGTTTACCTGGCCGGACATCTGGAAGTGGAGGAATTGCTTCAGGTGCCACTTGTCGGCGGCGTCGGTGGCATTGATCTTGTTCTCCTTGTCGTAGGTCTCGACGAGGTACTCAGCGATGGCGCCAGACTCCCACAGGGTGAGGTCGTTGTTGTTGGGGTCGACAATGGCGGGGAGGCGACCGTTGGGGTTGATCTTGCGGAACTCTTCATCCTTGGGGTTCTCAATGTCAATCTGTTGCGTTGTTAGTCGTTGAGCCTTCTCGCGCGTGTGCAGTAAGTGGTGGGCTATACCAGCTTGTAGGGAACATTGAGCTCCTCAAGGATGATGTTGAGCTTCTTGGGGTTGGGGCCACGGGCTGTTTGCCATTGTTAGTTGTGGTGTTCAAAGGCATGGTCGTGAGGAAACGAGGCCTAGACTTGCCGTGGTTGTAGACGGTAATAGGCTTGAGAGACATGTTGGTGATACTGCGAGATTCAGGTACAATAAAATGTAGAAGTGACGGGTGTGGACTTGGGTTGCTGAGGTAGACCGGGGGGAGGCGACAGCTTTATACCTTCCGTCCTCGCCTTCAAAGCAACCTTGACGACCCTGGAGCTCTGAAACGACATCATAGTTCTCGTCGAGTGAGGGGCCCTGATCCATAGGGGATGTGCTGTCCACACCACCAGAAGCCTGGTCCATGATGCAACGCGCCGGCGCTAGTTGCACGTTCTCCCATCGAAGCTACGTAACTGGGGCGCGAGCACTCCGCAGGGGCTTGCTCATGACTGTTGGGCACACCCTAGCCGGGGCCTAGTCGGCGCCGGAACGCATTCTTTCCAGTTGTCGCGGACAATTTAGGGCAGCTTGGAGCGGGGTCTGGGTTGCGGGTTGCCGAGTGACATTACGGAAGCACGCGATGTTGGTGGGATATGGTATTAGTAAACGTGATGAGCTGCAGAAGATGTGGAAAGCAGCATCGCACCCTAGCTTTGACCCCTGAGCAGATTCCACCATGGAGTTTATCTGTGTAGATTCAGTCGCAAGAGATTAAAACAGAGCAATTGACACAAAAAAAGGCTCATGGCATTTACTTGGATGAGTACCTGGCTAGACTGGCCCGTAGGTAGAGATGAGGGGTTGCCGGACGCCCACAATGGAACACAACCAATTGGCACGCACGTCTTCACTTGGAAAGGCTACCCACGATAATCATGATGCCTTTTGTTTCCTTTTTCAGCCTCCCGCAGGTTCATTCCGCAACTCGGTCCTGTCAGAGCTTTCGAAGAGGGGAGCCGCGCGGGATCGAAACTGGGGCTGCATCTTGATTTGTAAGAATAGCTCCAAGATCAATAATCCAAATCCAGCCAAGCCTCAACCTCAACTTCCCCCACTTTCACAGCAGCAGCGGTCCAGCCGGGGGAGCTGTCGGGGAGCTACGGGGTTCAACGAGGTCAGGCCTGACTCAAAGGCCGGCTGGAGTAAATCTCAGTTGAACACTGCAAGAAAGCGTACAACAACTCCATGCGACTTTGCGCGCGGCTGTTACAAAGATGTATGTAGATCCCTGCAGCCTCGACGGCCCTGGCTTGATCCGGTATCACGGTACTCTCATGCACGCCAAAGAACATGTCCATCTCGGGATATCGGCACGAAAACGAACCCCGAACCGTTCCCTCTTTTTTTTTTTCTCGTCTCATCTACTAATCCCCTGGATCTTGCATTTTTCAACCGCTTACAAACGGTAGCATCTTGCCTTTCCGCAGCAGCACCAGCTCCGTCTCCTCCCCGACGTGCCTCGTCCCGACCCCGACGCCCTGCAGGCCATGCTCCTCGGCCCTCTTGTTCCAGAGCATCTGCCGCACCGCGCCGCCGCCGCCCTCGCAGTACACAAACGCCATCGGCCAGCGGCTGTGGCCCAGCGCCTCGCGCACGCCCTTTGTCGCCGGCCGCTCGCACACCATGACCGCCAGCACGCCGCTGTCGCTGCCGCGCCAGCCCGGCGGCGCCCCGGCAAACGCGCCCTCGAGCTCGCGCATGTGCTGCGGGCCGACGCGCTGCCCGGAGCCGGCCTTGCACTGCACTAGAACCTTGAGCGGCTGGGACGAAGACGATGAGCTTTCAGCTGCCCCTGATGTGGGAATAGTCCACGTCCCGACCAGGTCTGTCCCCCGGTCGCGTGCGCCGCCGATGCGTCGCAGGTCGAACCCGTACCTGGCGAGGTGCGCCACGACGGCGTATTCGTAGTGTGTGCCCACGTAGACTGTAGACTTCTCGTCGAGGCCGGTTCGTTTCGCGTATGATTGGAAGGAGGCGAGGTCGCTGTGCTGTGTCGTTTTGGGCGCCGGGTAGATGAGCTGCTGTTGCTGGAGCTTGTCGTCTTCTGGGCGATCGGATTTCCATCGCGCGCTGGTCACGAAGGGGCTGCGAGATGATGACCGCGTCGCCAGTGAGATAAAGCGCCGTCGCGCAGACGGATTGCGCACGCAGTACATCGCAGGGCTGCGGCAGCTTCTGCAATGAATGTGCGCTGTTGGTTGTCAGGGACAGTCCGACATGTGCCACGCCACTTTAGCAGCTGGGGGTGCTGAACAGCCGCCGTAGCGTGGCAGTCTGCTAGTGTATAGCACGAATTCCCACCAAACCACTAACAAACGTCTCCCATCAGAATTCTCAACTAAAAATATAATTATTCGCGGTAAGAATCTTAATAATACAGCTTATAGATTTGCTCAATAGTGATTGAGTATTGTTATGCTCTTTGATCTTTTACAAGTCTTGCTAGATCTGAAAGGTCATCCAGTTATATCCTACCAGTTGTCACTCAGCCGTGTTCTTCCCTCGCTCACACCGCATCAAACAGCATGACCGACTTTAAACCAGACTAAATCTCGACGAAAAGCTTCAGTCTGAAATTGAAATGGAGGAGTGTACGGATCGCAGAGCACAAAAAACACGCAGAAAAACAGCTCGCGAGGATGCGGCAGCACGAGGTTACCTCAATGCCGCGGCTTCGCAAGTGCCACGGGTGGATCGAGGTATTGGTCGAGGAGCTGCAGGCCAAGATACCCAGGAGACTTTAGCCGCGGGCTGTCGATTGCGGCGACGTGGTGCGCTTCGCTCGGCCCAGTCAGACGCGGCACCTGGCTGTCCTGTGCGAATACATCGAGAAGGGCGACAACGTGGCTGGCAAGATGCAGGAGACGCCCGACTTTCTCTTCAACGCCGGGTTCTGTGAAAACATGTCTGCCATGACGCGCAATTGGAAGAGTTTGATGCTTGTTGACTTTTCAAACCTTGCCCATGCTGGCGGGGATGGGTAGGCTTGCTCCCTACAACTACATGTGAAGCAGGTGCTGAAGAATCACCAACGTCAAAGACGAATATTACGATTTACTTACTTTTGTATTTAGTGCCTGAGCATCAGTATTAATAAATACAGGTGGATTGTATTTGCCAACAAGAGGTTACTATCTACATCTGTGAAAATGGCGACGCGTTTCGACAAGAACTGGGTAGAGTTGGGGTGACTGCCGTGAACATTTTTTTGCGTGTTGTAACTCTAAAGCTAAACCCGGGAGAAAATCTCGGACTGTGATTCAAACACTGCCAAGCATGGCAATTTGCCGCATCTATTTGCCGACCTGCATGAGATAGTCGTGGAGCTTTGGATAGTTGGGTGTCCCCAGACCGGTGACAGGATCCCATCCGGGCGCTGACTGGAAACCGCGAGTGTGGCAGTCCCCGGGGTTGGATCCAACGGTAATGTCATTAAAAATTGCCTTCTTTTCGTCATACGCCTTGTACAGGGCCGGATTGACAAAGCCCAGTGTGCTTTTGCCCGCTCGGATGCGGTCTTCGTTGATGCGACTGAAGATGCTGGCGACAATCGGGGCCGACATGGAGGTTCCCCCGCTCAGTCCCTGATTGCCTCGGACGACAACGAAGCCATTGTCGCCAACGGCAGCAATGTCGGGGTAAGCGCGGCCTGCTTGGTTAAAGTACGTCGCCGGGAGCCCCGGGTTGTGCTGCGAGAAGTAGCTACCACCAACTAGAGTCAGCAGTGTGCACTGAGCGAGGAGAAGGCGTTTTCCGATTACTCACGTAGACACCGCGTTTTTCTGCCAGGGGGGCGTAGGGTGTATGTTGCTGAAACCGCCGCCGGAGCCAAAGCTAGTTGTTGCAATCTCGGAACTGTTTACCGTCGCGCCCTGGGGCAGCGTGGTAGATCCGACCGAGGTAATATAGGGGCACGCGCTCGAGCCGTCGACAAGAAAGCGCTGGTCGTGGTCGCAGTTGTCGTTGCCATTGCCATCCACTCCATGGTCTCCGGTCGCGAAAACGACCGTTGTGCCTTGCAGCGCAAGCTTCCCCCATTCATTGCACATGCGCTTTGAGTTTGTTGGTCAGTCTTTTTTTCCCACTGTCCAGTTGCGTGGCGCCGGGTGAGTTAATACATACCTTGTAAAGGTCAATCGTGGAAGAGGGTGCATTCAGCGGTTCAATGTCACCCCAAGATACAGAAAGCACACTGGGCACCGGGTATTGGTTGCAGTCGACGCCGCTGCCCTGGTCGCCGTTGTCGCCGCAGTAGGGCCCGAGGAGTGCATCCTGGAACTGTGCAAAGATGTAGTTGAAGTCTTCCAGCCCGTACTTGGGATATTGAATCTGATACAGCGCCGTCTGCTGCGGGTAGACGATGGGTACGGCCATTTGAAAATCGAGATTCGACTCGCCGCCCGCGTCGTCGCGACTTTCGTCCAGCGTTGCGCCGTTGATCAAGTATTTGAGTGGCTTGGGCTTCCCCGTGATGTTCTGAGCAGCTATAGAGATGAACTCGTCCAGGTCCGCTTGGTTGTAGTAGTCTCCCTCGGTTTCGAAAATGCCAAGCACATTGTTCTGAACTGGAGCGCCGCCGCTTGATGTTGGAATCTGGTACATTGCTCGGATGCAGGCAGGTGTGATAACCTCGTTACACTTATCTGTCGCGACTGTTCGTAGAGCGCAACGTCAGAATTATTACAAAATATTTCCTTCTTAGGTGAATGTCATACCGGGATCGACGAAACCTCGAAACGGTTTAAAAGACGGACGGCCGGGGTTCTTCGCCTGACGGCCCGCGGCCGCGTGGCTCGAGGTGTTGAAAGAAGGCAGCACAAACTCCACTAGCGACGAGATTTGCGACGGCAACTTGAACTCAACGTTCGTGTCGCGTTTGGCATTCTTTGACGCAGTAAGGTTCACTGCAAGGAGAGACTCGAGTTTGTCGACGGTGCTCTCGAATCGCACCCACGCTTTGTTTCGCGACAAGTTGATGGAGTTGGCGGCTATGCCAGACTTGACAAGCCAGTCCTTGACAGCATTGATCGCTTGCTCATCTGGGGCAAAGAGCGCATCTACCTGCGCCTGACTGTAATGTTGGCCGTATTTAGATGAAGTTGGGTCCGAGCTGTTGAGAAGTTAGACCGACAGAGCATGCGCGACACCATCGCTGGGTACTTACACCTCCAACACATAGTCCATCATGTTTTCAATGTTCTTTTGCTTCATACCTATCAGAACCGGGACAGATGAATTGCCGTGGACGGCAGGGCTAGCGGGCGGTTCATCGCCGCGTCCGCTTTCGCCAGCTGGTGCTGCCAAAGCACCAGCCAAAAGAATGAGGCCCAGGAATAGAGAATAAAACATGTTGATCAACGGTTCTCAGCAGCTTCTGATCGAATTCAAAGTCTTTTGTAGTGTTGGCTGATTGTAGAGCAGTACGATGTGGTCGACCGGAGCAGCAAGGCTTTATACCCCCTTTGTGAGCATGTATTTTCTGTCTGTGCTAATTGTGATGAGTGACTTTCCTACTACAGTTGCTTATCACGCCCCCTCTGTGCCTCTATGGATAGTCTTTACTTGCATGAGGCATAACTACCGGTATGACACGTCGTTTAGACGACCTCAATGTGGTAGGAGCTTATGTCGAGTCCGAATGACCGACGGACCCGTTGCCGATGTCATCGGCAACGCCACAGCCTTACCTTCCCGTTCGAGTGGTAATAACAAAAAAGCCACTACGTCAGGGGTAAAGGTTAATATGCACATGGGGTATTCTCTTTCCATCAAAATAGATATCCCATTTTCTCCCTACCCGAAGACGCGAGCCAGTCCAATAATCAAGTATAAGTCGCTGGCGAAAGCGAATAGATGAAATGCGGTAGGAGGACAGAAAAAAAGCCAGGCTGCCTCATAAGAATCTACATCTAACAGATACGTAAACAGTTGTCTACTTTTTCCTCTCCACACTAGGTAGCGATATTGCTTCGAGTTGACGTATTTGCGTAGTCCCGAGGGCTGTGCCACTACCGCACTAGTTATGAAACGCACCCAATCGTAGCCCAGAGGTTCCAGGTTCCTTGGATAGGCTCTGCAGACGATCGAGGATCTCGTTTTAGCACGTCCCGACCGTGCGAGCATGGTACTGATGGCGCAAGGTGCCGAGTGGCGAAGCACTCCCCTGTCGATCAGTACGCGCAAACGAAGCCAGCTATCCAGGCATACAGCCGACGGCTAATCAATCATATAACGCTGCGATGCCCGATGACCAAATTATGATTACTATTCGGGGGGTCTTTTTTCGAGGGTTCTTTTTTAAGGGTTCTTTTTTAAGGGTTCTTTTTCTCCCCCTCGAAAGTGTCGAATCTTTGATCATGCCAACTAGCGAGCACAGCACAGTACTTTGACGAAGTCTCCAAAGTAGCAAACACGCCATCAACAGCAATGTAGATGACAGTAGCAGAGACATCCTGGCGAGATCGAGCTACTTTGACATGGATTGCGCGAAACCCTGACTCGGTATCAATCGACTTTGAATCTCTGTGGCGCAGCTACTATAACGCCATGCCGAAGAGCCGACGGGTGGATAACTTACTCATATCATCTCGTATATGCATTGGAAAGTGCTACCTTCTACTTTTGTCAGGTTGAAAAAAAGACCGAGCGCACATTGCACGAGGAGTATAGAGCACCAAGCGTCGCGTAGATGACGCGGCGGTGCTGTTTATGGGAGCCTCGCCAGAGAATACGAGAACAGGGAAAGACGCTGGGATTGCACAGCCCTGCTTTTGTCTGCCATAGCTTGATGGTTCTCGTGCGCAGCGGGGTTCGATACCAGAGAGTACACGCAGGCCCGGGCCCTGGATGGATACGAAATAACTTGGATCTGCATGCAATTGCGATTTTGCTTGTAGTGGAATGTAAGCGGAACGCTGCTCATTGGTCAGACATTTATTCTCCCCGCATAGAGTGTGCAGAGGACGTTCTGACATTAGAAACAGGAATAATAGCCCAGCCACTCTGACTTTTCAGCGGTGCCCACATAGCAGAACCTTATGCCTTCGTCTCTTTTCTCTTGCCGACGGGCGATCTCGGCTTCCTTGGCATCTGCTGTCCGCCGACGGTAACGATGACGTTCCCTGCGACGTTCGAAACGAGATTGGCTCAGTCACTTCCACCCTTGGCAGCGCCCACATGGCAGAGCCCTACGACGACGTATCGGTCCTTTTTGCCGACGGCGATCTCTGCTCTCTTGGCATCTCCTCCACCACGTCTGTTGAGGACGAGGCCCCGTTGCAAGCAGTGGTGATTGGTTGTCTGCTAGCACTATGCTTCTGATGCTAAGACCTCTGGTGACTTGTTTTTTTCACAACGCCCTAGATCCCTTGTCTGCAACGAGGATGGTCTGTCTGCCAGCATCGCTCCCAGCACATACTGCAGGACACAGCTCCAGGCGCTTTTGAGTGCGACGGACTATACACTTCTAGTTTCACCTACCGCGGTCGCATGCTCGGAACCGCGAGTATATGCACCATCCCCATCACGTTTTCTTCTTAGCTGCAATCTCAACAATGCCGGGATTCAACTGAGAAGCTATTAAATTGTTAAATACTGAAGACTCGTTAGTAGATGTGATCGTTAGCCTTGGCCACGGTTACACCGTCAATCGTACTCGTGAAATGGTGTGGAGTGCAAATTTGGGTCTAAGAACGCCGCGAAGGCTACAACTGCCCAATCGATCATTTCCACCTCGAACTCCCGCTTCTGCATTATTTTTATTTAAGAGTAATATGTCTATTATATAATTAAGAATATTTTAAACCTTTTCTCATTATATGTGCTAGATTGAGCCGTAATTGCCAAAGTCAGGTGGGGTTTTCTAATAGATCATATCTTCATTACTATCTACATCGTAATCGCTTAAGTATACGTTCTTATGTTATAGTATTACTGCTAGTCTCAGGAGTATTCTGCGCCATTCCACTGCAAGTCTCTCGAGCACCTCATTTTGTTATAGGTGTTCGGACGCTGAAACCAAACAGTATACAGTTACAAGCCCCTCAGGAACTACAGAGGGGATGTACGAGATAGTGTCCACGAGATGGCAAATACCCATGAACTAGTCAGTCAAGTATTTCCTCAACTAGACTGTAGCCTCCGGTTTGATGTCGCTAGTGCCCTCTTTTCCTATTTTCTTGTCGCTTTCCTTGGCATTGCGGTTGATCCGGGAGCTGTTCTTATTCGTTGGAGATTCTTGGCAAGAACGACTGTGATTCTCATTTCTAGCGGATAAGCTGTTATTGTTGTGTTGAGACAGAGTGTGCAAGTGGGTGGAAAGCTTGGAGGAGACGGCAGTGTTTGCAGTGACCCAATTAGCGAGACTATCCTCGCAGTCCCGAAGGATAGCTCTACTAGCCTCATGACTGTCATATGGCTGTTCGAATTCACCAGGCATGATTGGGGTATCGTCGATGAGCTCAAGGAGGTGCTTGCCGTAGCCAGCAATGATAACGACCTTCTCGCAGTGCTCTCTGATAGAATTGAACTGATAGGTATAGGCAGTCTTGACCTTTTCACGAGTGGTGTTGGACAGCTGGGCCTCGGCGACGAGGGACACAGCCTCAGCACGGACAAGCTCCTGCTCCAAGACAAAAATCTTGGGCGAGTTGGGCTCTTTGTACTTGAGCCGGGCAATCTTGTCGTTGATTTTTCCCTTGCCCGGGATGTGTTAGCATCTGATCGATACTAGCTGCACTGAAATTGGTAACTTGCGGTCTCGAGTGGGTTGAACAGAGCTCTCAATGTCGACGATACCATTCATGGTGATGCGGTACTGGTCGTAGCAGTCAACGTATTGATCCTCAAGCTCGCCAATCTCGTAGAGGCAAACACCGAGCTTGTCGGTAAGATCAGGGATGTATCCTTCGCCATCCTCACCCCAGACGGACAATTGTTGCTAGAAATAGCTCGTTAGTACTAGAACTGTGTGAAATCTTTTCTTTGGAGCATACAGTGACTTCTTTGCGCTCCTTAGCGACAGTTTCGAGGCTCAGCATTAAGTTTGTCTCCATGTTGACGAGCCGGGCTAGCTTCTTGGCCAGCTTGGGGCTAAAAGCCCCGCCAACAATGCGGCGCAGGATGAAGCCTACTAGTTCATTAGTGTCGAGGGTTTTATAGGGTGGGATGCTGGAGTATTTTAGACATGTATGAAGGGTGGTACAAATTGAAATAACATGTTCTGAGGCAGCATCTAGACTTTTAGATGAGGGAGAAGGTGTAAAAGTCAGCTGAAGTCTCAAGAAGCGTAATTGGGGTTAATCGATATGCTTTACCTGCCGTTGAGACGCAGCGGGCACATGAGTGCACCGCATAGAGGCGCGATGCATTAGCTCTGTATCGTGTGTTGTAGTAGTCGCTCGGATGTGGTTGAGTGTTTTGCAGCAGAGTAAATGAGATGAAGGGATAGCAGCATGGTGCAGAACCGTGGACACATATAACGAAATACCCCGTACCCTCAGTCCCTAAGCTTGGCTTGCTTGTAGGTGCCCGGTCCCAACTTGCAGTAACTAGATGACGGTCGTCAAATCAAAGAGGAAAGAGACGGCCTTGCTCCGCGTGTTAGCGCCACTGCACATCACCCCACCGCGCGCCACCATCACACCACATCATTGCAAAACCATGTACTTGTACCACTTTCAGATTAAATGTGTAATCTAAGCTACACGCTACTATGTGTCACTGGGCGGCGACGTGGGTGAAAGGACACCACATAAATCCGCGAAGCCATTGTCTCGGGCGTAGATTGTGTGAGATTCTTCAGTGGATCGGCACGCCAAAAATCGAGAAATATGACAGCCGTCCCAGCTGAGGGAGCCAAGTTTTGGTGCGCCAAGTTGATGAGCAGTTCGAGATGGTGAGTCTACGTAGCAAAATGGCTGGCAAATAGTTAGTTTCCTGGGATTTACAAACAAAGAAACGACTTAAGTTAGTCATATTTTTATCCAGTTGAATAACATGATGGTATATTTACATGACTTTATGGTTGCACACTACGGAAAAGCAGCGGCCTCACCGTTGGTGATAGCTTTTACGCTAGCCTGTGTGCTACTGCATTAGAAAAACGCCAGAAGGGACACCGACAAATTACATCGTCTGGAGCTGATGGGATGGCGTTGCGCGTGTGCTTCGCAAGTTATTCATTCGAGGTCCCTTAATGTCGGCCCGTCAATGACTAGAAACTGACGCGAATGTTTGCCTAGCAGCAAAAGACTTGGCGCTTCCTACGTCAAGGTCGTTATACCCAGTCACCACCAGGAGCAAATTCTACTGCAGCATACCTGTAACTTGACGGGGTAACGATGTCCGCGGTGTCTGATGCAGGTCTCGCAAGAAAGTGCCAGGGTGTCGTGGCGTCGTCTTGGAACTGGACGTGTCGTTGTCCTCGGGCGTCGGCCTTGCAGTCTGTAGCCAGTTGCTTCAAGTATACACATACTTTCAGCTATCGTGTAGGATGCTTCCCACTGAAGTTCATGTGTAGCTGTGTGTACTACTGCCCACCAATCAGCGCATATGCCGTCGACAACGTCCTAGTTCTCTTGTGTACAGTCAGGATGATGTTTCTGCCAGCATCACTTTCAGCGCAGGCGGCAGGGCACAACTCCAGGCGCTTTCAAGGGCAACGGACAAATGAGTCTACAACTAGAGTTGAGGAATGGTCTTTGTCCAAGGCGTGTATATGGCATTGGAACATGGTGACTGTGCGCGATGCCGACTTCACGGTGTCGTAGCCTTGTCGGAAATAGATGAGAGCGACTGAAACAAGCTTGTCGCATATTCAAGCGACTGTAACCAGCTTGAATAGTTGAAATTTGCATATATTAATTTAAGTAATAGTTTATCATCAAGAGCTGCTTTCATGTGGATATTCATCAAACCGAGCTCCGGCGTCATAGCGGGGTCCTTCAGCCGCCCCAGGCACCGAGACGAACCCCGCCAAATCTTTTCTTCCCTAGCTTCCGCGATCGCATCACTCTTTTTCCTCTCCATATCTGCGCATTTCTACCCCCCCAACTCTCCTAGGCCGCTCAACTCGTCCGCCGCCATGGGCTCCGTCGTCATCCCCCATCTCAGCTCCGGCTGGCACGTCGACCAGGCCATCCTCAGCGAGGACGAGCGCCTCGTCGTCATCCGCTTCGGCCGCGACTGGGACCCCGCCTGCATGCAGCAGGACGAGGTCCTCTACAAGATTGCCGAAAAGGTCAAGAGCTTCGCCGTCGTCTACGTCTGCGACATTGACCAGGTGCCCGACTTCAACCAAATGTACGGTACGTATCGCATCATCAACCAGGGAGATTCCCCCGCGTCCTTGGTCCTTGGACTGACTTTGCTTCCGTAGAGCTCTACGATCCTTGCACAATCATGTTCTTCTTTCGCAACAAACACATGATGGTCGACTTTGGCACCGGCAACAACAACAAGCTCAACTGGGTCCTCGAGGACAAGCAGGAGCTCATCGACATCGTCGAGACGGTGTACCGCGGCGCGAAAAAGGGCCGCGGTCTGGTCGTCAGCCCCAAGGACTACTCGACGCGTCACCGATACTAAGCCCACCGAGAGCGCTTGCGACGTGTCGACATCTCTCAATCGCATCTATCTGAAATATAATACCCCAAAAGCGTTGATGCGGGTTTATGACATTATTGCATTTATGGTTTTGGTCGGCGTTACCTATCGGATATAGGATCGTTTTTAATTATTATACAGTCCATCACAGCAGCCAGGCTCATTTCAATATCCAAAACAGAATCTTTGTTTATTATTAGCTCTGCTTTTTTTAAATCCTGCAAACTATCATTATATCCTTATTTTCTCCTAAACGCCTTGTATCCCCTTTGTTTGTTTTTTGGAATATACATCAGTACAGATGTTGGATCGCTCCGAACTTGGGGTGCTCTGTATCCAACATCCAAGCCCAGTTCTGCATGAATTGCTTTTACTTTTTTATAAGAAATACGCCCTCTACAGCACATCTTGTTGCCCGCCTGCAAACATATTGGGGTTCGGTGTGGGCATTTTGGGTGTGGGCTGCGGTGGTGTCTTTTCACGCCCGCGGTGCTCGTCGCGAGACCGGCTCGTCAGTCTCCGCAAGTTCGACGACGACTTTGTGGCCCCCGTCGGCGTCGCCGCCGTGGTGATGACCTCGGGCTTGGGCGGTCGTGTCACCATGTGCTCGAGGGAGAAGACGCTGCCAATGTTGGTGGCTGCGCTGGGCCGCTCGTCGTCGGCGTCCGAGAAGCCGCCCGACAAGTACTCCTCGTCAGACGTCATGTCGCCCGCCATATGCGGATAGTATGACGCTGGGGCAGATGGGGACGTGATGGAACGCGAGTGCAGCGCTGGTCGAGGCGACGTCACAATGTTAAAGGCGCCAGGGTTCATGGCATTGGCGCTCGCTTCTCGAGACATTGCGGGTGGTCTGTCGGCGAAGCCATTCTGGAACGAAGTGTTGCTAGATGCTTGATGGAGGATTGGCAAAATCTGTTCGTCGTAAAGCTGCGTCTCCGAATCGAATGCATCCGGATCGTACTCTGTGACCGTCCTCGATGACCGGCCGTCGTCATCGGTGTGAGGGCTTGACGGCTCGTCGAAAAAGTCATCCAAACTATCCAGCTTGGTTACAAGGTCCCCTACAAGCGTATCGGCGCGGCCATCATCAGAGAGCATAGTCGCCGAACGCTCATGTGAGTTAAAGTATCCATATGCAAAGTCGTCGTTGTGGAATTCAACCTCCGCCGTCGGGGTGGCTTCAGTCGACGATCCCTCTGCGCTTTGGCACATGTAGAATGCAGCATGGATGTTTGCCCGAGTCGCCTCTGTTTTCTTGGCTGGCACGGGAATCGCCCAACCGGAAGCTTCGGGGATACCAAACAGACTCTGCGTGCGCTCATATTCTTTTCGGATGATCTTGGAAGTGGCGCGCGTCATGCTCATGCGCAAGTGGTGTTTGTCCATGTGGCTGCCCGAGACTGTCATGATGTTGTCAAGAACCTCAAGAGCATTCATACACAAGTCGGTCTGGAGCAGGCGAAGTAATGGCGAAATCAGATCAGAGCCGTGCCCCGCAAGCTCAGGGTTGCGCATATCCACTTCGGGGATTGCGACACACAGGATGCGCATCGTGTGAACTTTGACCCAGGTGATGGAGTTTGTGAGCAGACCAAGCAAAAAGGTGATCATCTTGAAGTCAAGCTGTGGAAGATAGTATTCCTTCAGCGCTCCAAATAATATTGTCAGTAGATCGCCACCACTGTGGATGTTGCCATTGACGTAGTCATCGAGCGTCAACGCAATACCTTCAAGGCCTTGTCGGTCTGCCTCGGCGAGCAAAACATGTGCAGACTGCAGGACATCATCTGCTGGCAGGCTGCGCTGATCCAGATCGTTGAGAAATCTTGGAAAGTTGGCTAGCAGCGTGAAGAAGAGACGTTGATCATCGCCAATGAGAGGATCATTGGGGAGCTTCACGAGCTGCTCCATGATATCCAATGTCGGCTGCCAGCAGACGGCTGAGCGGAGGCCTTTGTGAAGCAGCGGCTGCAGACCATCATAAGTCCCATCCCAGCGAGGTGGCTGCCCATCTGCAATCAGGCGTCGAACGCTAGCGGATCGCAAGTCCACTTTGCCTACAAGCTCGCTGAGCATGTCCACGGCTTCTCTAAACTCTCGTTCGTTGATGGAT
The DNA here is from genome assembly GCF_028009165.1 of Akanthomyces muscarius. Lineage (NCBI taxonomy): Eukaryota > Fungi > Ascomycota > Sordariomycetes > Hypocreales > Cordycipitaceae > Akanthomyces > Akanthomyces muscarius. Next base: position 805,355 of record NW_026611618.1, read on the forward strand.
TCCAGACATGCGCACGTGGTCCAGAAGAGCTGAGGAAACGTGAGTAGCTTGTCGGATTCGAGCTTGACAATCAGTGTCTTCAAAGTTGTCAAAATTTCCATAGAGAATGACTGGATCTCTGGGTCTTCATCGGCAATTGTATTCGACAGCCGTGCCAACATATCGCCAAGCATGTACTGATCCAAGGATGTCAAGACGCAGCGAAAGATTTGGAACGAGCGACAGGCCAAATGTCTGACAGGACACGAGGTGGCCCAAGTAAGGGAAAGCCTTCCCCATTGCTCTTTGATACCGGGATACGCAGGTTCAAACGTTTGCAGCACTTCGGCAGTAAGGTATTCCATGCTGGGAGGTACCTTGTTGTCTTGCTCGTCAACCTTGCCATTGCTGTCTTCATAGCTCCAGACGACTGCTCGATCATGGCCACGAACTAGGTCTATGAGTTCCTCGATGGTCTGCTTTCTCGTATCGTGGGGGTTTTCGTCCATGCGAGAGAGGACGAGCTCGTGTATCAAGTGCACCAGCATTTCACGAGCCTGTTCTTGCACGAGCGGGGTATAATGATCCCACAGAACCGTAACCACGTGCAGCAGAGAAGGAATATTCTCGGGGATCAGGTTCACTGGTGCAACCATCAAATCGACAAGGAGTATCAAGGAAAGTTGTCCGAGAGAAAACCCTGCTTGCTTCGTTCCAACAGGCAGAGCTTCATTAAGATCAGCGCAGTACGGCAGGGCGCTAACGTCCGGCGGAGGAGGCATCGAGTCCCGCTTCTCGTTGGGTACCATGGCCTTAGGCGTGATTTGCAGCAGCAGAAACTCAACCACTTTGATACCAGGCGTGCCGCTTGTGGTTGACAGAAAAACGACAATCTGCTTCGCGTATTCGACAAAGTTTTGTTCCCGCCGTTCAAGGCAGAGTTGCATGATAAAGTCCAAAACCAGCCGCACATTTCCAGGGTGCGGACCTGTCGCCAAGGCCTGCCATAGCGCTTGTACCTCGTTATGCAGGGCAACGCTCGACTTGATCGTGATTTCGAGCAGGTTAGCGAGCAGGACGTATGATTGAGCTGTGGGTCCGCCGTTCGGATCCAGTTTCAGTTCAATCGCCTGAATCCACGGCAGGATGACTGCAACAACATTTCGCTGTGCATGCGGCTGGAGGTCTTTGAAATAGAGAGTAAACTCTGAGACAATGTGAAAGGCCAATTCAGTGTACGAGTTTGCGAGTCGCTTTGATATCTCAAACTGGGCCAGCTTGTACACCGCCTGCGTCTTGTCGGCAATACTGATGTCAAAGTCGCGAATCTTGGAGTTGCGTTGCTGCCTAAGCTCGAGGGATCGCAGAGCTGCAGCAGACTTTGACCGAATCTCGCTCTGGTCATTTCCGAGAGTGAAGAGACAGAGGCCAAGCATTTTCCAGAACGGGCAAGGATAGTCGGGGCATTCTTGAAGAACGTCCATGCAGACCATGAAATAGCTCTCGAGCACTTTGGGGGCCTCTGCGAGATAGCAGCGTGCGATGCAGTGATCAAGGAGATACGGGTAGTCTTTGTTGTGGATGACAAGGTTTTTCAGCGCCAGTCGGCCAGTGACATTCATACGGTCACTTCCAGAATTAAAGATGGCTTCAACCCATGCCAGCATGCGGCGTACGTCAAACTGCAGCGTAACGCCACTCTCGGTGGTAAACGTAACGGGGCCTGCACAGAGTGCTGCCATTGCGCTCAGAGCAGCGTTGCGCAGATTTCGTTTCTCAATCTCCATGGCTGCCGTCACGGTACCTCGCTCTCCCATCGACTGCTGGTCAATGACAGACTGCCTCATCGTATCTTCCCTAGCACGAATTTGGTTTTGGTTCGGGGAAAAGCCGCACCAGTCTTCCATCAAGGAGAAGGCAGACTTGCGTGACTCAAAGGTCATCCACCGTGAAGGGTCTTGGGTTCGGTTGATGCCCTCAAACAAGGTCTCCATCAGACCGCAGTAGTGCTGTCGCAGCTTTTGAAACTCCCAGTCCATCTGCACTTCACCGTCCATGAGGAACAGCTTCAAATCTTTGGCATATGATGTCAATGTTGTCAAGAAAAAGTCGTTGCCATGTACACGCTCATCCCGAAGGTGGTGCGATGTCAATTTGAGTACGTGCGTGATTTCCGTTCGCAGCAGATCCATCTTTCTGTTTCGACGGGGGCTGCTGTTTGTGCGCTGGTGAATTCTGGCTCTAGCCTCGTCGTTGCATCGAGCAACCTGGCCTTGCAATTCCTCCAGCAAAGATCTGTAAATATGGATATTGATTGAGCCCATCGCGACGACAGTAGCGTCGCGGCTGGACGCGGAGTGGGCTGAAAGCATAGGTATTAGGTATTTGAACAAAGTTCTGGCCGTCATGATCTTGTCGGTGGACGCATGCCGGGAGCCTTTCCGAGTATGTTGCAGGTCTTTCGGGTTGGTTGGTGCTGGTAGCGCTCCCGGATCGGCCATAGTTGTGCATGCAAATATCAGGTACAGCTTCCACTGCTCAATCATAACCTCTGGGTGCGCGGCCGCAGATCTGTTGCCCATTCGCTGATTCCCAGACTCTCCGCCGTACAAAAGGCCACGTGAAGGCTCTGATATACAAACAATCGACTTGTATAGCTGAATTATGCGATTGCAAATTAAGTCGCGGCAGATTGTGACTGCAAATGGGCATCTCTCAAAGAAGATGCGTATCAGATTCGGTACGATTTTGAACCACAGCGTTGCATCATACGTAACATCGCTGGTACATAGCTCAACAACGGCGCCTTTGCTGTTGATGTTCTTCAGGCCCCGCTGCAGGCGACTTCGCTCCGCAACAGAGAGGCTTTCCTCGTTGAAATTCATCACTTGGATGGAATCGTTTTCAAGGATGTCAATGAGCCTGAGCGTATCCTTCTCAGTAGAAGCGTCTTTCCCGAGGGCCTTGTCGAATTCGGTGATTAGACGCAGCACGGTAATGGCAAAGTGGCGCACGCGTCGAGATTGAGAGCAGAGGAAGAAAAGACCATGTGCTTCGGCTTGGTCAACTTCACCCCAAACCTGAGACAGATCCAGCTTAAGCGCTCTTTGGTCGGCTCCTCTGCCATCGCCCTGAACTGAAGCTGCATCTCGCTTCTTCTGACGGATTTCTTCAATCCAGATCTGCAACAGCTCTACATAGAGGCGCAGCGTATTCTCAATGTGTCCCGGCCCAAGCATCCCACCATCAGACATGGTCGAATAACGGTCTTCAAAATTAAAGATGTACCGTGCAAAGCCCATGGTGACTTGCTGGGCGTGAGCATGCTTGGCAATTGCCTTGAGCGAAGCGGCGGATGAATCCGCAATATGGAATTGAACATGAGCAGTGCCAGTGCACAGTAGATTGATCAGGGTATTGAAGGGCACATCGGTGGGGAGGCACCTGGGCAGCGCCTGCACAGAAATAAGAAGTAGTTCATAGAATGCGTGCCGTTGATCCTGGGCAGTTTGGCCGTCGTCTCTGCGGGAGAATGTAAAGGACTCGGAGATTGGCGTCTTGGGCCCTGGACTGTTGAACTTTTCATCCAGGGTCGCCTGTCCACCAAAGGTATTATCACATACAATTGTGATTTTGCCCAAGACTTCGCAAAACTTGAGGTAGTATTCGCGCACCCCATCTGTAAGAACAGAGGTGAGCACTGGTCTCGAGATTGTCTCTTTCTTAGACGAGGCTGTCGGACTTGAAGGTGACCTCGATCTCGCAGAGATCACAGGGGACGTAGAAACTCTCTCAAGGTTTGATGTGGCTTCGAATGTTTGCGGAAAGGGGGGGCGGCCTTGTTCGCCTCTTTCGAGGTCTGACATGATGCTGAGAAATGCGCGAATTCCGATCACGATTCTGTCGGGGTCAAGCTGGTCCACCTTGGGGTCTTTGGTAAGCATGAAATGGTCGGCATTAATCAGAGGGAAGATGATGGTTCGGAAGCAAAACTCTGGGTGTTTGAATCCAATGATGCGAATCAGCTGGATCAGAGGCTCAGTGACGGCAGCATCTGCAGCGATGAGACTGCGCTTCGAGGAAGGCATGACAAGTCGGATGACATCTTCTAGCTTCCTGCAGGCGCTTGGAATGCTGTCGTTTGTGCGATATAAATATGTCCAGACAAGCCGGGAGATGACCTGCAGGCAAAGAGGCTTTGTAAATCTATCCTTGATCTTGGTTTGCAGCGGCATGATCAGCTGCAACCACTGCGATGTAAAGTTCTCTGGTGGCGAGACACAAAGCAGAGTAGCTGTGAGAGGAAATGACACAGCCCAGTGCCTCGGCTTTGTATACATTTGTGCGAGGCGCGGTCCGATGGCAGAAAGCACATCGGCCCATTTGGGATGCATCAGATGACTGTTGAGAGCTTTGGCCGCAATGGGTCGCAGAAGCGTATCGAGCACCTGGCAAAAGGCGGACTTAACTCTCTGGCCATGGGATTTGCTGAACAGACGACCCAGTTTAATGAGAAAATCGCAGGACTGCTCCCACGACTCTTCCGGTGACACCTTGACGCGCAGGTGTTTCATACCATTCAGGACGAGATCGATCTTGCCGTCTACTTCCCGGCCCGAAGCTGATGTGGGACTCTTGACAACTCGTTCATGGAGACAAGCACTCAAGTCTTCGATGAATCGGCGAGTGATTCCTGCAAAATTAATTTCACTCATGTATCCAAGGAGTTGGGCGAAAAGGTTCCAGTTGGCCATTTTAAGCGGCGAGATAGCCAGCTGTTCGGGGTCGGCCTGTTTGAGCTGTCCAAATATGATACTCTCCAGTTTGTCCTCCATTTCTGGCGTGATTGATGCAAGACTGCTTTGGCAGATGACCTCGACAAGCACGCGACAGAGAATATAGATGGAGACTGTAGAGCGGCGTTCCTGTTTGGCAACATCCTCTTGCGTCGCGCCCAAAGATACGCCCGTCGGAAACGCATTATCGGCCGGGCTTATGCCTGTGGGCTCCGTGTTTCTTCGCATCAACGGTGTACCGGGTGTGTTGTTGCGTAGCTGCTGAAGCTTGCTGCGGGCATCGTTGGCGGCGTCGCTCTTGCTTTTGCGCCAAAGCATCATGGAATCTATCAAGGCCTTCGGTTTGGGGCTCGCAATGTGACCTAGAGCGACAATAAGCTGGTCAAAGGCGGGGTCAACGCCTGGACCGCATATTTGATCAACATTCGGTTCGGGGTCGAAGGGGACGGTAATGCATTCGTTGAGTTTTTCTTCAGCTTGCGCAATGAAGGATGTGAAGAGGACGTGAAGGGCATATTCTCCCACTGTTTTTTGGTCGTCACGATGTCGAGAGGAATGCGAGTGGTGGTTCGGGTGGTCGCGGCGTGATTTGCTGTGCATCTGGTCGACTTTGCGCTGGGTCGAGCCAAACGCGGGCACGTCGGTCGTCGAGGCTGACTTTTCCATCGCAGTTGGAGATACAGTGCCTGCCGCGGCAGAAGAATTTGTCGTGACGATGGCATCCATCCTAGCGCTGACCGAGTCCATGTCGAGCCCGACGCCAGCGGCGGCTATCATCTGGGGGCTCAAGGGGCTGGAGGCAGAGCTGGCGATGCTCCCATTTCTAGAGTGCTGTATGCCATGCACGATGGAAGTCTGCCGGTGGTGTCCGTAGGCAGCAACGCGCGTGGCGTCGATATTTTGTCGGGCGGCGGCACTGGTGGCGGATCGCGGCGAGGTCAGCGAGGCCTGGAGGCGCGGTACCTTTTCTGCGGAGGACTCTCGCGAGTGGGCGACGGTCGGCGGGGACAGCACGGGCTCGGGCGACACTAGACGGATAGTGTGCTCCCAGGAACGGTCATCTTCGTCGAGGCGCGAGGCCGATCGCGAGATGGTGGGATACTTGGGTTGCGGTGGCGGCTCCTGCGCAGAATCGGGGGGCGGTTGCGACGGAGCTGCGATGACGGATCGATTAGCAACGTGATAAGGGTCAGAGCTTTGGGGGTTTGAAGAGCGTCTGAGCAAATTGGGTGAGGTTGCGAGGTGATTGGGCCGCTACAGCAAAACGCGCAACAGTGCGCGGCATGAACGGATGATTTTCGCCCGAAGCACGTGTAGCTATTCTGGCCATTGGCTCAAGTGAGGCGGAGGAGCGAAAATCATCAGGTTGAGGCCGGGCGTGGGTATATTTGAAACTCACCCATTGCGTATTTCAATCAGGGGCTTCACCCCGTCATTGGGTTTCTAATCATGCGTGGCGGACGCTTAGAGACAGAGCGAAGCGTAATGGGGCGCGAAAACGTTTCGAAACTGAGGGTGGCTTGCAAAGGTGGGATGATGGACAAAGCACACGTCCAGCGAGACTAGCGGGAGCTGCCTGGATGACGCTACTCAAGCTCTGGGGCGAGCTAATGGTGTGCCTCCCTTGTTGGCGTGTTGGCCTGGCTTCCTTTTGCTTCCTTTTGGGCTCTTCTCGCCTTTTCGGTGGCCCTTCTGGAGCCGGCGAGTCAAGGAGTGTGCAGAAGTCAGTTGGCAGTCCAAGCCAGACTCCAGGCCAGGCACAGGGTCCAAGCGGGTCCGGGGCGGAGATGTCTCTAGGGTAGGCCCTGCGAGTTTTTGGTGGTTGTGTTTTGTTTCGCTTCCGAACGAGGTTTATAGGTGTTGGGGGTAAATCCGCTGGGTTTTATTTTCTAGGTGAGGAAATATATTCTTTCATGTTGTGCTACCAATACTGAGGTTGGTAATTGGCTGTGGATAGAATCTTATGCGACATGCCACACAACGCAAACACCGGCTACCAGCAGTCTCTACTCGAGGTGTAAATTGGCTTAGGCACACAGTCGCTGCACCCAGCCAATGATGTCTAAATTAAGCATTGTTTGAAGTGGGCAAGAAAGAAACATAGAGGAAAATCAAAGAGAGCATTTGGCCAGGTAGAAATGAACAGCGATGGCGCACCGAAATACTGATTAAATATCACGACAGAATCAGCCTCTACAAACCGAGCATGCCAGATCCCCCCACCCATTGCAATGAGCTTGCGCCACCATTTCTCGTACTTGCCGTATTGCAGTCAACTATCCAGGCGAGCAGAATGCGAGCTTTGCGGCGCCCATCAGCTGCGCAGTGAGGCTGACGCGCCATCCCGAGCTCTTCCAGGCTGCCATCGACATGTTAAAATATAAAAAAGTGCAAATCCTCGTCAACAGTGATACTAAACTCTATGCATGTAATATTTTCTCTGTCTGGCTACTAATCCCAAACAACCATTACACCACTATATCACAGACAGTTGTGCCAATCCCTCATCATGGCGCGCATATACGCCATTCATAAGCCGGCTCTCAAAAACCAGTACACTATTCATGGTCCTAGCCGGGACACCAACAAAACGGAGGAAACCAAATTCGCCAAGTTGCGTCCTGCACTGAACAAGAGCCCTTTTATTGTCATATATGATGGCCCCGACGCCAATTGCCCCGTCGCAGCCGTGTCTCACCTACCACCCTTTGCGCGACACTTTGCAATTGGGCTGGGAGATTCCACGGCGGCAGACAAGCAAGTCACAGACATGGTCTGGGAAGAGCTCCATATGGCGCACTCGTCCGGAAAGAAGCACACTTGGGCGATGGACGTGGCCGGCGACGGTAGTGGTGGTGGTGGTGGTGGTGGTGATCGGCGCCGACGCCTTAGCCTAGTCTGGACGAGGACACGCAGCGTCACTGTCGATGGGATGACTCGGCCACCACTCAGCACGCGCAATTGGAAGCTCACCGAAATATCAGCCGCAGGTGACCACGTCGGGCGAGAGGGAGACCAGCCAATTCTGGCCGTCTTTACCACCACCACACAAATGGGCAAATGCGGCAACTTGCAAGTCAATGTGGACTATGGTCGGGAATTTGACCTCATGCTGTTCGTCACCTGCCTCTCGCTCTACTCTTCTGGGAGATGAGGATTTTCAGCCACTTGCAGGACAACACGCATCTGCGCCCACACCCAGAAAAAGGCACGGAGGGCTTGGCAGCCAAAAATACTCCGGGTGCTGTGGATATGATGCATTGATGCGCATCGGACATGCGGCATCATCAAGCCATGTAATGTATAGTTTTAGCACCAGTAGCAAGCACTCCAACCGAGATGAAAAGAATCCAAGCTCGGCAAAACAAGACTGGCCATCAATTCCGACGACACCTGCTACCTGCCACTCAACCTTTACCTGACCCGTCCCACCCCTGCCCGCCAATTAGTTGTTAGTCCGATGTACGGCAGGGACAACGAGCGCGATCGGTTGACGGAATCGGGGCAGACGGTAAAAGTGGACATGCGAGCAGTATTCCGACCGGAATCAACACAACGGGTGGTGGTCGACGCACCACCAGCAGAGACTGATTAACTAGTGTGTCTGCGCTTTGCTTGGCTGCCAGCATTGCAACGTTAGGACGCATGCTCTGCTGCGATTCTGCACCCTAAGGCCGGGATTCCGTGGCTTCTTACTGGAGGAAACCCCGCGTCGGGAAGCCCTTCTCCCTCCGTTACCCCATAACGTTGCCCGTTGGCGTATTAACTACGGTGGCTTTTTTTTTGTGTGCGAGTGACGGGGTGAGGGGTGGGTGGTACGGCGTAACACTGGCCAAGCAGGAGGCAGCGATTTGGCATAAATATGTAGAAGCCGCCGGTAGCCATTCACCTCGAGTCTCTCTTTCTCTCTCATATTGTTCCGGCCATGAGGTTCTGATCGCTTTCCTCTCTCTTCTATCTTGTCTGTCTACCGTTGCCTGTTCGTCACCAAGGACGAAACCCCAGATCGTGACACAAGCCGGCGCTAAAAAGGCCTACACTTCATAATCATGGCGTCCTACGAGGTCATTGGCATCGCCGCCCTCGCCGCGGTGTATTTCTTGTACAAGTTTCTCAACGCGACCGACACGCCCAAGATCAAGGGTCTGCCCGAGATCCCCGGCGTGCCCATCTTTGGCAATCTTATACAGCTGGGCACCGACCATGCCCGCGTCGCCCAGAAATGGGCAGCCAAATACGGCCCCGTCTTCCAGACCCGTCTAGGAAATCGAGTAAGTGCCAGTATTGCTGCGGAAAATATCTAGGCTGCTTGTCTTGAAATCCAAGCTGACATGCCGGCCCCTGCAGCGCGTCATCTTTGTCAACTCGTACGATTCGGTCAAGCACTTTTGGATCACGCACCAGTCGTCGCTCATCTCGCGCCCAACCTTTCACACCTTTCACTCTGTCGTGTCCACCTCGCAGGGCTTCACGATCGGCACGTCGCCGTGGGACGACTCGTGCAAGAAGCGGCGCAAGGCGGCGGCCACAGCGCTCAACCGGCCCGCCGTGCAGTCGTACATGCCCATCATCGACCTCGAGAGCATGGCGAGTATCCGCGAGCTGCTGCACGACTGCGACGGCGGCGGCCGCGACGTCGACCCCATCTCGTACATGGCGCGCTTCGCACTCAACACGTCGCTCACGCTCAACTACGGCTTCCGCATCGAGGGCTCCGTCGACAGCGCGCTGCTGCACGAAATCACCCACGTCGAGCGCATGATTTCCAACTTTCGCTCCACCAGCAACAACTGGCAGGACTACGTCCCGCTGCTGCGCGTGTGGAACAAGCAAAATACAGAGGCCCAGGAGTTTCGCGCCCGCCGCGACAAGTACCTGACGGACATGCTGACGGATCTCCAGAAGCGCATCGCCGACGGCACAGACAAGCCGTGCATCACGGGCAACATTCTCAAGGACCCCGAGGCCAAGCTCAGTATGGGTATGTTATTTTTGCAACTCTGAAGCAGAAAAAAAGTGATGTTGATGCTGACTCGAGACCAATAGCCGAACTCAAATCCATCTGCCTCACCATGGTCTCTGCTGGTCTTGACACCGTGCCTGGCACCCTCATCATGGGACTGGCTTATCTTTCCACACCGGCCGGCCAAGCCGTCCAGGCCAAGGCTCTCGCCGCCATCCAAGAAGTCTACCCCGACGGCGATGCCTGGGAAAAGTGCCTAGTCGAGGAAAAGGTCCCCTACGTCACTGCTCTCGTCAAAGAAACGCTGCGCTTCTTCACCGTCATTCCCATATGCCTCCCCCGCACCAACATCAAGGACATTCCATACGAAAACACCGTCATCCCCGCCGGCACCACATTCTTCATGGTACGTACAAGCTCCGGACACAACTGGACAGTCTGCTGACAGAAATTTTCTTTCTATAGAACGCCTACGCGGCGGATTACGACGACGACCGCTTCAAGATGGCGGATCAGTTCATCGTCGAGCGCTTCCTCAACGACCACGAGGTCGGCACGCCGCACTACGCCTACGGCGCCGGCTCGCGCATGTGCGCCGGCTCGCACCTCGCCAACCGCGAGCTCTTCACCGCCTACATCCGCATCATCACCGCCTTCCAGCTCACGCAGGCCGACGACCCGGCCGACCGCCCGGTCATGCACTGCCTCGACTGCAACGCCACGCCCACGTCGCTGACCCTCGACCCCAAGCCCTTCAAGATGAAGCTCAGGCCCAGAGACGCGGAGCAGCTGCGCCGATGGATTGCCGAGGCGGAGGAGCGCACCAAAGACCTCTAAAGGTTACATCAGAGGTGGGAAAGACCATCTTGTACTCCAAGGCCACTCCAGAGTGTTCATGGACCCGGCTGTGGGCCGGTCTCGCCAGTCTACATGCAATCACCTCTCTTATGCCGTCACATATGGGCCAACAATAACGAAGAGAATGAATAAAATAAACACTTGAAATAATCGATTCATCAGCCAAAGTACCGTGCTCTCTAACTTTTTGGTGCTATCGCGCGAAGACCTGTACTGTCTGATCATGTGAGTAGAAAACGACGCAGAACAAGTCCGCATTGTGCTGTCAATGCCGACCGACAATTTTGCTTTCATCGCCATCCAGTCTCCCCAACATGACAGCAATCAAGGCAGCCATTACCTCGCTTTTGCGCTTCGGCTGAAGTAAACGCAACGAAAAAAAATCGAACTCGACGAGAAGAACCAGAAACACGACGAAAGATAATCAACCATAACAAAAAAAAAACAAAGATGTTCTCTAAAGCACTCAAGGTAGCCTGCCCATATTCTTCTTTCCACGTTTCAGCGAATTAAAATCCTCCTCCCTCTGTGTGGCCGCAATCCTTCTCACCGACAAGAGAAATCGTTCAGATCGTCCAGATCGTCAACAAGTTGTTTTTTGGGTCGTCGGCGTCGTGGTCCGTAAAACATAAGTCGTTGTTGTGCTATGAAATGCGTAGCGTTCCGTTCTCCGGCTTTGGATACATGAAAATGTCAACTCGAAAACGCGCTTCCAAAGTCTCAAGAAACCCTTTTTGTCTTTTTTTTTTTGTGGTGAGATGCAACCAATAAACTTTTTTGTCTGAAATAGCAGCAGGCGTCGCCCTGCCTGGAAAAGGCCCTCGTCTATAGTCGTGAAATCAAAGAGCAGAAAATATGGGGGGCGGCTAAATGTACAATCTCTTTTCTTGTCTCCTTTTTGCCTCCCGTTTAAGGGCGTCCCTGACGACCCTTCTTGTTGGGCACAGTGGTCCAGCCATCCTCGTCAACAGTAGTAGCGTCGCCGGCCTCAGAGGGGGCAGCGCTCTGCTGAGCACTGGCACCGTTGGCACGGGGTCCGCGGGTATCATTGCGACCGCCCCGGGGAGCGCCGCCGCGGCCACCGCGGCCACCACCACGACCGCCGCGCTGTTCACCGGAGGCCGATCTCCAGCTCCCGGCCTCGGCAGCTCTTGACTTGTAGTTGGGAACGCCCTCCTTCGGCTCGCGCGGCTCGCGAGGCTCACGAGGCTCACGGCTGCGCACGGGCAGCTGCTTCTCGGCGCCATTTTGCTTCTCCTCATCATCCTTGGCCTCGGTGGCGGCAGGGGTTTCCTCTTCTTTAGCCTCCTCCTTGGCCTCCTCCTTGGCCTCCTCCTTGACCTCCTCCTTGGACTCAGCCTCAGCCTCAGCCTCAGCCTCCTTGACCTCGGCTTCGGCCTCGGCCTCCTTAGCAGCCTGCTTAGCGAGACGGCGCTCTTCCTTGGCCTTCTCATCGGCCTCGCGCTTCTCCTGGATAGCCTGCTGGCGCTTCTCCTCAACCTGACGCTCGCGAGCAGCAGTGTCAATGGGACGGGCGGCGCCAAATGGGCTGGCCTTGGCGTCGCCAGCGGAAGCGCTGGCGTCACCAGACTCGGTGACCGTACGCTTCTGGAGGTTCAGACGGGGACGGCTGGCAGGGGCCGGGGCAGCAGCGGGAGAAGCAGCGGGAGCGGAAGTCTCCTCACCTCCCTCCTGGGAAGGCGACTGCTTCCCGGCATCCGGGCGCATGCGGTCGCGCCACTGGAAGTCCTTCTCGGCGGCAGTGGGGCTCCTCTCGACTCTCTCGGGCCTCTCGGGTCGCTCAGCGCGAGACCCACGGAACGACTCGCTGCGCTCACCCATACCCTCGGGGGCAGGACGAGGGGGACGGCTGTCATCGCGGCCTTCGCGACCACCAAACTCTTGGGCTGGGAGAGGAGAGAGAGGACCACGGCGTTCCCAGTTAATCTCGCGAGTAGGGCCGCCACGGTTCGAATCTAGAGCAGGGTCGCGCATTCTGCGCTCGCCACCAAACTCGGAGGGTTGACGACTGCTACCACCACCACGGCCTGGAAGATCAGGCAGGGGGCCCTTGCGAGTCCAATCGCTGAGATCGCGGTTCGAGTCCATGCGGCTGTCACCACCACGGGCTGCAGTTGTATTAGCAAGAGTGAAAAGACTGTGTTCTGCGTCTGCAAGTACTTACGAGGATCGGCGACCTTGATCTTGATCATGCGTCCCTGGAAGGACTCGCCATCAAGCTGAAGAGCTTTCTTGAGGCTGTCAAGATCGGTGAACTCGACATAACCGAAGCCCTTGGGGCGCATCATTTCCCGGTCTTCAATGATTCGGACGCTCATGATTTCACATCCGGCGAAGAAGTCAGTGACGGATTCGACCGTCGCATCGTAAGAGAGGTTTCCGAGATGAGCAGTGAATGGAGGACGCTCAGGAAGTGTCGCGGGGGCACTCTCGCGAACAGAATAGCCTTGTATCGAGTTAGATGGTGCTGGCCTAACACATCAAGGTTGAACGATGCACTCACCTCGGTCCTGCCAGGACGAAGTAGCGCCGCTGCCACCAAGGCGGGAGCGGTCGCTTGAGGGGAGGGGCTGAGTGCCTGATGTATGCTGTTAGTTTCGATCACTGCGACTCGGACACGGTATCTTGCATACCAGTAACTAGAGGAGCGTTAGTACAAGGACATGCAATAGGGGTTCCCAGGACAGAGCATTCACGTACCATAGGTCTCCTCAACCTCATCAGCCCAAGAGCCACCACCAAAACCTGTTGGAAATCGGTCAGCATATCGTTGCAGGTTGCGCTCTAGTGTTGGCGTGCGACGACGAACCAGAATCAGTCAGAAAGTCCCCCAGGGACATAGTCTGCTGTTGCTTCTTCTTGGGAGCTGAGAAAAGGACATGTCAGCATGGAAGCAGGATATGAGGATCGGTTTGACATGGACGGACCCATGATTGCGGCTTAAATAACCACGCGCAGCGGATTAGGTGACCGGTGCGCGTAGGGGACGAAAGTTAGAGGGGCGAGAGCCGACCGAAGCAGCTCCTGCGGGAAATTGATAAAATAGTCGAAAACTGGCGAGCGCAACAAAGACGGACGGCCAGGAGTTTCGAGATTCGGAGGAAGGGCGATAGTTATGGGACCCCGATAGCGTTACCGTGTCTGGGGTTGACGAGTCGAAATTTGCTCGAACGTGGGAAAAAAGACGAGGCCACCAAGGGCCACACACAGCAGGGTTGCCTCAATTTTCACCAGCAGGCGTGGTTGATGAGTGGGAGGCGCTAGCCTGGATATGGACTAGCGCAGTCTAGATTTTGGGCGGCCCACCAGATGTTCGCCAACTTGCCGGCGCAGCATGCCGTTGCTGAGCCACCTTCGCCGCCACAGCTTCAGCTTCTTGATAAATTAGCTGAAAGTCTTGGTGGCTGGTGCGCTGCCTGCTTCGGACCAAGGACGCGACCCTGATTTTCGAGGCCCATGAACCCGCATACCTCTGTATTGTACTCGCTTCCATCGCCCTGGCCGCGGCATTCTTTCTCCTGCTCTATATACTGGATCTAATTCAGCGCGTTTAGTATTTGTGCCGTGTGCCTGCATTTTTTTTATATCCAGACTGGCGACTTTCTTCGGCGTTGGAGCCTTTTGCCTTCTATCTGGCGCTCCCTTTTTCATCACCCCATCGTCACCATCATGGCTTCACAACCAAGGCCCCAGGACTCACAAGGATTAGCTCAGCGCAGAAAGCAGGGCTTCTTCTCACCAGAGCTGGCCGAGCTTATTTTCCCGCCATTTAAAGTTGGGTTTTGGGCTGGTATGTGGTCCTGGCGACACACTCGACAAGAGGATGCTAACTCTTCTGGCTCAACAGGAACTGCTGGAGTATTGGCTGGCGTTGGAGGTGCTATTGCTAGAGAGACAAATCCAATTCTCAGTGGATCCGTCACTGGTATACAGTGGTTTACTCTGGGCACCACGTTCTGGTGTAGGTATCATATCCCGTCCAGCCCTGGCCACCTGCTGACAGAAGCACAGTCTCAAGGACTCTCGCGATGCGGACATGGGGCAACCAGGAAGTGATGCGATCGTCTGATAGAGTCATAATAAGCACAATTGCCGGAACAACCACCGGCGCTGTATCAGGACTTTTGCGTGAGTTCCACTCCGGCCGTGGCAAACACGATTGCCTCTGCTAACCAGAAACAGGCGGTCCTACAAAAATCATACCAGCCATGATCATGTGGGGTTTAACGGGCGCTGGAGGACAGATGCTCGTACATCGATATGAAGCCAACCAACGTAAACCCCAAACAGATAACGGCCCCGGATTCTGGTCGCGACTGAATCCGCTGAGGAAGCTCACGGATGAGGAGTACATGGACATGATGAGGGAAAAGAAGCTCAAGCTCGATGTCGACATTTCGTTAATCGACGACCGTATCGCAGAACTCAGGGCAATGGAGCACAAGGCGCGGGAAGCCGAAAACGTGGCATCCCCCAAGCAAAACTGAGCAAAGTGGAAGAAGGATGCAGTGTATGATTATGAAATGTATGAGATATAAGCGCATCTCAAAACATTAAAAATGCCCAGCATAGCCACGGGTGGCTCAATGGCATTGATATTTAACAATCAATTGTGCCTCAACTTCATTAGCGTGGTCTCTGCATGTTCCAGAAGCTTTGCCCGTTATCAGTCAATCTAGCGTGCTCCTCTTCCTTCTTGAGCGGCCATAGATGATGGACGTCGTCACCACGTCACTAAGCTGCGCCGCATGCAGGCAATAAGCCACAGCGCGATAAATGGTCCGCTACCTATCACAGCAGAGTAACCCTGCTGGCGCAGAATCTCATGAAATTGTTGGTCTCTTCGACAACATAAGTTCGTACGATGGAGTAAATAAATAATGCAGCGGCTGGTATGCTTCCTAGCGCCACGCTGTAATTAATTGAGAAGCGTGATGGCAAAGGTGCTAATTTCACGACACGCGCCACACGTCATCGCTATCTAAGCACCTAAGGCAAGGTAGGTAGGTAGGGACTGATGGTTGTTGGGGCAGGCTGGGGCCATCAACACTGCTGTAGACTGCAGCCCAGCCCAGCTCCCTGGCCTACCTACCTAAGGTACCTACCTAGCCAGCCCACTTGCCCACCAACCGCTAATAATCAAATTCATGCAGCCACTATTACCCCAGCCCAGTCCAGAGGCCTCTTCACTGCTTTGTCTCACTCTGCATACCGCACTGGACAAGTCTCGCCAGCTGGTTTCTACCACCATCACCGTTCCCCAACGATTCTCGGGCAGGCCAGCCAAAACAATAGCCACTGCCATTGACCGTTTCGCAACTTGGCGGATGTCACGGTAGCTGCCCACAACCCACAGCCGGTCAAGCCACGCTATCCCCGTTCTGCTAAAAGAGGAGTCTGTCATTCTCCTGTACCGATAGCTACTCCAACTTTGGGATCAGCGCTCCATCGACCACTTCCTCGCCGCACTTCCGTACAGTCACACCGGCCGACGAAACAATCATTGACGACCTTTGGAGCTCGACTTATTACCCGAGTGTTGTCCTGTATCGCCCTGACGCCTGGTCCTCCTTATCCTATACGCTTCCGACTATCCGCCTTCGCCATGGCTCGCGTCGCTCCTCAAGCTTTTTAGAGCGGTTGGGGCGGATTATTACACTGCCCGCGCCAGACTGTTCGCCTTTCAAATCCCGAGACCAGGCTTTCCAGAGCCGAAGAAGCGACCAAGCTCATAAACACACGTCTTCCGCGCCGTCGGCCAGCGAAGACGTTGCGCAGCCATGGCTCTTCTAAACCCGACCTTTCTACTCGGCGTCGTCGTCCTCCTTTACCTATCGTCCTTTGTTCTTTTCGCCGTCGTCCGAATTCTTACCGGCATTTCCATCCAGCGAATAGGATACCTCTCCCTCCGGAGACTCGCCTACACCCCTAAGGATGGCTGTACGGTGGAGATTCGCAGTCTGGGCCTCCACATCCATCGCCCAACCTTTGCGCAGCCTACGTGGCTAAGTATCGTTCTGAACGAACTTGTTGTCACTCTAAACGTGCAGGAGCTGGAGGGGAGTAAGCCTTCCGAGAGTGGCGAGGAGACCGATGTGACAGGTAGCGAGTCCGAGTCCGCCAAGCGCGATGTCCCCAAGAAGCGCCCTTCGATGCGACAAGATGCCGATGCATCTTCACGACGCGATCCCTGGAAGCGGCTCTCGAAAATCAAAGACAAGATCAAGAAAGTCCATCGAATGGTGAAATGGCTGCGAATGATTGATGTTGTTGCGACCAACTCTACCATTCATGTTGTCGACGTGGGCAATATTCAGGTCGGCAGCATTACCCTGGCAGTCGACACGCGAAACAAAAAGGTCGATCGCGCTAGATTTTTTCATCAAAAGTCGACCTACTATAAACATGGACACCAAGCCGAGTGGATTGTGACAGTCCGCAGTGTCCTCTTCACGGCGGATGGGAACGAGTCTCTGGAAATCCTGGACAATGCACTGCTTAATGTGCACGGCTTTCTCCATCACTCCAGAGAAGGCCTACGCGACGCCACTGTGGCACTCAAGCTTGGCCGCGTCCACGTTCCGTATGATGATTTGGAGCTCTGTATTGCACATTATAAACGAGCCCGCCGGCGGGCAACCTTTTACGAACCCAAGGACTCCGGCGACATCTCCATTCGTGCTCCGCGGCAACGATCAGGCATTGAAGAGAAAGACGAGTCTGGTGAAGAGGTACCCAAGACCACGCCGGGCTCGCATGACTTTTTCAACTCTATTCTTCGTGGAATCAAGGAAGTGCAGTTCGCTGTCAGCTTCATCAGCATCAACAAAAGAGCAGGCTCGGTGCGGCCTAACGCTCAGCCCGTTTTGCTCAGTGCTTCTATGAAGGAAGTTGGCGTTGATCTTCACAGGTTAGATCCAAACTCGCCCTCACACAGAATGTACTTTCCTTCCAAGGATGTCGCCCACGAGGGACTTGCTGCTGCACTTTCACTCTCGGTTGGCCTCGACGACGGCAACGGAAAACCAGAACGCCTCCTTTACATTCCCATGGCTACGACAACAATTCGCACGACTCTCCCCTCCAAAACCGTACAGTTATCCGACGACAGCCATGGTAGTGTTGAGGAGAAGAATGCCAATATTTTATTCGCCAACTCTGTTGTCACTTCGCCTTCAGTCGACCTCGATCCAGCACATCTTCCACTTTTGATTGCTCTGCTACAACCAAAGCCTAAACCCCCAAGAACGAGTCGAGAATCCCGCAGCAATCTTATGTCGCGATTTTTGCCCAAAGCCAACATGAAATTTTCAATGCATGAGCCCGTTATCCGCATCAAACTCAAGACGCTTGAGAAAACAGATGACCCCGATGACTTTGATCTCATAATCTCGTCCATCTCATCTATCTCTCTTGACGTTGAGTCATCTCACTCTCCCCTCGAAGACATGCATTATTCCCTAGATGGCGCCATGCGAATTCAATCACATCAGCTATACTACCACACCAATTGCGGAGAAAGATTCAACCTCATTACCACGGAAGCAACGGAGCTGAAAGTACATCTTGCAGCCAACCCTGACGTGTCTGTGGAAATAAATGGCCTCATTCAGTCACTCGCAATTAGCATGGTTCGACCGGAAATCACAGATGGTCTCCATCAAATCATTCGCCAACTTCGCATAGAGGTTGAGCCTGAGAAACGAGCTACTCCTAAGAGCACCAGGCACAATAATATGCTGCGTCGAGCGCCCGACTGGCTACTGCGCTGCCACCTTGAAGCGAAAGACTTCAATCTCGAAATTGCCGGCATTGACGAAGACATTTCGGATGACACTCGCGGTGTATCTCTGCACCTCGATACGATTGCCGCAGAGTATCGTGCCCACCGCTTGGACGGACTGCAGCGTCGTTTACCTAGGAGAAGAACTCATAGCAGATCCATTACACAGTCCGACTCTGACATCACACCGTCTTCTTCGCCACGCATCAGGCGTAAGGGTCAAACACATGGCGACGGGAGAAGGTTATCGTTCAACATCAGGGGTGTCGAGGCGCAGATTATGGAAAGTATCGACCGGCTGGAAGTCGAGCCATTCATCAACATTCCACGTCTTGAAGTTCTGCTTTCCGCCGCGAGCGATAACCATGGTCCCATGTTCAACGTTCAAGTGTTGGTTCGGACAATAATGATGCAATATTCGCTTTTCCGCCACTACTCAGTTGGTGTTGCTGCGTTGACTTTGAGAAAAGCATTCATGAGGCCCGGACGAGAAGCACCACGAGCTCATGAGCCGTCGCACTTCAGGGCGAATCGTCTAGCTCCACCAAGCCGTTCTGGCGCAGATTCATCAACTACAACCCCAGAGCTGATCATATTGGATGTCAAGGCTGCTCTGGTGCAGCTCAAAGCGGAGATGCCTCATGATCCGCTCACTATGCTGCGAATTTACGGCCTGGAGGCGGGGAGACACAGATGGTCGACGCCGTACATGACATCCAAGCTTATCCGCCTCTATGTTCAGCCGCCGAGGATGCGGAACGTTTGGGCTCGTATGATTGGCATTAAAGCCGGCCGTCTTGATTTACGAGAAACACGACACAAGACTACAAGTGGACCTGTTGTTGAAGAGCGGCTCATTGACATCTCCACGGAGGCAATTCGAATTGCTGTGCCCCACGAGGTAACCGTCGCTCGAATCAGCGACAACATCGTAAATGTCGTCAAATCTGTCCAGCAACTTCATCATCGTTTCAAGACGGGAACCAATGAGTACATCCTCGAAAAGAAACCAGAAGGCCCGAAACATGTGCCAAAAATAGCTATTCGCTCGCGCAACTTTTTATTCGAAATCGAAGACGGCGCCTTCGAATGGAAGCTCGGAATGATCTATCGTGCTGGCCGTCAAGAACAAGTGCAGCGCTTAGCTCGTGAGGGGGCTTTCAAGTTGAAGATCAAGAAAGTTCAAGAAGAAGAAGCACGGCGAGGTGGTAGCAAGCTCCGCTCTCGATCTACATTCGCACGTGGGCGAGTCGACAAGAGCTCGACGTCTTGGTTCCGAAATCACAGTGCGGACCCTTACCAGCATGATCGCAGGGCGCGCTCCCCGCGCCGGGGCGGCATTCCCACGTACGACCCAGAAGGTGGCAACCGCGCTGTCAGCGGCGACGCAAAGATCAGCGAATCTGATGCTCGCGCTCACCTGGACATGTTCAATGCCCAATCATGGAAGAAGCGGATTGATCAGGCTTGCCGAATGTCCCAAGACAGCATTCGCGAGCTGCGAGAAACATTTTGGGGGCATAACCATCTCCCTGACGACATCCAAGAAACTGAGAATATTTTGGAGGTGCCACCCCGGCCGGCGCTCATGTCCACAATGGTTTCAGACTTGCAAGTGATCATCGACAAGCCTACCTTTGCCATGAAAGATCTTCCGGATTTTCTTTACAAAGTTGGCAAAGGTATGCCACGCGACATGAAATATGGCCTATTGATACCGATGCACATTGCAATCAATATGAATGAGGCGAGGGTGACTTTGCGAGACTACCCACTTCCAGTGTTGCACATCCCATGTCTGAAATCTGGGCAATCCTCGAGACAACCATCCGTCTCGCTTAAGACGAACTTCGTCCTGGCGGAAGAATTTCGCGGGATCGAATCCACAAGACGAGTTCGTGTCAATGTTGTTCCACCCAAGAGCAATGATCCTACCGCGTCCAATGACGGTGGCTTTGCGATCGAAGTCCGGCGAACAATGGGACCTGTGAAGTCTTTTACAGACGTCTCCATGGATATCAATACGGCCTTGCCTACTCGAATCACCTGGAGCCCATGCTACCAACCAGCTATCCAGGATATGATGATGGCCATCGAATCGTTTACGAAGCCACCCATTGACCCTTCAGAAAGGGTGGGTTTCTGGGACAAACTGAGGCTTAATTTCCATTCTCGAATTCATGTAGCTTGGAAGGGCGACGGCGATGTACATCTGGCACTGAAGGGAACTCGTGACCCATATCAGGTTACTGGCAATGGCGCGGGTTTTCTCATGTGCTGGCGAAATGATGTTCGCTGGAATATCAATGCAGACGACAACGCGAAGCAGTTCATGACAGTTGACAGTGGAGAGTACGTGCTGGCTGTACCCGATTATAGCCATCAAGTACGCGAGTCTGCCAGAAGACGTATCGAGGATGGCAGCCATCTGGCCGAAGACAACCTAAGGCAGGCAACGTCGTTCAAAAAGGTGATCATGAAACTCTCGGGCAAAGTTCAGTGGCTGGCTGGGTTGGTCTTTGAGAAGGAGATTGAAAATGGGCATCGCAGCTTCGATTTTATCCCGCATTACAACGTTGTGCTAAAGAATCCCCATTTTGCTCACAGCGACGGGAATCTTCCATATGATGCTTTCCGCGGTTTCAGAAGTCGCCATATCCATCTGTCGATTGCAGTGCGAGCGCCTGTTGACCGCGAATGGATGTCCTCGAATCCAGAGCCGTCGCGAAGCTACAACACCATTCATCTATCACCGAGGTTCTTTACGCACTTCTTCACTTGGTGGGGTCTCTTCAGCCAACCCATGTCCCTTCCGATCCGGCAAGGTAATCTCTTCCCTGGTAGAGAGAAGAGCAGCAAAAAATTTGGCAGACATCTGGCTACAGTCAAGTATAGCATCTTGCTTGCGCCGCTTTTCTTGAGCCATATCTATAAGCACAAGGACGCGGAGGACTACGCACAGAACGAGGCTGTATCGGCTACCGGTCTGAAGGTTCGCTTCGACAGCTTCATGCTCGATCTGCATCAGCGCCGAGAGGAATTCAACACTCTGGCGAAGACGAAGAACTCCCCTAGCCGGACTTCAGGTATCAAGATCCATGCTGGCCACCTTGATCTCGCCGCTGCGGACATTCGAGCTGTATCGGCAAGCTTGAAAGGAACAACGAGTGAAGCGATCAAGAAGGGCTCCATCTCATCACTGATTACGGACCAAGATGACAAGCCCGATCTATCACATTTCACTATCCCCGATGATGACTTGAGTTGGATAGATATGGATGATTTCGTTGAGCTAGACTGGATCTTGCCGACTGAGGCGCACCCTGATACCAAGATCCTTCCCCTGGCGTACGCCCCAAGATTCACGTACTTCCGGCAGACAGATATCGGAGGCGTTATCAATGGCGATCCGAACCGAACCAGCCCGTTTGGAAACGAACCAACTCACTTCTGTCTGCTCAGTCAAGAGGACGACAACAAAAAGGTTCAGATGGAACTGATTCAGGAAAGACTTGATCAGCTGGAAATTCAGATGCTTTCTCACTCGCGGCATGTGGGCGAAGCTGAACTGAAGCTTGTTCAGGCCGCGACCAAGGATAGCAGTCTCCTGGACGACCTTGATGCTCTGAAGCGGCACACGAACGTTCTCAAAGACAAGAAGACATTCCTGGAAAATATGCTGGAACAAGTCCGAAACAAGATCAAGGGTAGTCGCAGTCGAATGTTCACTTCCTCTGCTACGCGCGATTCGTCCCCGGATAGCTCTAGTAGCGAGGAGCAAGTCATGGACATCCCGCCCACCTCTCATTTTGAGAGTGAATTTAACAATCGGTTTGTCATTCACAATATGCAGCTCAAGTGGAACAATATGCTGCGAAACATTGTGCTGCGCTATTTTCACCAAAACAGTCAGAGGCGAGGCTTTGTTTACTACCTCTCTCGACGTGCAATCAAGTTCATTTTGGATATGGTAGATGAGCAGAACAAAACAAAGACCGCACAACCCGCAAGATCCCAAGCAACGCCAGCTGCCAACTCCTCTCCAGATACACCAAACAACGGAAAGCAAGCCCCCCAAGACTTGGAGGATCGCATCCGAAGCATTTTGGAGGATGGAAGGAGATTTTCTGCTAATTCCAACTTCCACCCGAATGACGATGGATCCATCAGCGGCACAATCGAAGATCTCGAGTGTGGTATCTCCAAGGACTTTAGTCCACAAAACAGCTATCACGTGCGGCTCATCGCGCCACAAATTCAACTACAGAGTGAGAAGAACAAGAAACACGTCGTCCTCATCACTGCCAAGGGCATGGAGCTCAAAGTCGTGGAGGTCATGGACAAGGACCGCATCTCTGATACTGTCAGCGGCCTGGTCCAACGCCGATTCCTCGTCAATATGGACAGCACTCAATTCTTCGTCACTCATCAAAAGTGGTTCCACACCCACCTCGTGTCTATGTATGCTGGCAGCAGATATGGTACCCCAGGGGGTTCAGCTTGGCCACCGTGGGTTCCCATGGAGATCATGTTCGACTTCCAAGCGGATCCATTCGGGTTCAAGCGTGTCGTCCAGAAGACGTCCGCAATGCTTCGATTCGACAAATACAACACGCTGCGCTTAAAATACAATGCGGAAGTCAGTACAGAGGAGAATGGCGAATCGGATGAGCAGGTTACGGAGTCTAGGACAGACAATCTCTGGGTCGAATTTCCCCAGGTTCGAGCCCTATGCAACTCGTCGCAATACTATGCCATGTACGTCATTGTGCTTGACTTGCTCATGTACAGCGAACCGCTTGAGAAGACGAGAAGCGAGCGACTGGAAAAAATTATGCTGGCATCGGACTTCAGCGATCTCAGCGGCGCGCCTGCAATGGTGATGAAACTACAAGAGCGAATCAAGCAGCTGGAAGAAATTAAGATGCACTTCCAGGTGTACTCTAAGTACCTTGACAAACGAGGCTGGGAAGAACGTCTGTTTCTGGAGCGCGATTTGGCTTCTTGTGAGGACGAGCTGTTTTTCCTGATGAAAGCGATAACAACCTCGCAGCGCAAATACGATGTGAATGCGGACTCTACACCATTGGTAAAGTGGAGTATTGCTGCTCGTGAGATCGTGTGGCATCTCATCCAAAACACGAGCGAACCTCTGGTGGAGATGCAGCTGAAAGACGTCGAATATGACCGGACTGACAACTCGGACGGTTCTCACGTGAACCTTATTCGCATCAAGAAGATTCTCGGTCTGAATCTGCTAAAGGACGCAACCTATCCAGAGATCATCGCGCCGTATATTGATGGCGACAAGGTCAAGAACAAAGACAGTGAGAACCAGGACATGATTCGTGTGTACTGGCACATGCTCGACGCCATTGCTGGTATACCGGTAATGGATAGATTTGAAGTGAACTTGTTTCCAATGAAAGTTCAACTGGAGCGTGAAGCTGGGCAGCGCCTTTTCGAGTACATTTTCCCCGGTATGGACGGGGAAAAATCCTCTGGAGGCAAACACGAAGCCCCGGCGATCATCAAGACGGAAGCAGATGACGATGACACCGAATCGCTCGCTAGCTCAACCGGCAGGCTGGGAACGCCGGGAGGACTGACTGCCGACAAGGAATCCAACTTTGCCACCCGCCCTGGGTCGTTGGAGCTACGACTACGTCCCACGCTGTCCTCTCTGGGCCCCGAAAAAGACCCAAGCCCTAACAAGGCCTTGAGCGTACACTCTACAGAGAGTCAGAGCGCCTTCCGTCTTTTCCGGTCCAGCGGAACCGGCAAGACAATTGCGAAGAAGTCTTCTCATGATTCCCTGAGATCAGGCCGGCCCGGTGCTTTGGGCCGGACTTCAACGGGCTTCTCGACCAAGGACAGCCGAGAGGCGGAAACCAAGAAGTCCTCGCGGTTCAACAAGAGCAAGAAGGTTGCTGACAAGCAATCCGACGATCTTACCAAGATGATGGATCGTGCCAGCAATTACATGACTTTTGCCCATATCAAGATGCCCTCGGTTGTCCTATGCCTGAGCTACAAAGGCAAGGACCAGCGCAACTTTGAGGATGTCCACGATTTTGTGTTTAGACTTCCGACCATAGAGTGGCACAACAAGACGTGGTCGAACCTGGACCTAGCCCTCGCGCTGAAGAAGGCGGTTGTCAAGGCCCTCATCTCGCACACTGGTGCCATTATCGGCAACAAATTCTCCAAGCACCGCCCTAACGCCGAGCAGAGAAGCAAGCTTCGCGAGATGGCAAACAGCTCGGTTCTGATCGCCCCTCTTAACACGAGCGGCGCAGCTTCTTCGACCTACGCGGGCAGTATCAATGACAGCGACGATTCTTCCAGTCTGTACGGCGCGTCTCCCGTGGATTATTCTCGATCACCACCGCAGTCGCGCGGCAGCACTCATAGCAACATGATGCCATTCCCGCGCTCGGAAAGCCGCAGTAGCAGCATCAGCGGCATCAGTCAAATGACTAGTGGCTCCGGGCAAACTGGCGGCGGAACTATCCCTGCCTTTTTGACCATGACGCCACCAACGCCCGTGGAGGGGAAAAAGCCAGAGGGCAGTGGTTTTGGCCTCGGAATCGATTACCTACGTCCGTCGTCCAGTGGTGGCGTAGCAGGCTCATCGCACCGTCGATTGCTTAGAAACATACCAGCGAACGACAGCAGGCCGGCCACCAGCGCAAGCAACATCAGCAGCAGTCATGCCGAGAGCTCGCCCCCTGCGGCCGAAGGACGTCGTAAGAGCGGCGGCGGAGGCCTCAAGGGCAAGATTAGTCTGTTTGGACGCAGGAGCCACAGGGAGAGCTCGGGGAAGACAGAAGATGAGGAGTCGGGGGATGAGGAGAAGAGCTCACGAGGGAAGCGACTGAGTTGGGCTCAGGGTCGAACAAAGACCGGGTGAGACAAGAGGTGGAAATCAAACTATGAAATACCGGACTAGGGAAGGGTCGTTGACGGAGGTTTGGAAAAGGAAAGTTAGATGACGCTTGGGGTGGTTACATGGTAGAGGGCGGGTTTGGCGTTGAGTGGTACATACGAGCACCTGCACACAGGCATGGGCATCTTTTGTGGTTGGCTTTTTTGATCATTAGAGGGCAGGGCGGCTACCCCGAGGCGGGTATTGATGTTTTTGTTACGCTTTCTGTGAGCCCACTTTCTTTCCCGACTTTTTTCTTTTACTCTTTTTATTATATGGTACTGCGCCAGAGGCGAAACCTCTTTGGTGTCGGGAACACAAACGCACATTTTATTCAGCAAGCAGAGTTCTATACACAGTATAGTCGTTAGTAAATAATTCGTATTTTTCAAGCTAATTTTTGTTCCAAATCGTTGCTTCGTCATGATGATCCACAATCTAACTACTATCCAAACACACAACGCCCCAAGCACACCGACTCGTTATTCATCAAGCACATCCCACGGCCCATCAAACAGAACCTTGTACTTGTTCTGCAGCATGCCCTTGGCATCAAACGAAACGCCCTCTGTCCTCAGCAAATCGAGCTTTTTCTGTATATTCGTCCCCGACGGCGGCTCCGTCCTCTCTTGCTCCTTCTTCCTCATGTCCGCCTTGACCCTGCCGGCTCTGCTCTGCGAGGCCTTGCCCGTGACCACCTGGCCGCCGCCCTCGCGCGCAAACGACGAGCGCTGAATCACCTCGCCGTCGTAGCCGTTGACGTAGCCGGTGCTGGCGACACAGCGGTGGCACGGGATGCGCGGCGCAAAGACGTTGTTGCGGAGGGCGTTGCCGACGGCGCGCGGCGAGGTGCGCAGCGCGCGGGCGAGGCTGCCGTAGGTGGTGACGCGCCCGGCGGGGATCTGCTGCAGGAGGTGGAAGACGCGTTTTTGAAAGGGCGTAAGCACAGCGGCTTCCTCGGCGGAAAGGACGGCGGAGGAGGAGGAGGAGGGTGTTTTTGTGAGCGTGGTGGTGGTGCCTTGGGGGTTGGCGGGCGTGTACATGGTGATGCGTGTAGGCATGGCTGAGTGAGGGTTCAGTTAGAGGCTAATGGAAGGTAAAGCTCTGGGATATCGGTGATGGAGAGTTAAGAAGTGCAATGTGAATATATAAGTTGTTGATATTGTTGATATTATTAAGATTGTTGCTGAAAGGCGAATGAGTCAATCGGGTGCAAGCGCGTCATGCACGGTTGCTTTGAAAGTTGTTCTTGGGACGCGCGCTGGCAAGTGGATTTCCAAGCGTGAATTTGTTCCTACGTTTTTTTGGTGTTGCTTTCAATGTCGAATGTCTCTGCTTTTAGCGTCCGTCTCAGCCCCTGGCAATGGCACAGAGGAGCTCGGGTGAAGTTCTGCAGAAGAGCAGCTGTAACTAAGTCGCAAGATCACGAGGGCAATGGTCATGGTAAATCATCAATAAAGGAAACATTGTATACGGACTTTATTTACATTATTGCTGCGTTGCATGGGCAGGTGTCTACCTTTTGCGCCAGTTGCGCCTTCCCAGCTCAGCTCAGCTCGCTGTTAAGGGCCCAACAACTTTTGCTAGTTGACAAATCACAAATCTCGTCGCCAAAATCATTCATGCTGTTTTATACCTACTTTTCGCTGCTAGAACTCATTTTGTCATCTTTCGCTACTTGTATATCGTCTTACCCTCGGCTGTCAAGTCCAACATGGGGATTGTCACAGGTAGGCTCACTAACATTATGTTTATCGGTACATGCTCACATACTAGTACCGATAATCCTAACAATCCTTCTGTATCCTGAAGTCATGGCAAGACTTCTTGTGCGTCCCGGACACATATTTCCTGCTGCTTCAGGCTACGTCTTTATCTGCAACGACAATGACTTAGCAAATACATGCCGCAGCCCACCCTACAATTTTACTCGCACTTTGGAAGGCTTTTTGAATGCAGACTTGCCCTTGGAAATTTGCAGAGAAGAGACGAAATGTACTTGTGAGCTGCAGTCACCGACTCATATCTCGTGATATGCAAGATACCATTCGACGGCGACCAGTGCCTAGGAGTAGTATCCAGCGTAGGCTGACGCAGAGGTCAAGTCTCAGTTCATTGAAGCGCGAATTCTGCCGTTTATAGACTTCACTGTACAGAAAGCTAGAAAAAAACCACAAGTTTTACATGATAAAGAAGCAAGCCGGAAGCGTTTCCCAGCTATGCAAGCCCTAATAGGGACAGAGCGCAAAGAATCGTGCCACCGCTGCCTTCGCCAGCGACAAACCCAGCGGCCACTCCAAATGCATACATTTCAAATCTTTGCACACTTTTCATTCGCCATGCCGCCGCAACTAGAGCACCGATCATCATGGTTGTTGCCGTCTGCGCGTTGGGAAGGGTAAAGGCCAACCCGAATATCATCATGTTGGGCCAATAAGCCTTGACGCATGAATATCCCGAGCTGCAAAGAATGTGCTTTGCAATTACCAAAACACTGGCAAACGCCGCTAGCAGGATGGAAAAATACAAACTCGAAGAAGGAATCGAGGGATTCGGGGTGCTGGCAACGACGGCCACTGCTCGCCAGGCCGCTACCGTTGGCGCTGGGAAGTCGCATGTACTTGCCTCCCCAGAAATAATGCATGGGTATGCTGTGGTAAAGAGAAGGAAGATGGCAGGCGCCACAAGTGCCGCGACGAGCGTGCCGATGAGCTGAGCCGCGTACTGGAGGTGCGCTGGGGTGCCCAGTAAGAAGCCGACGCGAAAGTCACCCATGAGATCTTTCTACGCGTTAGTTTGCTTGGACGCCAAGAATTGTTCTCGAGGGAGATCATACCGCAGCCTTGACATGCTCCAATGTTGGTAATGCTGGCGCCCACCAGATTGAGCCGTTGGGCCGCCTCCACGGATGCTCCAGACGCCCGCGTGATGGAACCGAGAGCGATTTGGGAAACTTTGGAGATGGCATTGATCGGAGTTGTGTCTGAATCGGCGAAATCAGTAGTGATTAGCCAGAGCTATCTTGTCAAATGGCGCTCAGGACTTACCAGTTGCGCCCGTAGCTTGTATGGCAATTAGCGACATGCAGAATGACAGGATCAAGGCTACGATAGCTTCCAGGAATGGCATGCTGAACTGAAAATGCAAAATTACAACTGCCGCAAGCATGACAATCCCAAGACCTGGAAGCCACATCCACAATTCAATGCCATCTTTTGCCTTTATCTTCTCGCTCAACTGGCCCGGGTCTTGGCCGACAGCCGCGTACTGAAACGAGTTGTCGCCTGCTCTGCGCACCAGTGACCGCAGCAGGCCCTTCATTGCAGTAGCGACAAGCGTACAGATCTTGCTGGATTGGCACAGAAGCTCTGCAATCTCCATTAATGGCTGCGCGTATCAACGCGCAAAGCGAACATCCTAGAAACGCCATACCTAAGAAAGCGACGGCGAGCGTACATGCCACGC
This sequence comes from Akanthomyces muscarius, assembly GCF_028009165.1. Classification (NCBI taxonomy): domain Eukaryota; kingdom Fungi; phylum Ascomycota; class Sordariomycetes; order Hypocreales; family Cordycipitaceae; genus Akanthomyces; species Akanthomyces muscarius. The sequence goes on from NW_026611618.1 coordinate 834,148, forward strand.
CTGGCCACAACAACCAATATCGAGGGCTTGGGTACTCCGCTGTGGAAAATGTACTCGACATTGTCGTGTATGATACTAAGCCCGGCAGCGCTGCTTCTGTGCTGTCTGATGGCTTGCCGAATGCTAATTCAACAAACACAAGATATGGCCCTAACAAGCCCCTGCGCCAAAAGTTAGCTTGTTGGTAATTGTCAATAGGCGCGCAACATTTTGCGTACCATGCAAAAACAGCGCCGGTAAAGAATGAGCACGCGACGCCAATATCAACGAGAAACCCAGAGCCAATCATTGCCGGCGACCAGTCCAACAGCCAGCCCCAGCTCTCGGCAGCAATGGCAAATTTGGTAATCCCGGTCGAGATGCGTGCTTGTGCGATCCAGGCGAACACATGCCAGTTCTGGTGAGGAAGAGTCAGAGACAGCTCCGGAAGGATGAGAAAATTGAGCATGTCATACTCACCCAGAGAATATTGGGCAGGAATATGGAAGCTACGCGTAGTGCCATCGCGGCCACAAAAGCGACCACCGTCCACTTCATCTTATCCCTCGCCAGCTTCTCACCGCCAGCCGCCGAATGCATACTGCGAATTGTGGCGGCCGTTGCATAGGACGAAGGAAAAACGAGGTTCAAATCTCGCGCTGCCTTGTGGATAAATAATTTACGCACTAGGGCTGACATGAGAAATCGGGTTGGAGAATGAACGGTCTGGGTCACTTACATGGGACAATGGAGAGAAGGCCGAAGTAGCCGCCAATCGTGGTGAGGATCACCAAGCGAACAAAGTCTTTGGCGGGCGTAGTGAGGAGATTCAGCTGGTACAGCGCGGGGATGCCCGAGATGAAGACGTTGGACATGCCGCCGGAGGCAGTCGCCATGGTTTGCGCAATGTTGTTCTCGTGCGGGCCAAATGTCGAAGAAGCTCGCTTTAGAACGGTGAAGCTGACTATAGCCTACATGTACAGTGAGTTGGTATCTTGCGACAAGAAGAATGGCTGTAAAGGAAGTGTTCGGTAAACCTTACGCCTAGAACATTGGCCGAGGTGGTCCAGCCAGCCCGGAGTCCAATGTAAATGTTGGATGCATTCACGAGGACACCGCATAAAACTCCTACCACGGCCGCTCGAAGAGTGACGATGGGACCTGTGCAGTCTGGTATGTCGGCAAAAGGTACGAATGAATCCGACAAAGCTGGCACATCTGGCCCATCAGCGGCAGGAGTTGCGGCCAGTGCTTCGACACTGGTTTCGTCGCTATCGGTACTGGCTGTGTCTCTGTGAACAGACATGTCGCCGTTTGTTCAACAAGCAGGTACTAGCACACCAGGTTTTGGAGCAGAAAGGAATAACCTTGCAGAGTAAAATTCGCCGATGGCTACAATAGATTCGTTGGTTGGCGCTCTACAGGCAAGCGGCTGTGTCATCCTACAGCATTGGCTGTAACTGTATGACAGCCTCCACAGTCACTGTGGTTTTTTTTTTCATTACATTCAGCTTGTCACCTTTATTCAGTGGATTTTTTAAATCTATTTTTTTTTCATTCTCCGCTGACAGTGGAAATCTGACAAGCCGAGTAGCCCTACGGAAAAGAATCACAATGAAAGCATGGCGAGTTAGGAAAATTGTAATCTGTACTATTGAAACATTTAAGCAATTTGCACCGAGCTATGGTGTAACTCTTTGTCAATGGCCCCGATCCGGTCCCCTTCACCGTTTGGATACACCACCCCTGCCCAGACAAAACATTTTAGTATTCCAAAAAAAATGGTTTCTATTGATTTTGATCCAACTTACCCTTTGTCGGATGGATTAGCCACCCTGGCTTGAGCATGTCGACGGCGCGGTCTTGGCTCCAGTCATAGAGCTTCTCCCAGTTTACGCACTGATGCGATGTCGCGTTGACGACGGGTTGCAGGCTATCTTGTCTCCAGATGTATGTAATCAGGCCGATATCGCCGTGGCACATGGCAGACTGTCGTAAAAAGTCAAGGCAATGCTCTCCGCGACCGCATGTTAGCAGCCGTTTTGCAAATAGTAGGAGCGACAAGTAACTCACCGTTGTGCAGCCTGTTCATTTCCAGTTGATGCTCAGTAAAGTCGGGAAAATAATAGTCTGTATACATGAATTGGTGTAGTCTCTTTATGCAATGCAGCTCGTGAAAGACGTTCAAAGTGCCAATGTAGTGGTCGCTTCCTGGTACGGCGACGCCAATTTTTTCGCGACCATAGTGCTTGTAATATTCGGGTGCTACTTGAACATTCTGGCCTAAATGACAAATTAGCTGGCGTCTTTCAAATGAAAGGCTTCTACGTTTGCAGTTTCGGCAAGCCGGTGCTAGACGTACTGTTCAGCAGATCATGCCAAGCCTTGTCGAGCTCCGGCGACGGGGCACCTGAGTAGATGCTCAAATCTTGAATGTGGTCCTCGAGTGTGAATTTTGTGTCTCTCCATTCGATGATGCTTGCCGCTGGCGCTGTAGAAAATGTTACTCAGCACATTCTTCTGACTCGACACGACGTATGGGAGCTGCGTACAATATGATCTTCCATGTGCGTCAGAGCAAGAAGGCACTTTGCTGGCCGCCACCAGAGACAAAACCAATAGATAGAAACTCAACAGAACCCCTTGAAAAATGAGGAATGCTGGATCCTTCCACAATGGTCTTGGAGTTGCGCGCGACGAGTCTGCAGAGCCCTTTTCTAGTAAGCCTTCGCTTGAGCCACGCTCATCTTCATCATGAGTAGCAATAGGTAGAAATGCTGGCTGTTTGGCACGCTTAATGTTTGACCAGCTATACTGTTTGGCATAGTGAAAAGTGGCCGCCATTTGGTGCACCGTTCGTTCGCTGCTGCGAAGTGATTGAGAATATGCGAATTTGATGTGAGGGCCAACTCTACCAAGCTAGACAGAGGGCCAACATTGCATGCACCCACTACTGGACGCAGGATATCCTGATCTACACGATGCAACTGCTGACTTTCGAAAAGTAACGGCCTCTGTAGGACATGGCGTGTTTTTAGAAACGAGAGGGGGGCGCCTTTAAAAACCGTGACTGTCATCATGACCGTGCATAAGTCGCTGACTGACGGCCAATTAGGCGCCAGCATTCCCGACTTTGTTATCCGTTTTGGGACACTACTGTTGCCTGCCTTCAAGCCGAATCGCACATTGACGGAAGAAGCCGAACCGATGCTTGAAAGACATGAGATTCAAAAAAGTGCTCATTAATGATTTCTCGCTTATTTGACGTTTACTTGGGTGCTTAGACACAGACGTCAACCAGGTGTTCTTGACTGGAGATGCAGCCTAAAGCCATGATGCAATATACCAGGGCTTCGAAGACTGGGGTGCGGTAAAAGCTTCACCGCGTGTCACCAATTCTTTTAGCCTTGGAAACCACTAGCGAGTACAATTAACAGCTGATTCACAGAACCGGTTCAAAAATCAATTGTTTAAATCCACTTACTGGTGTGCCGAATCCACTGGCCACGTCCCAGCCTCGAGCCGCTGGAAATCCTGTAGTATTGCAGCCAGCAGTGCTTCCGTTTACAATATCCGTAAAGCCACCTTCCGATTCCACCGAGTATATCCAAGGGTTCAAAAAGCCGAGTGCCGATTTTCCTTGCGCCAAGCGTGCGTCGTTGAGCAAAGCGACGACACCCGCAAAAATTGGCGCCGATGCGCTGGTACCGTCCACAATCTTGGGCTGTCCGTTCCAGACTGTGACGATGCGATATCCCATTGCTGCCACATCAGGATAAGCCCTCCCCTGTGCATTGTACAGTCCCTTGTGCTGGTTGCCCAACTTGCCCAAGTACTGAGAAACGGCTTTTTCTTGGTACCTGGGCCGGGCAAAGTATTCGCTGAAGCCGCCACCACTTACAAAATGGTTGTTCTCATTATAGGCCACCACCTGGGGATGAATGCCGCGCGTCGCCGCCACCGAAGTTATGTACGGGCAGCTATCCGGGAAGCGCGCCGCAAAGCGATGGTGGCCGGCCTTGTTGTGGCACTGCGTGGGGTTTCCGACGCCCCAGTCGCCGGAGCCAAAGATCACGCTGACGCCCCGGGCGCCGAGCTGTGCGAAGCCCTGGCAGACGCGCCGGGCGTAGGACGGCGGCACTGTGTACTCGGTATCGGCGTAGGAGATGCTCAGTACCGTTGGCAGGTCTTTTTGCGCGAGCAACCAGTTGATGAGGAGCAAAAACGGCTCATTGTCATTGTCGGGGGCAGACGTATCGGCCGCAAAAGGTGGCAGCGGGCCACCCGTGGTGTAAGTGACCATGGGCGTCGGATGGCCAATCCCCAGGAGAACTTGCGCGTCCAAGCCGCCCTCTTTGCCGGCACCTTTGTCCAGCTCTTCTTGAGTAGACTGAGACTGACGATTGATGCCACCGGCAATCTCTACGATGCCGAATTCATCGGCAGCGGCTGCGGCGTCGGGGCGATAGATCTCTAGGAAGCGTTCGGCGTCCGTTCGGTTGTTAAATTCGCCGGAGAAATTGCATAGCGCCATCTTGTTTTTGTGAGTGGCTCGTGCTGTGTAGTTCAAGGTCCCATATAGAATGCGTAGACACAAGGGCGTAATGGCGGTTATGTTGCAAGCCTGCGCAGTGGTCAAATTCAAAGGAGGGTTGGCCATATCGATTCCGTTAAGAATCGCGAAACCATTATGAATATCTTCAGCATAGTCACTCATAGTCCCCGTGGAGCTTTTCGAAGATTTCCCTTTGGTGGCATCTCTAGTTCGGATGCCAAAGAAAGAATTGGTAGGATAAATCAGATCGATGATGTCGTGGAGGCCAGACGGCAGAGACCATTCTTGTGACCGAACGACGTCCTGGCCCTCGCGGCGATAGACATGATAGTTGGTCTTGAGAAGAGACTCTGCCACCGAAACTGTGATATTTGGTATGCTGATCCAATCCCTTGCTGGGCTGTATTGCAGCTGTTTTTGGCCGATGCCATGGGATTCTAGCCATGAGTGTAGCTTTGCTATTGTCTCATCCAAAGGGGCAATGAAGGTATTCACTTGCTCCGCAGAAAGATGTGCGCCATAGCTGTGGTGCAAAGGGTCAGAAATCTCGAACAATCGTTTTTCGAGGCCAGCAAAATTGCTTTGTCTGACTCCGATATGTAGGTGGAATAAATGGTTCGGGTCCGCCTGCGCAAGCCGAGTCCAGTCGTCAGGCGCAGCATGGCGCTCTTTCAGAATATGCAACGGTGGTATAGACATATCGCCGCCGCCCCGGAAAAATATACTGGTGGGCAAAGTGAGTAACAGCCAATATTTTGACATTGTGATTTATTCTTGCTTTCTCCACGACAAGATAAGAGTTCGCCCCAGATCCCTGTTGCTGCAAGTCAAGAAATTCTTAGAGATTCGTGTTGGGCCTCTCAGACAGCCGTCGCCGCCACCTACTCACTCACGGCCCCATGTTGAGTCGCTTGTACATAGGTTGCAGCGCTAGTCATCGCTATCCTCTGGGGAGCTAACGTTAGTCCTTGCTCGGTCACTTCGCTGTAGCTTACGCAGGCCCAAATTCCAGTGAAGAAGTGACATGACCGACGGCCAGGTGTGACTGCTAGCCCAGCCGTCACAGCACCCTTATTAGCTAATGGCGCTGCCGGTCACCAAGTACGGCACACTAACACGCACCGTCACAGCTCTATTTTGTAACCAAGACTCCACGTCCTGCTGCTTTTCTGTTCAGTAGATCTTATGAAAAATTGTACGCATAGCTTGCAAGGTCTCTAGCGTTAGGCATTCTCATTGTCGTCTAAGACTAAGCACATATTTCTGGTTGCCGGACAATTATGTTTTTTAGCAAAAGGAAGCTCCCTTTCCTCGTTGACAGAGCTGCGATGGAAAACGCAGCGCTAACTCGCCGCAAAACTGTTGATGGGTCGGAGAGCGGCGACTCATTCCTCGACGAGGAGGAGATTCGGAACGTGAGATCCAGGAGAGCATCGCAAAAACAATGGTGGATTGGGTTTCTCATCATTCATTCCATTATTTTGGCCATTTATGTGGGTACAGCTTTGCGCATGCAGGGACAGTTGACGACACTGCGCAAACATGGACTGCAGCTAGTCCAGTGTAAGTGACCCCCGCCGAACTTGTAATGGACATGATGACGATGTTAACTGCCAACTTACGCTTTAGCACCGGCTTCTGAAGCGCTGGAATGGTCTGAGACGACATTTGTTGAGAACAGCTTTTCCCATGGCCCATTTTCTGGATATCCCCGGGACGAAATTAATCAAAACTGGCATGACCTTATCAACGGTAGGTTCTGACAAACATCGCTTGGAAGAAAGAATTTTCAAATTGTTGTGGATCGATAGCTGACCACGAATAGCTGAAAACATCATCGTTGAGCCTGAAATCATCGCTCGCCTCGGGCGCGAAGACATTGCGCTGGCCGATCCCGAAGGTCGAGGCTATCTTGGAACGCTAAACGTGTATCATCAACTTCATTGCATTGTGAGTCTAGACTTGCATCACGCGATGCTGCGACTAATGTTTTTATTTTTATTTTTAGAAACGACTCTGGCAGTATACTTATCCAGAAGTCTACCGGAAAAACCAGACGGCGGCGCAAGCTGAAGCAGATCGCCTGCACAAAGGTACGCCCGGTTTGCTAGCCCAGACTAATTCGCTAACCGCTAGATAGAGCACTGCTTCGATTTCCTTCGCCAGTCTATAATGTGCCTTGCCGACGTTGGCATCATCACGTATCAGTGGTCTGATGATCGCCTGGTGCCCATCGCCAACTCGACCACACACCAGTGTGCCAACTGGAAAAAATTGGATGATTGGACCAAGAAGCGAACCGTCGATATGATGAAGCCGGGCTGGCTAATCCACCCGACTAAAGGTAAGCAATCGGCCAATTCGTGTAGCAATTCCATTATTGACTTTCTTAGGGTACGCATACAAAGACGGAGATCATCAGCATTAGCTACTGCATTTCTTTTTATCTATTTTCTTTGTATTTCACCGCCTCTTTCTCGCCCAAATAAATTGGATTCATTTTGTTGCGTTTGGCGTGCGGGTGAAAACAGTGCGTAGCGCTGGACTCGAGCGTAGCGGCTGTTGGTGACTGCTCTCGGTGTCAACCGCGCGCGCTGCGACAATGACAGCGCAAAGCGAAGTATAATGGATTGATTAGTAAATTTAGGCTGCCCGGAAATTTGAAAGTCTCTTCCAGAATTTCGTCCTTTTTAAACTATTCCTAGATTACTCGGGAGGCTGTTACCACTATACAATGTACCAGGGGTGATCCCAGCGAAACTCTCTAGCGAGAGCTAAATCTTTCAGTTCCGGGAACCACTTCTGGATGTCAGTAATGAGACTAAAACGATGACATTTCGTACACGAAGCTGCACTTACCGGTGGCCCTAATCCAGTTGCAGCATCCCAGCCGACGACCGCCGGAAATCCCGTGGTATTACAGCCAGTTGCCGAACCATGGGTAACATCGCGTAGCCCCGACCTCGCAGAGTAAAGCCATGGATTCAGAAATCCCAGAGGCGGCTTTTTCTCTGCTATGAGTGCGTTGTTGAGTAGGGCAACAATCGCGGCGAATGTCGGCGCCGAGCCGCTGGTACCATCCATGAGATGCGCCGTGCCGTTGTATATGATGGCAAAGTGGTATCCATGAGCGGACACATCTGGAATGGCTCGTCCATGGGCATTGTAAAGACCCTCGTGAAGCTTCCCGATGCCGCCCAAGTACTTACCTACTACCTTATGTTGGTATGATGGCCGACTAAAATAGTCACTGAAACCGCCACCTGGGGAACATCAGTTGGCATAACACAAATCAATGTAATCGAGTGCGGGCGGATCAACTTACCAGTAACAAAGTCTGATCGTCCATCAAAGGCAGCAAAAACCGGATCAAAATGGCGCGTTGCGCCAACAGCTGTGACAAAGGGACAGGATGCAGGAAAAGCAGGCATAAACCGTGGAGTGTTTTTGCCATCGTTTGTGACGCATGTTCCATCTTTACCTACGCCTTCATCTCCAGATGCCACTATGACACTAACACCTCGCGCCCCCAGCTGCGCGAAAGCAGCACAGACTCTTTTCGCGTACGCTTCGGGCACTGTCTGCTCTTCATCCGCATATGATACCGAGATGACAGATGGAAGATCATCCTGTTCCAGCAGATGATTGAGCCATTCCATGTACGGCTCATTGGCATTGTGTACTTTGTGGACGCTGGCTTGGAACGGGGGCTGGCTGCCAACATTCCACGTCTTCAACGGCGTCGGGTAGCCAATCCCTAGAATGGTTTCCACATCCAAAGCACCTTCCAACCCCATGTGGCGATCAAATTGTTCCTGGGTGTTGGGAGTCTGCTGGTCTTCTGCTCCAGCAAGTAGCACCGTTTCAAAGCTCTCGGCGGCCCCAGCAGCCGCTGCGTCTGGTCGGTAAATATCGAGGAAGCGCCGAATGTCGGACCGATTGTTGTTGTTGCCCAGAAAATTGACGACGCCCATACTGTTGGTGGCAATGGACTGGGGCTGGTATGAAAGAGTGCCATACAGGACTCTCATACACAAAGGGGAGACAGCCAGTCGATTACAGGCATCTTTTACCGTGGGATTGGCAGGAAGCTCATCGATTTTCGGGATGTCCAGGTGGCCTCTTTCTATTATATCCTCTTCTGCCAGCTCTGCGTGGGTTGGTAGCCGCCCTTGTAGCTCCCAATCTGGAGGGGGTGGCCCTCCGTAGCGGTTCGAAGGTTTGGGGCGGAAGAATGAGTCAGTGGGCTGGATGACATCGACGTATGGCGCAATACGCTCTGGCATCGACCACTCTGTGGTTCTGACCAGGAGAGTGCCATCTTGAATATTTTTAAACTCAAAGTAACGGCACTGGAGCAAGGTTTCCGCCTGCCGAGCTGGTAGTGAAGCTTTGATCCAATCGTTGCCGGGAAATTTTGTGAAGTTTGTGACGTTGTTAGAGATGAGCCATGCTTCAATCAAGTTTGTCGCTTCGTCGGATACTCTCAGAAAACTTGCCAATTCTCTTCGGTCGAGATGTCGTCCATATTTTGTGCTTCTCGGGTCCGAGACTATGTGAGAGAAATACCACATATTAACCTGGCTACGAGCATTAAACCCGATCATGTTCATAAGGTAACTTGCCTTCGAAAAGTCTCAGCTCCAGTTGGCTAGTCGCATCCTCTTTTTGCTTGATTCCAATTTGTAAATGGACTATGGCGGCATCGCTTGCTGGCCCAAGCCTCTTCCAGGCTGGAGGTGTCGCGGTCTTTTCGGTGACACGAGCTTCTTGGGCGGGCAACGCAAGGCCATGGGCTAGTAGCGCCACGAAAGTAATGAGCTGTTTCAGCATCTTCTCGGCGTCTTTTCCTAGAAACGAGCGTTGCAACTTGCCGCAATACGCATGGGCGGAAAGTCGAGGCTCTCGAGCGGCATGGGCTAAGCTGGCAACTCCAGCACACGTTCGTCAATAGCCAGATTTCCGCGTATAGCTAGGCTATTTCCGCCGAGAAATACCACATTTGCTTCCAACGCCTAGGTAAAATCGCTATTCGGCTGTATCGGGATTTAATGGAAACATGCACGGTCATGTCATACTACTGTGACGCTCGCAGTTAGTGAACCTTGGCAGCTCAGAAGCACTGTCATGCATTGTAGAACGTCACTATGACTATGGCCCCTTCGATTGCCTAAGGCATGTCCGAGCACCGTAAACTGAAGATTTTCGATACCAAGTGTGCTGTAGCAGGACAGGAGTTGCACATAAGTCGTGTCAGAGGGGCTCCAGCTGTGCTGCGCACTGTAAGCCACCATAGAACAGGACATTCAGTTCATCTCTACGCTGTAATTCTCCGACACGAAGCCAAGTCTTTTCTTATTGAAGGCAAAAACGTATCGGCAAGCGTATCGTGAGTAATTTCATCTTGCTTTCGCAGCAGATCACAGTAACTTTACACAATCGTTCTTTACCACTACACATCTGTTTCTTCCAAAATGCAGAGAGGGTTGCTTGGCCGCAGACTTCAATCTTGGAGCTTATTCCTTTTCCATCTGATACAATTTTGTGTCGCGGAGCCCTCGCAGTTCTGCAAATTTGGCCACCAGTCCAACCAGGTAGACTTCTGCAGCAGCTTCATGGCACACCACAATGAATCCACGAACGAGCACAATGTCTATGTCACATTCTCTCACGTTCGTCCAATCAACTCAGCCAAGGGGTGGTCGGCAATTGGCTTTGGAGAAGAAATGAAGGGTTCTCTCATGGTCATTGTCTATGGAGACCCAGCGTCTGGGGAGCGTCCTATTGTCAGCGTGCGGGCTTCGCAGGGTCATTCTCAGCCCACGCTGATCACGCCAAATGATCTAGCTGGAGGCGATCTTCGCGTCTTGAGATCTGACTGGACATTGAACAATTCTCCGGTCGGTACCGTCACGGCTATTGTTTCTCTGGTTTGCTATTCTTGCACCAAATGGCCGGGGACTAGCATCTCAGCGGCGTCTACTTCTCAGCCGTTCATCTGGGCGTGGAACGATGCCCAAGAGTTTGATGTTCTCACATACGACGCCCATCTGAAGATGCACAAGCACCACGCGGGAAACGGTGGCTGGGGTCGCTTTTACGTCAATATGGACCATGTCACCAGCAAAGTCCCACAGCTGCCTTCAGTACCTTACATTCGTCCAGGAGTTGCAGCATTTGCAGCTTCCGAAGAGCCTGACATCTTTGCCGGTGGCATACTTGACGCCATAACGAAATGGGCGCTAAACAATCGGGCGCTTCATATTCATGGCGCTCTCATGAGTGCTGCATTCCTACTTTTCATCCCCGCTGGCGTCGTAGCCATGAGATCTGGAAGTCCAAACTCGTTCAAATATCACTGGATCATCCAAGTGACAGCCGCGAGCACTATAGTCGCTGGGATGGGTGTCGGTCTTACACTCCAGAGGAAAGTCAACACAACTCACCAGATTCTGGGGCTAGCTATTGTCGGCTTGCTCTTCGTTCAATCTTATCTGGGGTTCAAGCATCACTTCGACTTTGTGAAAATCCGGCAGCGCACATGGATTTCGCACAGCCATATATGGACCGGCCGCGCGGTAATGGCGGCGGCATCAAGCAATTTGCTGCTTGGCATGACCATGAGCGGATATCCTCGAATCACAATGTCCTTGGCAGCCTCCTTCATTATCTTTGGGTTTTTCGGGCTCTCGTTTTATGTCTGGAGAAAAGCAAGGATCATGGCTAAACGTCCTGCCGACTCTCAAGAGGTCGATCAAAGCGATCAGGCGCATCGCTATTTTACTATTGCAGATGACACTGATGACGAAACGAGCGACACGGAGAAAGAGACTGAAAAGATGAACAAGTCGGGCGAGTCTTTTGCTACCGGGTAGTGTAACTTTGGCAAACATTTACTATAGTGACGCTTAGTGGGAAAATAATGAACTGAGTTCTTCAAATAAACAAATTGTCAATGTCATTTCCGCTCTTATTTGTGCTGCTCCAACTGTAATTCTGGTAGGGCGGGGTAAATCGCTGACAGGCACATGCAAATTGAAATATCACTGGAGTGGTCAAATTGCAGGTGATGTTAGCAAGTACAATATGATACAGGCAGTTGCAGCCTTTTGCTGTGGCGATTGTCCCGTGTTGTGGACGAGCTGTGTAATCAGCGACCATGTGTCTGGAACCTGCACTATGTTAGTCGTTGCTGCCAAGTACTACCAGAGGTCTTCTACTTACGGTGTCCTGCAAGTCTTTTCTGTCTTTTCGAACAAAGTCCTGGATATCCTGATCAGACGCGAGACTTTGGAGGCGGTGAGCGATGTACACCCGGCTAGTCTCTGCCGTAGGCTTTGACGAGCCAGCGATGGCCAGCATCTTACCGCTGCTGGTCCCAGTTGCGCCATTTACCATGTTCGAGAGCTCATCGGCATAGATGTCTTCAGCGGCGCGGGCTATTTCTTCCCTATAAGCGGTGCGCTCTTGTCCGCCCCATTCGGTGTGGTTACGATGGATAGCGGAGAGAAAGCCACGAAGGCGCCGCGACTGGCCGACTGCCTGCGCTGGTCGGGACGGCGAACTTGCGTTGAGATTGACACTGTAGTAGGCCACCATCATGGCCTCGAAGCTCTCGAATCCAGCATCCTCCACAGATGCTCGAATTTGCTCAAAAGAAATGTCCTGTGCATTGAAACTTGCGCTTCGGCTGTTCGTGGACGGGCGTGACTCGGAGCGCGGCCAGGAAAAACTTTGCCTACTAGTTGCTATTGACGAGTCTCCAGTAGTGCTGTGGCATGCAGATGCATTGCTGCCAAGCTGCGTAAAGTCGGGTGCATGGACTGGTTGGGGAAATTGGTAGGCTGGACCATCGTGTTGCTGGCTTTGTGACAATTGTGTCTGTGGAAACATGGCTAGCAATCGACTGCACGAGTCTTGAGATAGTTCTGGGAGAGTTTTAGCATCAATGCGTCTGTACAATTATGGCCGGTTTGCCTACCGTTTTGGAGGGTAAGTAAGAACTGATGCAGCGGGCTAGTTGGAGAGCTCGCTAGCCTCGCCGAGCTACTGTTAGCATTGGAAGACACTAGCTGTGGTTCCGAAATTCCCTTTTCGTTTGCATTTGGCTTTGCTGCCGGAGAAATCGGTTCTGCAGTGGTGGCTTGCTCTGTGGCAAGCTCTGCAGTGTTGGTGACGGTCGTATAGTGCTGATGACATTGATCGGCAATGCAATCTTGCTCTTCTAAAAAGGGATCAAAAAAATCACCGTCCGCCGCAAAGTTCCACGTCTTCTCCGATGGCTCCTGATTTTGGCCATCCGGTGAGATTATCGATAGTGGATCGGTATTGACGCTGGCAGCTCGGTTTCTTTGCCCTAAAGAAGTTCCCTCGTTTAGTCTTTTCGTCTGCATATACAGCTGCATTATATATGAAAATTGGTCTGCTGGCTGAAGTAGCAGGGGAGTGGGCATGAATTTACTTTCTCGTCGTCTTCGTTGCGCCAATCTGTTTCGCCTTCGTTGCTCTTCAAGTTTTGCGGCTGCGTCGACAATTTTTGCACCATGCATAATGACAGAGAGCAATGGTAGATAACGGCCGAGTATGCAAAAGGACAGTTGTTTGGAATGTTTTGAACCACTGAAGGAGACTGCGAATCTAAGTCTGACCAAAATGTCATGTTCAGTAGATGCTGCCGTCGCTTGGAATGCCCGGCCGACAACAGGGGACCTTGGCGTCATAATCAGGCAACTTCCGCGCTAATTCGAGAATTGACACGCGCCCCATGGACGAGCGCAGGTGATGCTAGCTGGACCAAATACGGTGGTTACTCGGAAAGCTGCTGTGATTGCATCCTTCGGAGCTGTTGTGTAACTCTTTGGCTCGGCTGCTCTAGTCCACCAACAGAGAGAAAGTTGGCCGTTAATGACTAGTCAGATTCGTCCGGTTGCAAGCAAGATTATTGGAGAAATTGTACAAGGGCTGTTGTGGCATTATTGGCGTTGCGTTGTACAACATCCTTAGACGCTGTGGTGCTTCTCCCAGACGCCGCTTCTTTCGTCTGTGCACCAAAGATGCTGCTGTCTGACTTGATCCAAGTACAGCCAATCGGCCAAGGTCTTCTAATTAGGCTTATAAGCATAATTCAGACCTAATAGCAAGCGATGGACATATACTCTCGGTGTTTTGTTGTAAAACTTCTTAATTCCTGTTGTGATGGCACCGCAATCAGACGAGAAAAGCCTAGCAAGCATGTGAGCTACACAAACAACACGATACGAGGCATAAGCGATCAGCCTCCCAGAGCGGAGATACTGAGCTCTTGAGCTCGCAAACACGATTGTGTTGACCCGTTTCAGCTTCAAAGTTCCAGTCTTTCCGAGAAGCAAAGGTAGCGGAATGCCAAATGAGCGACTGTTGGGGCTGGCGGTCTACGCTCTTTCCAGGATTCACCACAGCTTAGTACGACCGCTTTTCCCTAAGCTTTGGCGCGGTGCGGAAACGAACTGGCCAATAGCTGCTTTCCGATAGTGATGAATAATAGCAGTGCTCGAAGTGGTAGCGCGTAATGAAGCGTCCTATCACGTCATTTTCGTTGTGATACACAGCATCATCCTGCCGTGCGCTCTTCGGAACACTGCAGGTATGACCATGACTCTCGCGATCAGCTCGTCTCAACATTGGCTGCCGCTCCAAAAGGAAAAGAACGAATGATCCCCCGTCGCAGGAAACGGTAGTTAGAAAGCCATTATAACCATTCGCCATAAAGTTGATGCCTTCCCAATAGTTTCTTTTTCTAGCGAGATTCCGGCGCTCCCTGGTGGCGATGGCCTCACGACGGCTCCCTATGATCTCCTACTAGCCGTATGTTATGCAGGCGGTGGCCGAACTTTGCCGGTTCAGTCTTGAACCTGCAGAGCGACCCTTGTGGTCTTGGGAGGAAACATGGCGCACGCATCCTCCCACTGCGCCGCTCTGTCCTGTGGCCGACGCACGACAAAGGCTATTCCTAGACTAGTAAACTAGATATTCAAACACAGTTTTAAAAGTTTCAACGGTTCTAAGGCAGCTTACTGACTAACTGTTCATGCCAATTTCTGCACTTCACTTGTTCCAGCTTGCTCGTGCGCACTCACCTGTGCTTAGTTGAAACATACAGGATGACTTTCTGCATATCACAGCGAGAAATCAATAAAAGTTTGTTTTACATATAGAATACAGCACCGGTGGGACATATACAGATCACATGCCTCACCTAGCTGTTAGGCGTACAATGATGGTGCTCTGTGCTGCTTCTCAGCCCCAGTATTGTCACCGTGCTTGGCGTAGTTCCCCACGCGATGATCTTACCCGCTTCCATGCTCGTGTAACGCTCCGTTAATATGTTCTTTATCATTCTGTCCTTCGGGATATGCCGGTCCTATTTTCAGAAGGGTAAGTAGGAAAAAGACATGTTGCGGGTTACTGCGGATGCTGCAATACTGTCTGTGCGACTCACCAAGCTGCGGATGAATAATAAGTCCTGGCTTGTACATGTCTACAGTCCTGCCCTTGGTCCATTGCGCTATCCTGTCCCAGTTGGCGCAGGTATGGCCTGTGCCGTTTGCGCCGGGCTTGAGCCTGTCTTTTTGCCAACTGTAGATGACCAGGCCAACGTCGGCATGGCACATGGCGAAACTTTTCAAAGTGCCAAGACAATGGTCCGATGACGTTTAATTGTTAGCTACGTTGCGAGCAGATAATCTGTTAAGACGCGCTTGGAAGCCGCTCGCCCCCGTCTAGTTCTGTGACTTACTGCTGTGGATCTTGTTCTTTTCTCGCTGCTCGTCGCTCAACCCAGGCCAGTACTCGTCTTGGTAGACGTATTTGTGAAGCCATCTCTGGAAAGGTCATGTTGGCACCAGATTCAAATTACGGCTCCGTTTTACGTACCACGCAATGTAGCTCATGGTACACATTCAGCGTGCCCAGGTAGCCACTGCCGTCTGACATCCCAACGGCTGTCGCCTCACGATCAAACGCTCGAACCTCATCCAACGATAGTCGCACATTCATTGCTGGAATTATTAGCACTATTGCTCTGACATATGTATTTCAAGCTTCACTTACGCCCTAGTAGATCCTGCCAAGCCTTCTCGAGCGAGGGCCGAGGTTTCCCGACATACTTGCCGTGGGGATCGTTGCCGTCCGTGAACTCGCCAATATAATATTCCACGGCTTCGTTGGCAGGAGCTGTAATTACCGTTGTATCAGCATCTTTTGCAATAGAGCGCAGGTCCCGTAGCTCACAGTATAGATACCGCTTCTTCGCGCTTAACCAGCTTCTGCCAAGCAGGATTCCCATACCCACCAATGTCAAAATGTAGAAGCTGAAAATCGCCAAGTGAAATTTGGCAGAAGTCTTTTTTTGTAAAAGACGAAAAACTTTGCCATCATTTCTGTCACTATTCTCCCTCGACCTAAGAAGGCCATCGGAGTCCCTCGCATTCCAGCCTTGGTCTTCTGTGATCGTCGGCGTTGAAGCACGCGTGCCTGACTCTTCTGACTTCATTGCACTGTCTTATGAGAAACCCCTTTTCCAGAACGAAGGAATTTAGTTCTTACTTGCTAAGTTACAGATTTTCAGCTATGTCTGAAGAGAGAAAAGTCACGGGCAGATTTGGGGTGGCATAGTACTTCGCGACCGTGCTGGATCGAGCCACAGGAGCAGTACAACTCACGCATGTGGTGATACATCGTCATTTTTTTACTTTTGGTATTCTCTTGTACTCGAAGAAAATTATTTCTGCATTTTGTCACTGTGGAAGAGCATTGAATATGCGCGGTCAGTACGGTGACAGCCTGCTGTCACCGTGCTTGTAGGAGGTGTCCAACTCGAGCGCAGTGACTGCTTTGGTCACGCGGAAGAAGTATCTACCCACGCATGACGGCCTCGACTGACAAGATTGCTTTCCAGGGTCTGCTTTCTTGCAAGCGAAATACTATGACTTTGTAAAAGATACAAGTGATGCAATCAGCTTTCGTGCATTGTGTCGTGGTCGGATGGTAGCTACCAGGTAGAAACGAGCATCGCCAGGGTATGTAAGGCTGACACCTAGTGGTCGGTCCTGTGAGATTCAGTGACGGCTGACGATAACTTCAGCACAGGAGAATTAGTCATCTTGTGTTAGTGCAAACTCCACCAGATTCATGCTTGGTCCTACGTGAGTAACAGTTCCAGCGCAATGGTTCGATGCTATATAGTGAGCTTCTTCTGAACAGTTTATCATCTCGCGCCTTCTTTCTCAGAACGCATCCTTGATTTACAAAGACTAGGCTACGGAACTTTTTTGCTCGATCTAAAACTACTCGCAAACCTTCAATCATGCACTACCGATCCGTTTTCGCCGTCGGCATCGTTGCCACGCTCTCTGCCACTGCCATCGCAGTCCCTGGTTTGTAGACATAGCTGAGCATTTGTATGACCGGCACGCTAAATGATCGATAGTCTTCGCTCGCTCCGACGCTGATGCAGCTACCGCCTACGTCGTGGATAAGCGTTCCGACGCCGATGCTGCCACCGCGTACGTGGTTGATAAGCGTTCCGATGCTGATGCTGCCACTGCGTACGTCGTGGAAAAGCGCTCTGATGCCGATGCTGCCACTGCGTACGTCGTGGACAAGCGCTCTGATGCCGACGCTGCTACTGCGTATGTCGTTGACAAGCGTTCAGATGCTGATGCTGCCACTGCGTACGTCGTGGACAAGCGCTCTGATGCCGACGCTGCCACTGCGTACGTCGTAGACAAGCGCTCTGGTGCCGACGCTGCTACCGCCTATGTCGTTGACAAGCGCTCTGATGCTGATGCCGCCACTGCCTATGTCGTGGACTAAATTATTTTGCAACAGCATCAGCCAGGTTCTTCCAATGGCCCTGCCACTAGTACTCTACGCTTAAAAGTACAACGGCAGTTTGGTGCTGCTAGGACTCAAGACGAGGCAATGATTTTCTATTTTTTCGGTAACTTTATGAATATTGAGAACCTTCTTAGCTATTCCACATGGACTCTTTTCAATGCATTGGTTCTTCGAAAGCTTGGTTTCCTTTGGCCCCCTAAACTTTTCTTTGGCTCTTAATTTTGACCTGAGTAATTTAATCGTTGAGCACCGATGTAAGACTCTTTTTCTAAAATGACGATTATCTAGAGGTTTTCCCCTATTATTGTAGAGAGCTACCGAATGATGTCTCACTTGTCCCGCCTAATAAGGCTGCGATGGTCGCAGTGGCAACCCCACCTGGCGCAACGGGCGTCCCTTCGCCATTGCACAAAGCCAACGAAAAGCAGAGCCGCTGCGGACATTGCACAGTTAGACACGAAGGCTTTTCCGAATCCGGCCTGGATTGAAATCATGCCTCTTCCCCATGGACCCATGGTAGCACAGCAGCTTCGACCAAACGGGAGCCAGGCGGCATGCGATCCGTGCCGCGCGCGCAAGGTTGCCTGTGATCATGCGCGGCCATCTTGCTTTCGCTGTCGCTCAAGGAATAGAGGAAAGGAGTGCACCTACTCGGCCAATGCGATGCGCAAATTCAAAGCCAGAGACGATGCGCTACCTACGCCCGGCGATGGCCCGTCCGTGGCTCTACCGCCTCGTCCATCCAAACGGCCGCGCCCAAACATGCGTCTCGACTATACGACCGCGCTTGAAGAGACGCAGCCTACTTTACGACCAATTGCCCATAGCACCCTATACGGGTACATTTCGCCCATTGAAAAACTTGTACAGGATCGGCAGACAATATTTGGCCAGCTTCCGCGACCCGTCCGCGAAACTTGCCTAGCGGTCCTGCGAGCTCTACCCAACCAGCGTGACGAGCAGATGGTGTATCTCGAGGGCGAGTTCCAGGCTAAAGGTTGGCTGCATCTCGCGGCGCATCGGATAATACGATGGCTACAAACTGTCCTTGCTGGATCACCTTCACGGAGCGAGCAACAAACCGTGGAGCACGTCGCTGAAATAATATCCAACAATACGTCAAGACCAATGCGTGGCCCTTATGTAGACTGGGAGTCTTGGTTGAATTCATTCACGGGCGCTAATACAAGATGGGAATCTATAGGGCTGCTCTGGACGCACATGGAGTGCGTTTCCGATATTCTGGATGCCCTCATTCCCAGAAAGCTGGTTCGGTCAGACAACAATACGTCTGGTCAGACGGCACAATTTCACGTCGAGAGCTGCATCCGTCTTGCCCGGCACTTTACAGATGACAGCGATTTGTTGGCCGACTTGTACCGTCGAAAATCAATTCTGATATCTTTTGTAGACGGCGAATTAGGTGAGAACCCCAACTCAACTAGTTAGGCGTGCTCGCGGTTATTTACGTGCGGGCAATTCTTAGGACTGCCAATGTGGGAAGCGCACGGCGAATCCGTGACTTATGTCATGTTTCTGGGCCTTCATGCCTCGGAGAGCAGCACCCCGTATACCCCAACAGCGTGGTCCGAAAACAACCGGCGGCTAGCGGCAGCCATTTTTGTCTTTGACAAAATTGGAGTTTTGCTGACCGGGCGTCCACCCCTCATCAATCATCGCTACTATACGACGCCGTTGCCTCTTGACCTACGCGATGAAGACCTCATTGCTGGCTCAGCTACTTTGAACAAAGCAATCACTTCTCTAGATGAACGAGGCTGGAATACAGACGGTGGGCTTTACCCAGCGACAGTAGCGAGAGCCCGCTGCATGATGGCGATGATTCGTGATGAAGTTATCGAAGTCACCCTGAGTAACGGCCGCAATCCAAGCCTGGAGAATCTCATGTACCAGCACCTGCAAAATATTGTTTTGCCATTCCGGTCAAGTTGTGACTAATAGCTTCAGCAGGGATCTCAAGGATCGAGAGTTTACCTTGGTAGCCGAATTCCCAACCAGCCTGAAATACGACCCGCAAGACCTTGGAAGGCACCAAACAGACGCGAACCTCCTCTATATCAAGGTCATTACACACCTTGAGCATCTTCAAAATTTATTTTTCATTGATCGGCTCTTGATACGCTGTGGTTATGCAATCCGAGACAACTTGCTGGAGACCAGCCTTGCCCTGGCGAGCCTAGCTCTCCATATTTGGATTCACAAAGACCAGTTTGCGGACGCCGCTATACAACGCAGCTTCGAGTGGATTGTGAGTAGCACCACGCTTGAGCCGTAAGGATAGTACATTATTTGTCTAACCCCACGCCGTAGATGCTTACCTACGGCGCACCTGCAGCTGGCATCTTGTGCCAGGAAGCACTAGGTACAGGTGAGCACAGCAAAGACCCCAACATCAGCCGAGCTACCATAATTCAGCAGCTCAGCCTTCTCGTTGGTTTTTTCGATTGGGTCCGCCCGTCGGCGCCGAACGCGACGCTCTGCGCCAACTGCCGGAACATCATCCAGCAGGTGCTGGACCAGTGCCTCAACACAAATACAGATACAAGCGGTTTAACGTACCCAATCTGGGACTTTGGTGATCAGCCGAGCTTCAATTTTGAGCTCATGGATACTTTTGACTGGCTACGCGCTGCTGAGCAATAGGGCATTTAGGGTGCCAAGCACATTCATCACAGCATCGATTCAGGTCCTTGCTTCCGCGGCTCGGTACAATGTACAAGCTTTGGTAAACCTAGCTGAGCAATGAAAAACATTTGCGCTTTCTCACTGTATGTCAGCCTCGGAGCTCGGCATCACGAGTGACAAAGTCGTGGTGCGGTCTTGAAGTCCGCTGCCTCAGTTTTCAAGTCATACCAAACTCGGAGTCCGAAGAAGCCCCGCACTGTGTACAGCAGTGCACGAGTCGCCGCGGCCACAGTGCGTAGAATTAAATGCACTGTAGCCGAGGCTCCATTTACCCTGCATCTGACGATGAACTCGGAGTTTACACAAAAGGGTCTCTGTTTGCAGCCTGCTCCTTCCAATTTGCTTATTTTCTTCTTTTTTTCTCTTCTTCAATA
The DNA here is from genome assembly GCF_028009165.1 of Akanthomyces muscarius. Classification (NCBI taxonomy): domain Eukaryota; kingdom Fungi; phylum Ascomycota; class Sordariomycetes; order Hypocreales; family Cordycipitaceae; genus Akanthomyces; species Akanthomyces muscarius. The sequence continues at coordinate 854,638 of NW_026611618.1, forward strand.
TATATCTACCTGCCTCTTGTTTTCTCTTTCCGCCAGGGACACTCTCTTCAATCGCAGCAATTCGCAGCTTCGTCTAAAGCGCTGGCAATCGAAAACCAATTTCACGGCGACCAAGTATATCCCAGAAAGCCGGCTTTCGATGGCTGATGTTGAAAAGACCACCGGTGATTCTACGACGAATACCGAAATGGCAAAGCCACGTGGCGAAATGAACGTACCCCAAGCTGATCCTTTGCTGGTAAGCATGGAACACTCCGCATCCAGGCCGTCCAATATGCTAATGTGACCACGACAGGTTAGCTGGAATGGCGATGACGATCCCGAGCATCCTTACAACTGGAAACAACCTCTGAAATGGGCCATCACCATTCTTCTTTCCTTCGGTGGCCTCGTTACCCTCATGTCTGGCGCAATGCTTGCTCCCGCTCTCCAAGACATCGCACACGACTTCAAAACCAACGAAAATAATGCTCAAATCTTCCTCTCCATCTTCGTTCTGGCTTTTGCCTTCGGTCCTATGGTCCTAGCACCTTGCACCGAGGTGTTTGGCAGACGACCAGTCTGGATCATATGCGCCTGCTACTACGTGGCATGGAACACGGCAGCTGGATTCAGCAAGTCCCCTGGTGTTCTCATTGTCTGTCGCATCATGTCTGGTATTGGCGCCAGTGCCGAGTTTGCAGTCACCAGCCCCGTGCTGGCAGATATTTGGACGCCTGACCAGCGTGGCAAGTCGTATGCAATCTCGACATTCTTGCCTCTGCTAGGGCCAGCTCTCGGACCAATCATCGGCGGCGCCGTGACGCAGACAATCGGCTGGCGATGGATCTTCTATATTCTGTCCATTTTTGACGGAATTCTTATTGTTACTGGTGTCTTCTTACTTCCCGAAACCTACAAGGTGATTCTACTGCAAAGGAAGGCAAAGAAGCTGCGCGCGGAAACCGGTGAAGCTTACTATACGAAGGAAAGCCGCGAGAAACTAAGCTCAAGACTGGCCATATCATTGACCCGACCACTTCGTCTGCTTTTTACACATCCTACCATTCAGGTTACGGGAATCCTACTCGCTTACAACTTTGGTCTCTTGTACATTGTTCTCTCGACATTCGCGACGTTGTGGATTGACCGCTACCACCAAAGCAAGTTCATAGGTGGACTACATTATCTTGCGCTGGTGCTTGGTTACACGGTCGCTTCGCAAGTGGGAAGCAGATTTATGGACAAGATCTGGGCACTTCTGAAGAAGCGCGCGGGTGGAACCAAGACAGCTCCCGAGTATCGCGTGCCGCTCATGGTTCCTGGAGCTTTCCTGCTTCTCATCGGTATCTTCATCTACGGCTGGACGGCCCAGTATCGCCTGCATTGGATTGCGCCTGATATCGGCATCGCAATCTTTGGCTGCGGCATTATTCTCAACACGCAAGCGATGCAAGCATACGTCACCGAGGCGTATCTTGGTCATGTTGCATCGGCCTCTGCGGCGTCGCAATTTTTGCGCAGCATTACTGGCTTTGCGTTTCCACTTTTTGCACCGGCGCTATACAATAATTTAGGCTATGGTTGGGGCAACAGTATATTGGGTTTTGCGTTTCTGGTTCTCGCAGCTCCTGCGCCGATTGTTCTGTGGTTGTATGGCGCCAGAATGAGAGCCATCGGGAAGCACAAGTAGTTGATTCACCCCACACATATATAGAAAGCTGTCTCATGCTATAAATGCCCAAATCAAACTCATATGCTTTGCTTTATACATGAATCATTCTCTATTGGTCTTGAGAACGTACGGTGATGGGTATGCACCACTGGAGAGCTAATTAGCTGCCTGTGATCTCAAAACAAGACATGTCGAACTGGTATAGCTCGACAGTCGGCTACAGCTCCCCCACTGCTCCGTTGTAGGTTGTCATGTCTCACAGGTCTCATGCCTTTATATGGAAAGCCCTTGGTGGTTTTAGCCAGCACACAATCGCTGCAGCGAATGTCTCGTCCTGTGAAAAGTCTCAGGGTGGATTTACGAGCTGCAGGTTGGGCTAGTAGGAGAACAGATCTGCGGCACGCTAGCTTGGGCATTGTGCTCGGAGACACAGTGTAGCAGACGATATGTTTTCTTTTTCTTTTTCCTGCTTGGCGCGACGGGCTTAGTTTTCTCGAGCATTTCGGCATCCCTTTCAGTTCTGTCGCGCAGGACAATTTCGAATCATGAGGACTGGGAGTCCACCAGTAGACACGGCGAGGAATCAATCGACAACAGGACTCAGTGGGAGCTGGAGGCGGACATGGCCGAGAGATCGACACGAAGCATTTTAGCTTTTCTAGCCGTTGAAAATAGATCCGACTGCTGCTCCGTGTGGGCATAGCAAGCCACTGACACTTTCTGCTTGTGCAGCTTCGAGGCGGATTTCCTTCTCGCCGATGGCCAGAAGGCCAGGCTGAAAGTCGCATCATTAATTCATTGCCCCAAAGCATTGACCGAGAGATCGTTTGTCGCAATCACTCCAACCACCAGACCTGTCCGAGGCCTCTTGACAGGCCCCATTGGAGGGCCCCTTAGCGGCGGAGCTGGCCGCATTGTCCTATCACCATCGCCATGTCGACCGTGTGCCGTCAGCACCAACTCCACACGACGCACCACGTCTGTGCCGAATCGCCGCCCATCGCGCGTTGCGGATCTTGACGACCTGCCAAAAGGGGTACTGTCCACCGCGACGCGTGATGTTGCGCCCGCTTAACCCGGCACTTGGGCTGGTAGCGCACGTCTTATCGCTCGCGATGCCACATGCTATCCTGTTCAGCTCGGCCTGCCTGCTCTGAGTTGAAGGATTCCCCTTTTTACTATATAAAGGATGAGCTGCATCAAGGTTGGCCCGCCGCTAGTTTGTTGCTTTTGAGATTTGTGCCAAGCCGCTATCTCGATCTGCAGACCCCGATTACGCCAGGTTCATCTCAGCGCAGTCAGTGTGCGACATACATTCTTGTCTCCTCTCCACACAGCCATGGTGTCATTCTACCACACCGCCGTCGTTGCGGCCACTGCTTTCCAGGGTGCTCAGGCTTGGGGTGTCTTGGGCCACGCCACCGTCGCTTACATTGCGCAAAACTACCTGACCAACGAAACTGCTGCTTGGTGAGCATATCCGGCCCGCTGTCAAAGGCCCAAAAGGGATGAGAAAAAGCAAAGAAAAGGACAATGGCTTACGGCTTTCTGCCACAGGGCTCAAGGTATTCTCGGGGATGATTCCGACTCGTATCTGGCCACCATTGCCTCCTGGGCTGACCAGTACCGCGCCACCACGGCCGGCAAGTGGTCTGCGCCGCTGCACTTCATCGACGCCGAGGACAACCCGCCGTCGTCGTGCAACGTCGACTACGAGCGCGACTGCGGCAGCAAAGGCTGCTCCATCTCCGCCATTGCCAATTACACGCAGCGCGTCAGCGACGGGCGCCTGAGCGGCGACCACCACGACGAGGCGCTCAAGTTCCTCGTGCACTTCCTCGGCGACGTCACGCAGCCGCTGCACGACGAGGCGTACGAGGTCGGCGGCAACGACATCAAGGTGACCTTTGACGGCTACCTGGACAACCTCCACGCGGACTGGGACACGTACATTCCGCAGAAAAAGGTTGGCGGCTCGAAGCTCACGGATGCGCAGTCGTGGGCCAGCGCGCTCGTGGGCGAGATTGAGTCGGGCGCGCTCAAGGGCCAGGCCGCGAGCTGGATTTCGGGAGACGATGTTTCAAACCCCATCGCCTCGGCTACGAAATGGGCCTCGGATGCCAATGCCTACGTTTGCTCGGTCGTCATGCCCGGTGGCGCGGCGGCGCTCCAGCAGGGCGATCTCTACCCGGACTATTACAACTCGGTCATTGGGACGGTCGAGCTGCAGATTGCCAAGGGCGGCTACCGTCTCGGCAACTGGCTGAACAACATCTACAGCAGCAAGGTAGCTAAGCGCAGTGTTGATGCTGTGCTGCCTGACCTGTCTGGCCGCGATCTTCTTCCCGCTGACCGCCCGCTGAGCCGTGCGAAGCTCGCGAGGGAGGCGATGGGCGAGAAGTGCTGCAACCACAGCCACTAAAATCTGCGCATCTCTGTATATAGTCTGGTGCTGAAACAAAAGCCTTTGAAGTTAATAAATTTTGTCGAATCTTACGTTCTCTGCTTCGCCGCAATTGCCACTCTTCCGTTTGCAAACGCCGGTTGCCAGCTGTCAGCTGCCGCAGGTACATTGAGGCGAAATATACCCTCCTTCACATACTCCGGCTACCGTGAACTTGCAACTTTCCATCACCTCATCCATCTAACACAGGACTGCTCCAGCTTTTTTTTTTCTTTTTTTCCCAAGAAGCCCAGATACAAATGTCACAACCAGCGGATCGCAGCGCGAGCAGCCAAGCCGCAGGCTCTGTGCTCGCGCAGTTAATGCTTTCTGAGGAGTACTCGGACTTGAGTTTCTCTTGCCGCGGAGAAGTGTTTCAGGTCCACAAAGCAATCGTCTGTCCACAATCATCAGTCATCCAAGCTGCCGTGAAGTCGGGGTTCAAGGCAAGCATTCCGGCAAATTTCTGCGTCTCCGCTGCTGACCGATTTGCTAGGAGTCTGAGAATTGCATGTTGAACATGGATGCTTTTGCGCCAGAATCAGTACGAAGGTTCATTCGGTTTCTGTACACGAAGGATTACAATGCGATCGATATTTCCAGTGAAGGAGCACAGTCAGTAGTCAATGCCAATACGGACGAAAACGCGACGGCCAACGGCGGTGAGAATGCAAACGAAAGCGCAACGACGGTCAACGACGCCAATTCGACAGATACTTCATCCAAAGCTGTGAAACATGCATCAAAAGGCAAGGAAGTCGAGCATCCCGAGACCGGGGACCCAGTATTCAGGACCATACTGGCCCATACCCGCATGAATGCAATGGGAGATTACTACAACGTCCCAGAGCTCGTTAAGCTCGCCAACACGCGCATCAATGTCACTTTATCGAGTGCTTCTCCCGATGCCCCTTGGGTGCCAGGCCTTCCGGTATTAGCCGAGACTGCTCTAGAGATTGTGAACAACGAAGGCTTATCCGAAGTCCTCACGGCTGCCGTCGCCGAAAACATTGGCACAATCCTCACCATGGGAACCCTCGAAGACTCGCCGCTAATGACACCTTTTTGTCTCGAAGTGCTAAAGAAATGCAACGCTACAAGCCAAGCGCTTTCGGAAACGCTGTCGTACAAAGTTCGGACCCTCAACGAAGTGAATACGAAATACCAGAAGGCCGCCGACCAGGCCCTGCAGCAGAAAATGGCGATGACGACTGTGAGCAGCGTGAACAAATGCCGAACCGTTGGTTGCAAAGGTCGATTTGAGTGCTTTTTCGATCAGAGTAGCGGCAGACTACGATGCCAACACTGTAAGGCGAAGCACTAATAGCAACAAAAAGGAGAGCACTTCTACTGGCTCGAGGTTAACGAAGCAGGGTATACTGAGGCGGAGTGGTAGCAAAACAAAAACATCCAGCAGCTAACTAGCTAATAACATGGCCCACCAGTTCTATCAATCTAAAATCTAGGCTCTTTTCTATCTCAACTTTTTTTTCACTCTTTTTCTTTTTCGAGGGGGGCGCAGCTCCAATCAAGACATTTCCACCATTGTTCCGTGCGCACTGTAAAAGGACACCGCTTCCGCCTCGCGAAACGGCCGCTCGTCTCTGCTTCGCAGCGTGCCAAACGCCTGCAACAGCCGCACCAGAACGTACGAAATCTCCGTCTGCGCCATCTGCTGGCCGATGCACGACCGCGGGCCCGACCCAAACGGCATAAAGTGCGGGGACGTTGCGAGCGGGCGCAGATTGTCTGCCCAGCGCTCCGGGCGGAACACGGCCCAGTCGTGGCCGTAGTGCAGCGGGCTGCGGTTCAGCGCGTAGATGCTCCAAATGACCGACGTGCCGGCGCGCACGGCCACCGGCGACTGGCCGTCCGGCCCGCCGCCGCGGGGCAGCGTGGTGTCGACGGCAGCCTGCCGGGAGTGCGAGGCCACGGGTGTGTAGAGGCGGAGTCCTGCGTGTAAGTGGCCAGCAGGTTAGTTCACAGAGCCGGCTGCCTGCTGGCATGGCGGGACGCACCTTCGTATAAAACACAGCGCAGATAGGGCATGGCAGAAATATCTTGCTTCGTAGGTATCGCTCCTTGAAGGATGGCAATCTCGTCGCGGAGCTTTTTCTGAATGTCCGGTCGCTGAGCGAGGGCATGCACCAGATTGGCGAGCAGCGCCGTCGTCGTGTCGAAGCTGGCAAAGAAGATGTTTTGCAGCTCGGCCTGCATGTCATCGACCGAGAGGCCCTCCTGCTCGAGCATACGAAAGAGCGAGGTGCTGCTCTTGCGGCCGCCGTCGCGGTGCAGGTATCGCTGCTTTTCGCGGAGCAGGTCCAGGCGCTGCTTGAAAAAGGCCTTCATGCCGCCAACGACAGCCAGTAGCTTCCTGTACGAAAAGGCCAGCTTAAGCCAAGCCAGCGCGCCCACGGCGATAAAGAGACCGCATGCCGGCTCAAACGCTTTTACCAGGTCCAGAAAGTCTCTGCCGTCCATACCGCTCGTCGACGACAAGCTGTCCACGGAGCCGTCAAACAGGAACTCCGTCACCACATCCAGCGAGAAGCGCGTCGCCAGCTCCATAAAGTCAAAAGTCTTGCCCTCGTGCCTTTGAATCGCCCTCACCATGTTCCGCACGTGCGGCTCGACCAGCGCCAGCTCGTCGAGTGCCGTCTTGGCAAAGACGGGCTTGAGGAGCTGGCGAGAGCGTCGCCACGCGTTGCCCTCGTTCATCAGCACGCCGTGGCCAATGTGCTTGGACGCCTCGTCGACCCACGCCGACTTTTGAAAGTGCGTAAACTGCGACGTCGTCACGGCGCGGATGTTGGCCGGGTCGACGGTGTAGATGCACGCGCCGCCGAGCAGCTCGCGCGCCTTGAACGTCGCACCGCAGCGCGCGTGCCGCAGGCGCAGGCCCTCGGCGAGCCGGCCGCGGGCAAAATCTCGCCACATGGCGAGCGAGAGATCGAGGCCCCAAAAAGGGTCGAGGTGCGGGTACATGGGTATCGCATCTTGGGGAGGGTTGCGTTGTGATTTCCTCGTCCGGTTGTTGAAGATGTTGTAAGCGGCACGGAGCGTGTAATAAGCCAGGGCGCTGGCGATAAAGACGAGGGCTACAAAGGCCATGTTTCCTTTCTTGATTTATCTTTTCAAAAAGTGATTGGGAATCTGTCTCTTGACCCTTGACTTTGAAATGCTGACAGTTTGTTATATATCTGAGATGGCGCCATTTATGTCTCCGGTCAGCCCGAGCCTTATTCCCCTCCCCTTCCTCTCTTCACATAAAACGGGCTCTTTTCCCACCTCAAGGGATGGAAATGGGCCAGGAAGGCAGCTGCACGCAAGCTGCACTACCACACCCCGTCGCAGAACAAGTTTGACAGCACCTGAACCACAAACATCTCCATCCAGTGTTACCCACATGGAAACTTGGCGAATCTCTTTTTAAGTGCTTTTTTTTGCCTTCGCGCCCATATATGTACCCGTATTGGGGCGCTGTTCTGTAAAGACCCCTGCTCTTGCAGTGTAAGCTTTGACCTGTCGTCTCTCATTTTCAACTGAGACCTGCATTGCATCTCCCCAGCCCACTGGCAATCGCTCCGCAGCACCCCGCTGGCAATCGCTCCGCAAGCCCGATTTCCCATATCGGAAATCTCGCAGGGGGAGAACCGAAGTCTTGGTGCGTTTGCGTGTCTGAGAGCGGGCTTTGCAAGGGGGGGAGGCCTGCATTGCGGCGGGCGCCTGCATGTTCGAGATGCGCTGCGCAAGGAAGAGCGGGATGTTACGGCGGCCCAGACAACCCGGTGCAGGCCGCTGCCGGAGACTTTTTTTTTTTCCTTTCTTTGGTTATACAAGCGTCAGACACGAGTTGGATGGTGGCACTGACACATCAGCTGGCAGGTAGGGAAATCCAAGTTTGTTCGACCTGTCTCAAAGTTAAGCCCGTACACCAAATCACAGGTTCTCTGCCTTCTGTGGACGCGCAGAGACGTTAAAAAGGTCGTTGACGGGCGATGAGTCAAGGCCGCATCAAACAACATTCATTCCACGATCGTTGCAACTCGGAGTCCTTCCTTTTTACACTCCAGATATTATCAAGCCTATCATGACTTTGATTTCGCTGTTGTACAGTAGCCTTCGCGGCTGGAAGCTGACCATCCAGTCGTTCCTCCGAGAGGTTGCCCGAACACTTGTCCTCAGCAGGCTCAGCTCATTTTCTTCAGGGCTTCTCTGCATACAGGACATGTACGGAACTGAGATTGCCGTCCTTGGCGATGCCAAAGCACATCACTTCCAGGTCCCCGCCGTCCTGGTCGTCCACAGCGACTCCTTCTGGCTGCGGGCGCTCCTCTTTGGCGACATTGGCTTCTCTCAGAGCTACATGCTGCATGAGATTTCGACCCCAAACCTCACCGCCGTCTTTGAGTTTTTTGTGCAGAACGCGTCCAGGAAGAGCAGCTTTGCCAGCTGGCGCGTCGTCGGCCTCTTCGGCGCCCTGACCCGCGCCGCGTTCAAGAGCGCCAACAACGTCTCGGCCGCCAAGCTCAACGCCATTGCGCACTACTCGCTCGGCAACGACATGTTCTCCGCCTTTTTGAGCCCGGACATGACGTACTCGGCCGCGCTGTGGCTGCCCAGCGCGGATCCGCGCTCGCAGACCGAGACCCTGGAGGAGGCGCAGATGCGCAAGCTGCAGCATGCCATTTCCGCTGCGCGCATCAAGCCCACGGACCACGTTCTGGAGGTCGGCACCGGATGGGGCAGCTTTGCGATTCTGGCGGCCAGGACGACGGGCTGTCGTGTCACGACTGTGACGCCGAGCCTGGCGCAGAAACGACTTGTCGAAGGCAGGATTGCGGATGCGAAGCTCTCCGAGCAGGTTGAGGTGTTTCTCGGCGACTACCGCGAGGTCGGGTCGCTCAACGTCAAGTTTGACAAGATTGTCAGCATCGAGATGATTGAGCACGTCGGCCACAGGTACCTCGATACGTACTTTGCGTGCATGGATCGCTACCTGAAAGACGACGGCCTCGGATACTTTCAGTGTATCACCATCCCCGAGGCGCGGTACGACGGGTACGTCAAGGGCGAGGACTTTATCCAAAAGTACATTTTCCCAGGCGGTCATCTGCCCACAGTCAGCGGCCTGGTCTCGAGCATCAATGCCGGATCCAAGGGCACGCTGGTTGTCGAAGAAATCATGTCCTTTGGCGGGCACTATGTGAAGACGCTGCAGTGCTGGAGGGACAATTTCCTCGCCAATTTCGATGACATGATTGCTCCGGCGCTGCGCAAGGAGCACCCGCGCATGACGGACGCCGACTTGGATGTATTCAAGCGAAAGTGGGATGTAAGATGTATTTGCCGTACTTGCCGATTTTCTTTGTAGCTGACATTTACCAGTATTACTTTTGCTACTGTGAGGCCGGGTTCAAGACCAAGACCATCGGCGACGTCGGCATCACCGTCGGAAGGGAGGGTGCACTGGAGCTCCTCGAAGGTATTCCATTTCACAGAGATTAAAGGATAGATTGATTAATAGTTTTTTTTTACATGACAGTACATAATTCAAAGACGTCGTCTAGCCTCAGGTACCTCCAGCCCCTCCGCTACTTCACTTGATAGTCACGGCTGCCAGCGTTCAGCGGCCAGCAGCAAGTAAAACAACAAAGAGCGCCCACCAAGAAAATGAAAAACGCAAAGTAAGAGACAACAGCAAAAATCAAAGACACGACCGATTTTCGAATCGGAACCTCTGCACTGCTCGGGCTTGCCAGTGTTTCCTGGTAGCCTCTTTACCAGGGCGGTTTGAGGATGCTGTTTTACCCTGATTCTCCTCTCAACGGTCTGAAGATCGCGGCACACCAAGTTTGTTCGCCTTTGCTCTCGAGCTCAATTTTAGTGCTCGAGTTAAATTCTGCTGTAGTTGCAGCGGCCGGAGCTTGCGCCTGGGCCGCATACCTGGCTGTGATAGCACTGTGCCATTCTGCCTCTGATGAGTTGGCAAACAAGCGACTCTATTCCATTTATATACCTTTGCCAGGTTATTACTTGCTTCTAGTAGTGGACAGTCGTTCGCCGTCATCCAGCCACACGCGCCGCGCCACTTGACCGGCAGCTTCACCGGCAGCTGCCAGCTGGCAACGGCCGGCAGCAAACGCATCAGCAAACAACACCCGCACGGAGAAAAAAAGGCGTGCATCATCAGCAACGGCAAAAATTCAAGGACAGAACCACGCTTCGAACTCGTGACAACCCAAAGGCTGCGGCCGGTTAGAGAATAGAGAAATCCGGACTGGTGCTGTGACACAGTCGCAACAACAACTTGAGGCGGGCGGTGCCAGGCGTCAAGGTTGGATGAGAAGGGCAGATTTTGATCAGATTCGTCGATGCAGTGATCAAATCGCAACGAGGATAGTGGCTTGGGCCTTATCTACGAGGGCTGACCTGGTCAGCCGGCCCTGGTAGAAATGACATGCCAGAGAGAGCGTCGCCGGGACGCCAGATTCGCACCCGACGCTTGGGCAACGCTCGAAACCGCTGTGCCATTCTGCCTTTGATAAGTTGGCAAACGGGCGTCCGTATTTTATTTATAGGCTTTGGCTTGTGCGCCCCGGCAAGCGGTTCACTTGGTGGGTAGGTAGCCAGCCACCAGCATCAATCACTTCGTTTCTTCTGCTCCTTGCCCCCATCTAGACGCACCACTGCACTGCGATTCAGTCACTCCTCCGAATAAGTTCTGCGCTGATCATATCTAAATGTATTGAGGTAATTCGCTGATTATTTCACAACCAGCGCCTCTCGCCGGCTAGGTGCCGTACCGCATCACTGTGCCATGGCTTTTGACATCGAAATTGCTGCAGACGTGGCCCTGGACAGCCGTTTTCCATGCTAGCGAGTCTGCGAACCACCCCGAAAGCGCCTTTGACCTTTCAAACTTCGGCAATATCCGAATCAAACTTCAGAGTCCTCAGCCCACTGGCAGGGCGTCTCCCTTGGTCCAGGTCTACGCAGCCTCATGGAGCTAGGCGCAGCAGTAGCTGGGCTCCTTTCCCACCGACATTTTGCATGTCACAGATACAGTTTCCAACAAATTTACGTGACATTCTTTTTTTTTAGGCGAATATGTCAATGCCACATTGGATCTCAGACACTTCCGTTGTTCTTCAACCCTCCATTTGTCCCTCGCTCTCCCCGAGTTGAGCGGGTGGGACGGTGGCAAACACCCGAACGAGGTTATACAGTCCTCACAGTTGGTTGTCCTTGAACCCCGTTTAGAAATCCAAGATACGAGAAATTCGTAGACCAAACGTACTCTCCTTGAGATTTACGAACTCTGCGAGATGCGAGATGTGAGCTTGCCTATCACATCCAGCGAGCAGGATAACCTATCAGCCAAGCCGGCATTCATTGGTTTTAGGCGCTCTTTCAAAAACTAGCACTAGCTGTACAACAGGCCAAACATACCACAAACTCGTCGCATTCTCTGTAAGGCCGAGGGAGGTCTCGCTGCGTCGCAAATCTTTTCTATCTAGTCCTCGCGAGCCTTTGGTCCCGCTACGCAAGCAGACCACCCCAGCAGTGTCTTCCAATCCTCTCAATTGTTCTTGATCTGACTCTCAAAATCCAATGTCTTGGATAGGCTCACGTCAATTTCTTGCGTGCTAGAATCACTCGACTCTGTGCAACGCGCACCTGGCGGTCGCATCCGGTGATGACGGTAACCTGTGATGAAATTAAAAGCCATTAGCACAACACGACAGCGATTCACGAATCTCGTGAAGCTCTTTATTTTCATGGTCCAGTATATACTCACAATAAACTCATCAGATTTTAGATAGGTTGGGTCCATGTCGTATTTGGTAGCAAGCACTATCAGCGCGTTAAGCTCGCTGGTAAGGAGCTCATCTTCAACGAGCCTGTTCTGTTCAATCTGATAGCCGACAACGAACAGTCTTTCTTTGTCGAGTACGCGATATTCCTTGTAGGCCTCGCAGACGGTCTGGATCTGATAGCGAATTCGCCCTTTCTCATCAAGGCTCTGCAGATATGTCGCTTCGTGACTGTATTTGAGGGTGATGTTAGCTAAAAACGTGACAAAGCGGTAGCGAGGCGTCCGCCGTAACTTGACGTCATTTTGGTTTCGCATTCAGTTCCTTTTACTCACTGGCCTTGTCGCCACCTGGCGCGAGTCGAGAACTCCCACAAGTACACATACGCAGCAGCAATGTCGTGCACGGCCATGGCCTCGTTAAACCTCGTCTCAGGGTCGTCTCTATCTTCCTGCTCCCAAGCTTCATTACCACGATAGTGAAGATCAGTATGGTCTAGCTCTAGTGGTTCTTTGAAGTCGCCGTCGTCGAGGATCTGTTGGATGGTGGCGGCTGGCATAGGCACCAATCTGGCCGTGCCCCCCTCATGCCCGATGTCGCCGGTCGTCAGATCTAGATGAGCCAAGCTAATTCCCAGCTTTTTCAAATCATCTTTCGAAACGTAAGGCTTCTTTTTGATTATGACAGGAGCCACATCTCGGGCAAATAACTCATCGCGGGTTTTAGTCTGCCTTGGGAAGACTCATGTTTCGACGAATTGCAGCACGCACAGCAGATTCGGAGGAGTAAAGTAGAAAGATTGTGAAGGATGGCGACTCCAAGCAAGGTGTTGTATGTGCTCTGTATTTGAATAATTCAGTCGGACGCCAAAGTAGGATGATCATCTTGCTCTAGGCAGCGAATCACGGGACAAACATGTTTGGGTTGCACAGCACGCGCAACTCCACCCCTCACACTGGCGCTGAAAGGGGCCGACTAACAAGCCGCAACTTGTTTTTCCTTGGCGACAAATGTAGACAATTTTGTTTATCCATTTTCCTTCGGTTTCTAGTCCTACGAGCTGCGTCCCTTCACCTTTCGTGCACTACAGAAGTACCACGTGTTGCCAGTCACACTCCCAACTTGCTTGTGGTACTATTTTTGAGCGGTACTATTTTTGAGTTTTCAATCAGATCACATCTGAAGGTTGCATCCTAGCCTGTAAATTGTTTTGGTATAACTGGGAAAAGAAAGCGCTTCAGCTCAAAATCCCAATGGTTACATACCACACAGAGTGCTACAGGGACCGGCGCGTGTTTTCACATGCGTCCTTTCGTGAGTCGATGTAGTGCCTACTGCTGAAAGTTTGAGTAGTTTTTGATGGGCTCTTACGCGCTTGTATTTCATTCTTGGATTGATTGGCTTGAAAACATACCACACTAGGAAGCAGGAGTGGCGCAGAATTCGCTGTGCCAAGCCGTGATCACTTTCCCCTGTACCACATAGACTATGGGGAGTAAGTGACAAAAGCAGCAATCGAGGCTTTACCAGGGCTGAAGCGCTGTTGCGGTACTCAGTGCTGGCCAAAGCTTGGCACTGGGATTGACCACTGCACGCGTGTGATTGTGTTGCCGTCAAGTCATCTCACGCAAGTCAACGGCGCTTGATTCCGTTTTTTAGATGACTTTGAAATTTACACTTCAAAATGCTTTCGCGAGGCATAAATAGCCATAAAATCAGCCTCCACGGTACCTTTCAATCTGACATGTACGCACAACACCACTTGCTTCTCTTATTATACACTCTCACATTGATCAATTCTTTCCTTCTTGCAATGTCCGTCGCTGCGCTTGATGGGGCAACCTGCACTGAACAGGCTGTTGCAGACTTACGGAAACTGCCGGAATCATCAGTGGAATGGTCAAGACATGTCACGACGCAGGGCCACAAAGACTCCTCCCTTATAAGTGTCAAGCCAGAATCTGCCTCAGAGGCCAACCTTGTACAGTTCTTCATGCTGAAGACGCTATACCTTCGGCTCAAGTCTCGGAATCAGCTTGAAAGAGATCTCAAACATCTCCTGCCGGATCCCCCTAATGATCAGCCCATGAATGAAGCGGCCATTACTTGTGATGAGTCCCTCAACAATTATTTTGTGAGAGCTGTCAGTAAGGCTCAAACCCTTTTGGCAAGCTCTCTTTATTGGTCGAATTACAAGAATTCCTTCTCTCGTTACGATCTATCCGCTAGTTGCAGGCCGTCAGAGGATATGTTTGGCTTAGTCAAGCTCTATCAGCAAAGGAGTTCGGATGGCCTGGAAGATAATGAAGCTGTCCGTCGGATTGCCTTCGACCTAGATACATCCCCCGATCCCCAGTCTACACCTGCCGAGGCGGGTCCTCAGCCTACTTTGACGAAGGAAACCTCTTCGGCTTCCATCTGGACCAAAATGAGTGCTGATGCAGTGCCCGATAAGCTAGAGGTGGAAGACGAAGAGATCGTGAACTTTGCACTTATTACCTTGATGAACGCATTGATTCGTACAACTCCCGCAGAAGACGTCCGGGGCAACTGGTGGCCGAACCGCTCTAGTTTCACAGTCAGAAATTCCATTATCAAGAAGGAAGGAGGGAAAGTCTATAAAGCGCTTGTCGACGGCATGTTCAGGGTCGAGGGAGCCAGCTATCGTCAAAGGTGGGACCAAGTTCAACACAAAGATCGAGATCTGTCAGCTCATTCAACAGTCGGTATATCTGACGTGGCAGAGGATATAAAGATATCTTCTAGCTCGGCAGCCGAGCCGGCCGTAGAGAAGAGTACCAGAAAGAGACGAAACGTGAGCCCAGACCAAAATTCGACTAGCAAGAACAAAGTGCCCGGCACAGGCAGATCCCGCCCGAGGGGGTCCAGAGCAGGCAAGGGTAGTAGCAAAGAATGCTCCGGCAAAGAAAATGCTTCTGTATCATAATCTGTTAAAGCCGTGGTGATCAGGGATCGTCAGACGCCAGGCTCGACTGTCATCAAAGATGCTACTCAGGAAGCAGAAGACCACCAGCCAAGTGACATCCCACCACCGCTGGTGGAGACCTCCAATATAACCATAATCGCGGAAGTAAAGCGTATGGCCCGGTGCCATTCGCGCTTGGCATTGTGCCAACAGATTCTGATTCAGGAATCGGCACAAATGGCGGCTTGGATCGCCGACGTCCCAATGCTGCTGGGCCAGAGTGCCGACGCGGCGGGAAGATATCGGTGAGTTTTTCTGTCATGCATATCTCTTCTTTTCCCCGTACTGACGATGTTTAAAGGCATCTGCTTCTATCACAAGGCCAGCGCGAAATTTACCTCACGATCGTGACCTACACTGACAAGTAAATTCATTACATTACGGGGTCCACTGACAAGGCCGCCTACGATGCTTCAACTCTCGGTGCATATTTTTTTCTCTCTATGCAACCGTATGGCCCATTCCGCGTTGACGTGCTGGAGCACATGGAACTGTTCGCGGTGATTCTGGTAGCACTTTCCTTTCAGAACTATGTCATCTAGACTGAGTGTTCCCTGAAGCTAGGGTCCGATGAGGCGAGGTATTACTAGCATCAAAACGGAGGACGCTTCTACTGGGATCTTTTGCTCGATTTTCTGCTTTTTTTTCTAGTTGTTTCAATTTGACTTTTTCTTTCCCTCGTTTGGACATTTGTGGTTTTCGTTAACTGGCTACGATTGACCCCGTCGGCATTCAGGCTGCCTTTTTACCAGTTGCCAATCCAACAATCCCCCACCCCCGCACTAAACTAGCAAAGCCGTGTCGTGTGCCTTTCCGCCCCCGGAAAACGCAACCCTCCGGATATCGTCAGCACGCGGCGGGCAACAGGCCACACTGGTCACTTTCTCTCTCTGGCTAACTCATGCTCGCGCCATGCGACAGTCCGCCCTGTCAGATGGGGAACCCTCAACGATGCCCGCGCCGCAACTTGTGCCCCAGAATCGGAACAAGGTGGCGGGGGAGGGGCCCGCGAGCGAGTGATCAGGTGGGCAACTTTTTGGTCGCTGTTGGTGGGGTGGCCACAATGAAGCCTATCCGATGACTGGTTGGCCTTGGGGAATTCACTTTTGGTATCTGGGGCAGAGCAGGTCGTGAAGTGACAGCCAATGGCCAACATGGCCAGCGGAACAGCAACGACAAGGGGGAAGAAAAGAACCCTTGTTTTTCGAACGAACCAGGGCGCAAAGTACGGAAGCGGGGATCAAATGATGACGTGGGTAGTAGGATGGTCGCCCTTACGACAAAGCGATACGGGTGCTGCTTTTGTGAGTGCTGCACGAGTTGCATTATCAATAGTCAATTATTCAGAAGACCTTGTTCCTTTGCGGCTTCGATTTTACATTGGAAGAGAAATGCGCACGGCAACCTTGACTAGGAGTAGACGTCCTGCAACACCCCGCGCTTTGCAGTGCAGGGAAGGCGGCTCGCCGCGTTGGGAAAGGCTCAGCTTCAGCTTTTCCCTTGGAGGCAAGTCGGGGGGACAGGACGAAAGAGCAGCAGGATCAACAGTCCATCGCGGCGCCGATCGTGTGGTTTGCATGCGAGGTGCCCCAGTACTATTAGTCTTTGGCCCTTGCCCTGTTGGCAGCCATTCACCACTCGAGCTAATCAGACTGTTGCAAGCGAGCAGTACCCCCACGATAATCAGAACTAGGCACTAGGAAATGACGGCATTCTGCAGGAGAAGGATGCGAAGGGCACCCAATGCAGATGAGCTGAGTTATCAGGACAACAGGTCGGCCAAAATTAAAAGGGAAAGAGAGAGACAATGTCAGGCAGACGTGTCAATGTGATGTGTAACAAAAATACGTCGCGCATGTTTATATTGAATCAGCCAAACAAGGAGGGCAGCTGAAAGCCTGAGAGCCGGCAGCAAATGAGACGCACCTGGGCTGTTAGTGCAGCGCAGGCGCATCAGCTGTGGTCGCTATCATTGGGCGAGTAACGTTGGCAAACTGCGGCGCACGCACACACAAGACACGGTAATGAACCATCAGGTGTCAATGCATGAGCCGTCGTGGTGCGTGTCACAGGCTGGCTGGCTGGCTGGCTGGCTAGCTAGTCCATCGGCTTATCGACGTGCACGTTGATATTTTTCTTTTTTGTGTGCTCTGCAGCCTGCCGGCGGTCGAGGCCGGTCTAGAATGGAGCGGCACGATTATTTCCGCGTTGCATTCCAAACTTTGGGCCGAAATGTAAGCTGCGGGCGTCACCAGAGAGTTTGCCGTTGGACAGTTACTAACTAACGTTAGCGAGGGTTTTGCAAGCCTCGTTCACAACTAGCAAAAGTGGCGTGAGGAAACAGACTTTCCAATACTGCTCGCCGGGCAGACATAGGGCCCGGAACGGGTAGGCTAGCCGGTTCGTTAACTGCTCGCCGTTAATGGAGAATGCCACATGTCTTTTATACTGATACTGTTTTCGCCGAAAATGAATACTTCAATATTCATTTTCAAAGACCCAAGAGGACACGGCAGCAGATTGGAAAGCGATTCCAGGCTCTTTAAGGAAGGGTTGCTGTCGGAATGGGGCGGAGGAACGGGTGTGTGTCGCACAGAGACCAGTCCAGTGCACGGGCATTGATTAAGACAATCTAATGTTTCTAAATAGGCGGCAACAACCTTACTCTTAAACTAGCGCTGTAACAGAGCCAGCGAGCAAGTTAGCTAGTCCTTGCGCTGGGATGGTCGCACAGTGAATAGGTTCGTTCGCGGGTCGGCATATCGGGTGAGAACCGACGGCGATGATATTGCGTGCTGGGCTATTGCATCGCAGCGAGGCGAGCAGAAACATGCCACATAAGAGTATATCTAAAGTCTTGCTATCCCGGTTCTAGCCTTTATTCCTTTTTTTTTTTCAATGTTTTTAATGATGACAATGATTACCCCAGACAGCACAGCAGCTTTCGCCGATGAGAAGTGGGTTGATAAGCAGCCGCTTGCTTGGCCCGCCCCCAGGGCCCGCACATCTTTTTGTGCGACATGCAGGTTTCGGGTGGTAGATAAGAGTCAATTGGGCATCAGGGGACCAAGCTACGCCCGGCGGGAAGAGGAAGTAAAATAAAATAAAAAGGCATGGGTCGAGTTGTCAGCAGCCATCGCTGTCTTGGCAGACACCAAGCCCGGGCTGCGCTCGTCAAGCGAGCCCCATTTGCACTCGGTTTTGGGTTACAGTCCATGTGAGCAAAAGGGCAAGCGCTTGCCGGATCTTTCGGATAACAAGGCTTCCTTTGGCAAGCCATGGCGGTATGACGCACACGACAGACGACAGCCTCGGTGTCAGTGTGTGTGGGCGGCGCAACACGAAGGACGATAGGGGAGCTGAGCTATTTGCTTTATTGTTTTCTTTTAATCGTATTAGTTTTGTATTAGCCACATAAGATCGTAAAGGCCGTCCGTCCATCGCCGTCGCCCCCCGCCTCGTACCGCAATCGGAGGCGATACATTTCGTTATCTTGACAGATGACGGGCTCGACTGACTGATAGGAGAATACAGTACTGATAGTGATAGCTCGCCGCCGCCGCCGCTGAGAACGGCCGAATGGGGCAGGCGCTAGGGCTCCTGGTGATTGCGGAGGCGGGGCCAGCCCAGGGCTTGTTGGGGCCATTTTTAGGGTCTTTCTAGGCTGCACTTGTCTTCCAGGGCCTCACTTGCGCCGACAAGCCTATGGGCAGTGATTGGGAGATACGGATAAGTAGGTTTGGTTAAAAATCTTGGAATATTCTCAGTGGTTTCCTTTTCTTCTCTTCTTTCGACTGTTCTCTTGTCAAGCATCGCAAAATCGCCGACCTTTTTTTTTTTTTCAAGTCGTTAATTCTGTTTGCAGAAACAGGCTGACTCGGAATCAGCAAGCAGCACCCTTCCGCGCTGCTCTTACCAACACCTCACTAGGTACCTACCTACCTACTATCCACCGCGCCTCACTGGCTGCCTGCGACTCTACGAACTCCCCCCCGAGCTGCCTCGTCGGCCTCCCCGTGACGCGCCCGACTCAAGCACCGACGACGCCAAGCCAGCCCTCCTGATTCAAGGGGGTGACGAGATTGCTTTTTTGGATAACGTCTTGCCATATTCCGTGACGGCGCATCACGGCTTCGAATCTCATCATTTGCCCTGAATATCGACCTACTTACCTGTCAACTGTCTACCGACCGACCTTGTCCCGGCTCCAGCCGACCGACCGACCGACAACTCGGTGCCTACCTGCCAGTACGCGTCCCAAGTCACAGCGACCGTCTCTTTTTTAGAGTTGGCCTGCAGCACGTCTGCTGAAAGCTTCCCGCCCCTCCTCTGCAAGGCACGCTACAGGTTGCATAGCCTTTGGTGGCGGACCCGTCAGCCACTCACTACCCACGACAGCCCAACGATATCCGAGCCTCTCAGCCAACCCAACCGGACAATTGCCAGATACTTATTACCAATCCGCACCGCAACTCTTCGTGCGACGTGTTACGAAATTAAAAACTAGGGACCTGCCCGAATCGCTCGAGGGTCCTTTTCCCCCCCTGCTCTTCCATGCAGTGGCCCTTTGTTAGACCCTGATCAGCGCCTTCACTTGCGGGCCCTCCCCAGCGACCTCCGTTATCCCGACGATACCGCCAGCACGCAACACGGTTGCCTCTACAATTACGTACAGGCACCATCGGCCAACACTATTACCTGCCTGATTCGCCGGCACCAGCGTGGGGAAATTATCATCGTCGCAGTGCACCGGACTTTTAGGCCATCGCTAGTTTGCCTAGAGGTTGCCTGTTCAGGGAGTTGGGCAGTCATCGTCCCAAAAGCCTGCAGCGACTCCACTGAGGTGACACCCCAAAACCCACGCTACAGCGGGCCTGCCAGCGGGCATACTGGTACTGATACAGCGAGGGTGCAGTGGTTACAGCGCCCCGGTCCAGCGACTCCATCCACTGGAAGCACCGGGCCTCCAGGCCTTCTAGGCGGCTTCCATCTGCTAAAGCATGCCCCCACCGACTCGTCACAGGTGCCGAACAGTCCCCGGTCCCAGTCAGCTCCATGCCTTTCATGGCTCACGCTTCCTGGTGGTCCACCAGACATTCGCCTCGCCGCCCAACGGCTGCTCCTCTCATCCCGACTACTTGTACAAGTGAAGCTGCCCTTCCGCGTTCCTCCCTCCACACCTTCGTCAATACAACCTCATCCGACACTCCTCTATCCATCCGCGCCAAGTATGCCGACTGCAAGCTGGACGCCTCCGTCACAGTCACCACCGCTGCAGTCTCTCCCTCTCTGTCCTCCACCTCAGAGTCGAACGGCGAGGCAAACAACAACACCACCACCATCATGAGCAAAGGTCGTGGTGAACGACGCTCCTCCACCACCACCAAGACGGCCGACTCCCTGCGCCAGGCAAAGACCTCGACCTCGACCAGCAGTCCCGTCCAGATCCCCCGTCAGTCTAGCCGCACAGGCAGCAACCGCGACAAACACCATGCTTCGCAACGCAGGCGCACCGCCAAAGATGTGCACTCGCCAGATGCCGTGTCTCCCTCTGTCGCGGCTCTCCTCGCCATGACTGATATCCCGCGCCAACGTCAATCATTACGACAAAAACAGAGAGCACAAAGGCCTATGACCGTCCAAGACATTGTGCACGATCAGCACGTCTCCGAGAAGCACCTCAGCCTATCGCTGACAGGCAGCAACCCACTTGAGGTGTTGTTGTCACCACCAGATACATCACCCGCTGAGGATGATTTGAGCACATGCGAAAGCGCCGATGGCTTCTCGTTACGGCACACGGTCTCCTTCGACTCGATTCCGTCGCTAGGCGACAGCTACGCTACCGATGCCGCGTCTTCGTTTGACTCATCACCCTACTTCACCGGCGCAAGACGCACGCGCAGCCCAGCACGCAAGTCCCTTGAACCTGTTCGCTCTCCTCCGCATATTCTAAGCGACGAGCACCCGCTATCTATCAAGCTGGAAGATGACGAGTATCCCATCGTGCTTGAGCAGGTTGATGACGAGCCGGCCATGTCGGTCTTTAGCGAACCCTTCAAGCCGCTCAAGGCCGCCTTCAAGTCTAATCTGACAGCCTCGCTGCGCGCTCTGCGCTCTGCTGCCAAGTCCTTCTCTAGCATCAATTTTCCCACCATTCCGCCCGATGACCTACTGTCCCGATCTATCCTCACCATTGACCCCAACGTCCCTTATACGGATGAACGCCGCCCCCCGGTGACCGAAGAGATGCCCTCAGCCGAGCTGCGCCGCTACCTCAACCCAACAACACGCCCGCTTGAGGCTCAGCCCCAAGATGGGCCGCAGCGCCCGCGCCTGGCGTCCATCCAGATGCAGACTTACAAGGTGCAACGCGGTCGGGTGTCGCCGTCACGGAACCTTCCATCAGCCCTGCCGCCTGCAGCCAGCGCGACCGGTCCCGGCGTCGTAGGTGGCGGCAGCAGCCCCACTACAAAAGCAGAGCGGGCGGCCATGCTGCCAGCAGTGATGCGACCGCGAGAGATGCGCGAGAATCCTGACTTCATTCGCATTGCTGTCATGGAAATGGCAATGCGCAAGCGTGGCAAGCTCGACGACCGCAAGCCAGGCCGCGCTCGCTGGGCCCTGCCGCCTCGCAAAGCACCCATCAAGTCTGCCGACGCTGAAGAGATCGGGCCCAACGGAGTTCCAACCAGGTGGATCCCTATTGCCTACGAGCAATGAAAGACGGGACAAAGAGGGAAAAAAGAGTCATAGGCCAACTACATCGGCCATTTGCTCCGGCAGTGGGCCGCGATAATTTTTTTCTTGTCGCACCCTGTTTATCAGACCCTGGAAAAGTGCCACGTCATGGGCGACAATTCCGCATATTCTACTGGGCTGCTGGCACTTTTCTGGTTGGTCCCCTGCGGCGGTCGGTTCCCACCATTTTGGGACCGCCCCCTTGGGGCCGCGACGCCGCAAAGCGCCCCCCTTCCCCTCGGAGGCAGGCACGCCGGTCCCTTGCCCTGAGAGGCATGATGAATCGTTGCATTCAGAGAGCTCGGGCCATGGAAGGACTTTTGGAAACCCGCCAGAATACTCAATGACACTGCGCAACGACCACGGGCCAGCTTGGCGTACTCTATTTTCTTACACGGTACCAATCGGGACAGTCAGCAAATGGCTGCAGTCGGATCGCCCCTCTCTCCTCGGATTTCGGATCCTTTTCATGCTCACCAAAGGAAAGTCCTCGAAAAGGAAAGGGAGGGGATGAAAAATTTTCCTTTTCTGATCCTGCAGGTTCCGGGATGACAATAACAGCTGTCACGAAAAAAAAGGCGTGCGTTGGGCAGCAGCAGGCCCACCCGGAATAGGAAGGCGGAAATCGTGGCCTCCATCCCTTCTCCCTGTGCGCCGCTGCATAACAGCGCGTATTATTATGCACGCGATTATGCACAAGGCCCGCCGCGAGCGAGCGAGCAAAAAAAGGTTCCCAGCCAAAATGAATGCGATGCTGGCAATTGCAGCGGCCCGCTACAAACGAGCCAAGTCTTTCGGCAATTCGCAGCTCACAGCAGCATGGCGGCACATCTGCATTTCCCGGCCTGGCTTCTCTCCCGCTGCAAGTAAATCACACAAGGTCCACCACAAACGAGGCAAAGCTTGCGTCCCAGTCGCATCATTGGCGAAACTATTCACTACTTTCATGATGGCTTTCTCTTGCGTCGCAATCATGACACAGGGCCCGCCATAAACGAGCAAGCTTCAAATCCCAACCGCTGCCAATCGCAGCGTCACCTTGTCCGGCGGTATTTCCCAACTTGGATGGACACCACACTACCTTTTTTTTTTTTTTTTTTTTTCTTTTGTTCTTTTGGAGTAGCATATCATTGCGTAGGTGTTTCTTGTTTTCTTGAATTTTTCAACACTTTTTTGGATACATTTTTCTGGCTTTCTCAAGCACGCGGAATTATTGTATCCCATGGCCGCGGTTGCGAAACTGGCGGTCTAGCATCACGATACCACCACTTTTTATTATTAAACAATAATGATTCTACATGAAGCTTATAGTCGTATACATCTTATCAATATGATTACTTTCTATAAATCCACCTTGCGTTTTTACTTTATGGTGTGCTTGCTTGCTTGCTGGCGCCTGCCACCGCCTTGTTGCTCGTCGCTCGTCTGGTGTGGAGCCAATCCGAATCCCGACAAGAGGGCAATGCCGGTTGTCGCTCGATGTCGGACGGTGCAGTATTTTAGTGTACGCCTTGGAAAAGCCCTTCTGTCCTTTTTTATTTGCTGATTTATTTCATGTAATTTTCACCCAAGTCCTACACAAATTTGAAGCATGAAGCGGCAGGTATTTGTCCTCAGCTTCATCCATCACACATGTACAGGAAGAAGAGTGGTTATGTGGCTGTGAAAGGAACACATGACATGGCCCAAAAAAAACCAATAAACCGCCAGCAGCCTGTTAAGCAAGCTTCTATTCCATCTGGCTAGTTTTCGGGGATGTCCCTTTTTTCTTACCCAATACGTGGCGTGGCCATTTCATAGTGTCATCACCCCCTCGGTGATAAAGCACAGTGTGCGCACAGTGCCACTGGCTTCAACGGATCAGAATCCCGGCAATATATCATTTGGCCGATGTTGGGGATGAAAAAAGTAAGTCGGCAGTAAGTTCGCGTCGGGTCCGACATCAATTTAACGTTTTGTCTGACCAATAAACACGAGCCTTATCGGTGCTTGTTTGCCGGAAGAAGTGCTTGTAGGGCCAACATGCTCTGTCTGGTCAGCCCTCCTATGTGGTAAGGCTCCCGTGCCGGGGCGCATCGTCTCGGGAATTCATGCACCTCGTTTAGCGATATAGCTGAACTGGGAAAGGAACCATCGTTCCTTCGATGTTAATTTGGGATCTTCCGGGCGCCGACATCCCTGTGTTTTGGCTTGACGCAGCTACTAAGCACACAATACATGCCAGCAGCGCGGCGCCAATCCCACCTGGTAAGGCTCCGAGAAGAGGGGTTTCTCGTTTATCCAAGCAACCAGCGTATGACGACCAATGGGCGCCTTGTGGGTAAAATGGGTTAACTTTGCAAATTCGGGCTAGAGCCGTTGCAGGATGGAGATGAAAAGTGACCGTTTGTTCGTTCCGTTTATCATCAGGTGTGGGTGGCCCAACGCAAGCGTAATATCCGATCCAGATCAAAGCCATGTGCTGATACACTGATGGTGTCGGCCTGTCATAACTGTCATAAAGTAAAGCCCCTTCGACAAGTCGCCGACCTGTAACCTTCTTGCTTCCCTTTCCTCCCGTTTCTCCTTCTTTTTAACCACGTTTCCACCTGTTATCGGCGCCCGATTTAGTATACTAGTATACAAAACGCTTGTTAACTGCCCAAAACGAGGCTCTTTTCCGTGGTGGGTTCTTGCAGGTGGCGGTGCCTGGTAGGGAAAAAATAGCATCATACCGCCTAGGTGCTTAATGATGGCATACGTCGAGACCGAAACGACTACCCATTTCATGCGAATTCGTCCCATGGACCAAAACCTCCATCAGCTCTCTGCCACAGTCCTGCAAGCCAAACTCACTGCTGGCGAGATCACCAGTGTCGATCTGGTTGAATCATGCTTGGCTCGTATCGAGAGGTACAACAGCCGTCTCCACTGTCTCTTGAGTATTCGACCGCGAATGCAGCTTGTCGCCCATGCCACATCCCTAGATGCTGAGCGCCGTGCGCGACCCAACGCCCTACGAAGCAAGCTGCATGGCATTCCGATCATCCTAAAAGATGTGTTTGTCACAGGTCCCGAGCTTGGTATGCCAACAACAGTGGGCGCCGCCGTATTTTCTGGCATGACGGCCAAGCGCAGCGCCCCGTTGGTAGACCGGCTGCAAGAGGCCGGCATGATTATCCTGGGAAAGGCCAACATGACGGAGTTTTGCGGTCTCAAATCGAATTCCATCAAGTCTGGCTGGAGTACGTACGGTGGGCAGACAAACTCTCCCTACAGGAGAAGAAACCTAGTGGAAGAGGATCAGCCAATCACCGCAGGGTCATCATCGGGCTCGGCCGTAGCAGTTGCGGCCGGTCTTGCCCCTCTGTCTATCGGGAACGAAACTTCAGCCGCGCTGGTATATCCAGCAAGTGTCTGTGGTGTATATGCGTATAAGTGTGGGTATAAGACGGTACCGATGGAAGGCGTGTTCTGCATCAGCGACAGCTTCGACTGCGTTGGTCCAATCGCAAGGGATCCGGCGGACATTGTTGCCCTGGCTGAAATTCTAGAGCAAAACCCCAGCTTCGGTGTAGCCATCGCATCAAAGGAAGGTGGCCCTAGACAAGAGTTCCGCGGCCTTGCTGTGGGTGTCGTTTCAAGCACATGGGGGGTGCATGAGAGCCTCGTTGCTGGGAAGTGGGGAGATGCTCGAGTGGTAAGTACACCCTTCATATGATGTACAATGGGATATTGTGTTTTAATCCATGTTTCAACAGATAAAGGAGTACGAGAATGCTGTCTTCAAAATGCGAAGTCGAGGAGGTCGTGTCGTCTATCCACTTCAGGCCCCGGAGCCTGACGGCATAAGGTATGACGGAGAGACTCTGATCAGTACAACGTGTAAGTCATGTGAGAGTCATTTTGCTCGGTTTAGTATTTGACTAATTTCTTTTCTCGGCAGATGGCGAGTTTAGCGACAAAATCAAAGAATTCATTCAATGCTTCGAATACGCCGGCATCAAAGACTTGAAAGATGTTATAGCCTGGAATCACGCTCATGCCAGCACGGCGTTGCCTTCTCGTAGGTGAATCTTCGAGATTTTTCTCATGCGAGAAAGATGAAAAAATCAAGTGAAATGTGATACTAACATTGCGTAGCATATGATACGCAGAGCGAGCTGGTTGCCGCTGTCAACAGCAAGATGCGACCCGAAATGCTTCAAAACATCATCCCACGTCTCCGTCATCTGGCTGGTGAGAACGGCATGTCCGAGATAATGCGACGCAGCGGAGACCTCGATATTGTGCTCTCATCGTCTGAGTGCCAACTGGTTACCTATGCTGCCGCCGCGGGTTGGCCTTGTGCGACAGTGCCACTGGGCAACTGGAGGAAGAACGGGCAGCCGTATGGCATGTTTGCTTTGTCGAAAGACGGTAGTGAAGAAACGTTGCTGCGATTTATGAATGCATGGGGGAAGGTCTTCGACGGCGTACAGGCTCCAGATTTGGAGATGATGCCGTAGGTAGGAAAGAGCTTGGGCAACTCGGAGGAGGAAGGTGTGGTCCGTCCACTGTGGGATACTTTGGTTTGCCAAGATCCCGGACAGCGCAGCGCCGATAGCATACACTTGATGAAATGATTCCCCTGTGATTTGATGCAATTGATCCAAAATACGAGATAAATCACTTTTTTTTGCTTCTAATCGGTGCTCCTTCCGCCTCCCTTTGCGCGCTCGAAGGCTTGTCAGAAGTTGCAAACCAGGATCTAACCCAATAATACGGCACGCTCAGAAAGGTACTTACTCACCACGGCCGATTCCACTGTAATGGGGGTACCGGCAGCTCTCCAAAATGCAAAAAGTTACATCATATTTCCCATGGGTTTGCAGGATCTAAAATCCTTGTATGCGTACCTTGTTGTATGACAAAAGAGTGGAAATCACCTCTTCGAGGTGCCACAGTGAAGCATCGCCGCTATCGATAACCCCAGGCAGCGAAGCTAGTGCGGGGCAGCGCTTCTACACTCGACCAACTCACCTCCTACATCGCCATCCGTCTTGACGGCAAACGCAGTCAAGATGGAAACGGCTCTCAAGTCATGGGGTAAGATTGCGTTGATTCGGATATACTTAACAATACTAATTCGGATAGAGCTCGACAACAACATAAAACTCATCGACCCGAAGCGAGATGCTCTCTACCAATACGATGCTGAGGCTCAAAAGGCTGCGCAAAATGCCCGGCCTTGGATGGCTGACCCAAACTATTTCAAGCACGTCCGCATCAGCGCTGTAGCGCTCATCAAGATGACCATGCATGCCCGCTCCGGTGGCAATCTCGAGATCATGGGTCTGATGCAGGGCTACACCGAGGGCGACACGTTTGTCGTCACCGACGCATTTCGACTTCCCGTCGAGGGCACCGAGACCCGCGTCAATGCCCAGGGCGAAGCGAACGAATACATTGTCGAATACTTGGATCTTTGCCGTGCTCAGGGTCGACAGGAAAACGTGGTCGGATGGTATCATAGCCATCCTGGTTACGGTTGTTGGCTGAGTGGGATTGATGTCGAGACTGAGGCTATGCAGCAGCAGTACCAAGACCCGTTCCTGGCCGTTGTCGTGGATCCGGATCGCACAATCAGCGCCGGCAAGGTCGACATTGGAGCATTCCGCACCTACCCGGCATCCTATAAGGCCGACGCGACTGGGGCGGACGGTTTCCAGGCAGTGCCGCTAGACAAGGCAGCCGAGTTTGGCGCGCACTCGAGCAGATACTACAGCCTTGAGGTGTCGCACTTCAAAAGCTCACTCGACACACACCTCCTCGAGCTCTTGTGGCACAAGTATTGGGTGCAGACACTGAGTCAGAACCCGTTGCTGACGAACCGTGACTTTGCAAACAAACAGATGCTTGACCTCGCATCTAAGATCAGGGAGGCCACCGCGGGTATTCGTCGTAGCCGCGGGTCGCAGATGTTGGTGATGGGCGGTGGCGGTGGGGCTGGCAAAGCTGGGGACAAGGCCATGCAGAAGCTGTCGAGCGAGGCAAGCATGATTGCAGCAAAGGAAAAGGCTGGTCTGCTAGCTACAGGCGTCAAGGCGTCTCTTTTCAATAACCTGGGAGATCAAAACAGGGCATGAAGAGTTTGTGAATATAGATATGGAACCTGATTACAGGAATGAGATTACTTTACGACACGTATTGCTGTAGCAAATTGGTGTAGACCATGCTGGAGATGCCTCTGAAAGTCCCAGAGTCCCTTGCTGGGGAACCTACCCTGTATATCAGCTTTTGTACGCTATGGACGTCTCGCGCCACGATGCCAGCGCATTGCAAAGACAAAGGCTGGTGTGCAGGCAGGTTTTTATGAACAAGTACTCAGTAGCACTGCAAACGTGCCGTGTCAATGCGGCGAACAAAATGGTAGCAGCGCATCAGAAGGCACTTGAGGAGCATGATTTTTTACCACTTTCAGTTTGTGATTAACAGCAAAGCCAGACAGAGGGGCCGAGACGAACTCGTTCACAAATTTTTTCTAGAATTCAAGGTGTCGAAGCCATTGTGCCCAATGGTTTCGTCCAATACAGATTTATAAGGGTCGCCCAATGTTGGCGGTGTGATGTCTTGTAGGGACTGAATACGCTGACATCACGGCGGAACAAGTTGTGAGACATGTCCAGCTAACTGAAGCGGGGTAAATAGAAAAGAATTGAGACGCAAAGGCTAGCTACGCATCAACCAGGGCCAAGAAAAATTGTAAGAGGTATCGTTCAATGGCCGCCATGACATGACTCTTCCAGCAAGGTAGGGAGAGACGTCTCTGCAGGTAGGGTAGTGTGGGAGTTTACAGCACAGCTCCCAACCAAAAGCAGCTACGGCTCAAAATTCAATCGTGTTATCGCGTTATTGTTAGATTAAGTTTTATAATGACAACTTCCCACCGCGAACGTTTACAACCGACGTGGCAGAGCAAAAGGGGACCAAAAATTTGTGATGGTGTGCTACCCTGAATCCTCACGAGAGGGCGCGCAACTAAGAGAAGACCCTGGTACAACTGGCAGGAAAAGTAACGAAATGGGAACGAGAAAATCGGGAACTGAAAAAAAAAAAAAAAAAACGTGTGCATGACATGGCAATGGCTACGCGATCTGGTCGTGATGGCTACGTCATGAAACTCAAAAAAAGCCGTTGCCAGTCCAAGCATCATAATGGCATCAGCACATGCAGGCCCTGGTCGTGTCAATCGTTGCCCAGTGTGGCTGATCTGGGGCTTGTGGGCGCCACAACTGTACACAGGCGGAGGAAAATCTTTCTGGGTGGAGGGGCGTGCCCAGGACGCTGTGGGCGAAAACCGATCGAATTCGGTAATGCTCGGACGACAAAAAGTATATTTGCTCAGGGATAAGAATAGTAGGTACTTAAAACGGAGCGGTGCTGGAAAAGAGGGATCTCAGGGGAAAAGCAGGAATGTGCCTGACGGTCGGGGAAAGGAGACGTGAACTATCGCGGAACCATCAATTGGCCGTACAAGTGTTGGCACAAGAGGGAGAAGCAAGCAAAAATGACTTGAGAACATGTAGCGGAATGGGAATTTGCGATGAGACTCGATGGTGAATATTCTGCTTCCCTGTCGTCAAACTACCAGTATCAGTACAGATCAGTGGGACAATCAGTGGGTTCCTGGGAGGATCACCACGACGGCGCGACGGCTGTTGAGCGAGACGAGTCCATTAAACATCAGTCGCGTACGCGGTCACAGTAGTCGATGGTGTCAAGTAGCTTAGGTTGCTTTGAGTCGCAGATGTTGAAAGGAGCAATTGGAATGGATGATGATCGGAAAAGTCCTCTGCAAGGGCCATGCAGCCTGTTGAGAAAACCATGAAACAATACTGGGCGATGCTGCCTGCGGCTTGGGCGCGCTGCAAGGTTCATTCGCTGGCCATTGCCATGGTCGTGTGCTCCCTGTCGTGCTGAAGCGTGTGGGCCAGAGACGCCTTCACATGCACCGCGAGCTGGATGGACAGACATCGTATGGAGTGGTTGAGTGGGCACTTGGCACCCTCGAAGATGGATGGCCAGATGAATGGAGAATATTGGTTTCTTGGCCACGTTTTTTGATGCAGCGGCGTCAGAAGGGCGCGGGCAAGAAAGGGAGATGTGACAAACCGGCGACCACGGAAAGCACATGGTGGCTTTCGTGCAAAGGGGCCACCAAGGAACGAATCAATTGCAATAGGGAGACGGAGAGGCTAGTTGGTGAACCATTACTACTATTGCTGCTTGTGATGGACGATGTCTGCACAGAGGAAGATCGAGGGGCGTGCCAATATTCATGCCAGACCTTGATTTATCAGATAGGTGGAGAGCTTTAGCCTGCACCGCCACAGCCGGAACCAAGCTTTGGGCGGGCCTGGCAGATTGGTAGGTGCTGCTAGCGGCGTAGCTGGGGGGATGTTTTCAATAGAGCTTGGACACGGCTGGGCTACCAAGTCACCTAGTGAAGCTCCTTTGAGATGGACCATCCAGGCGAGCTTTTCGTTGGCTCGTAGATTTCACAGCGTCCTCTCCATCTCAGCTGGCGCTGGCGCTCCCAATTTGCGTGCGCTGCGGTCTGCGGCAGACTAGGTGTGGCTAGTGCCGGTGCAGCAGTTCTGGAACTCGCATTGACGTCATGACTTTCTTGGTCTTTGTGCAAGGAAAATCATGCAAGCTCTGCTTCATCTTACCCAGGGAAAGGAAAAAGAGAAACCAAGAACGGGCGGGATCTTGCTGGCAAGTGAGATGAAATTTACAATCTGCTTGAAAGGGGCTCTTTTTCGCACATGGCATGGAGGAATTCCAAAGACAAAAAGAGCTTTGCTTGATGCGGAGGGAGAAGGAACCTGATGCTACCGGCTGCGCCCAGCGACCGGATTCAACTCCGGCGGTTGGGGGGCCAGCAGGAGGTGTGGCACGGATTGAGCACCTCCCTATGGCGTGCGGAGTACGGAGTACACAGTGCTTGTCCAGTGGCCGAGTGTCTTGCTCCTTGACTCTGTTTGCGTGGGCAGACACCCAGAAACTCAATTTGGTCTCGCAACGTCCAGACCATCACCATCGGCCCATATACTCGCTTGCTAGCTGGTGTGGGGCTCGGCATCACCCAGGCAATGCACCTGGACAGTGGTATTCTGCGCGAGGGCGAGAGCACCGCAACGGGGAGGGGGGGTGGACATGGGCGGTCAAACCGAAAATTGATTCAGATTGAATGCACGATAGATGCAAAAGAAGAAGAACAAGAAGGATAGATGACCAAACACGGCTGCGCATTCGGCACAATGGGCTCGACTGCTGGCTGCTCTGTCGTGTCCATGTCGTCAAACAAGCTTCGCAGCTCATGGCTGCAACTGTGGCTTGCCTCCACGCGCCGCACCAAGATCGCCGACGGCAGCCCTTTCGCGCCGCCCCAGTGCATAAAGTCGAGTCGCAACGATCCACTGTCAATTTCCCTGGCGTGGCGTGGCTCGAGTTCAATTCAGCGACAGAGTACGTGAATCACCAGCACAGTGTACCTATTTTCCGCTGGCCGACCTGACCATCGTGATGTGGCTTGACCCATTACCAGCTTTTGCAGCGTCCTCGCTGTGCCAGTAGCCACACACCCCTCCCCGTGCTTTCCACCCCTGGGAATCCTGGCCTGATGAATGCGTTCCTGGTTTCAATTGCAAGCGTTGGCGTCCCGTCCATCGACCAGACACGGACCAGCAGCACCCAGCATGGACAATGCCACCCGCGTACGGATACGTACCAGGCCGAGACCTATTTTTTTCTGCCCGCTGCTGCCCTGCCCTGGCTAGCTAGCTCTGTCTAGTGTGTCTGGCACGGTGGCACACCCCTCCCCTCCCCTCCCCAAAGCAGAGTCCAGCTGTGCTGCTGCGCTGCACCACCTCGACTGCTATGACGTATCCACGCTTCCCGCCCAACGTCACCATCCAAGCAAGCTTTACAAGCTCCGGCCCCAGCTAGCTCAGTCTCGCCGTGGCCCTGCAGCTGGTATAAACACCCCCTCGACTGCCGTTTCGCTCGCAACCGCCCCTTCTTCTTCTTTCCTGCTCATCAACTTCTCCTGTATACCCTCTTCTCCTAATACCCAAACACGAATCCTCGATTGTGATACCCCAAGAAGAAGATACCCCAAAACACAATACCTCTTTTCTAATTTTTTTTAACGACTACCCTCTTATCGCTCCCGTCTCTTGCTTCACCTTTTACTAGACTGAAGCATCTAATTTCATCAATCTCAAACTCGAAAAACAACAAAACAGATCTCGAATCAGAATTGTTGCCCGTCATGGCTAGCGCCAACGTCAACCGCCCTACGAACGTCAAGGAGAAGGACGCGGATATCAACCGCAAGCTCCAGATCTACGGCATCTTCCGCGCCTTCAAGGCTGGCAAGGTCCCCTCGGTAAGCTATATAACACCCCCAGGCAACGAAACCATCAATTGCTAACTGCCTCCACAGAACGACCAGATTGATGTCGCATTAAACAGCTTCCTGCAATCCGATGCTCTCACCAAGCCCAACACCAAGCTCTCCGCCGACGGCAAGCTGCTCGTCGAGGACACCCGTGAGGTCATCAGACTTGCCAAGAACCTGCTCCTCTCCAAGAACGACGGCAACCTCATTCAGGATTTCATTTGGCAGACTACCCAGTTTGACCCCAAGGCCGTTCAGGGCCCCAACGTTCCCGTCAGCAAGGATGCTGCCCAGAAGGACGGCGAGGAGGCTCTCCAAGGCCTAAGAACCCTCGGAACGCTGCTCATCACCAACGGGCAGTTCCGCAAGCTCCTCAAGGACTCCACCGTTCTGCTCCGTGATATGGCTGGTGACGCCGCTAGCAACGCTGCCGGTCGCATCCGCCCCGACGACGAGGACCTGTCTCAGCTGGACCAAGCTGCCGAGGACAACACCTGGCACGAGGCTCCCAAGTTCAGCAAGGAGGACCTTAAGAAGCAGGCCCAGGGCCTGTACAAGGGCGACGCCAAGAAGGATGCCCAGGACATCGCCGACAGCGCTAGATCTGCTGGTGCGCCCGCTTCTGGCGAGCCTAGGGATGCCAACGTCGCTGCCGGCCATAACGCCGCCAAGTCAACCCTCAAGGACAAGATCAACAAGAATATCGATCCTGAGACGCAGGAGAACATTAAGGCAAAGAAGGAGGAGCAGCGCCGCAAGGCCAAGGACTACCTGAACAAGAAGATGCCTGCTGAGCGCAAGGACCAGATCATCTTCCGCCTTAAGAAGATGGTTATTGAGTGCCAGCAACACACCGACTACTCCCAGGCTGTCCAGAGCCTGCTCCGTCTTGCCCGCACCTATGGTGAGCATGGCCGCTCCGTGAGCAAGGAGTCAGGCGGGTCCGTTAACCAGGCCCGCAGCGGCCTTGCTGCCGCCGAGGCTGATCTTCGCACTTTGATTGAGCGCTTCGCCAACGGTACCTCCACCTCCAACCTCTGGAAGGCTATTGGCCAGATCTACCAGGATGCTCAGAAGGACAGTGAGCTCAAGGGCTGGTTCAAGAACATGGACCACTATGTCAACCGCCTTCTCCTCGAGCAGGGCTACGTCCTGGAGGAGCAATCTACCAAGGATTGGGATGCCCTCTACCAGCAGGGTCGCTACCTTCTGCGTGAGAAGTACAAGGCCCATACCGACAATGTCTTCGACGAGATTAAGTTTGTCGGCGACCAGTTCGACAAGGACCCTCAGAACAAGCAGTTCGGCGCTGCTGTCCAGAAGCTGTTCAAGGACCTTGGCAATGGTTCTGATGGCAAGTCCGAGTTCAAGCCTCACCTCGCCAAGGATGTCTTTGATGTCATCCTGCCTGCTGTCCTCCGTGACATTGCCTACATCCCCATTCCTCGTATTGAGTACTCTGATCCTGGCTTTGACGCTGTCATTGAGAATCTCATTCTCGAGAGTGACAACTTCACGCCCAACGTCGCTGAGCTCGTCTCCAACAACAACTGGAAGTGGGGCCGTAAGAACATTACCAACCACAACCAGAACGTTATCGACCTCAAGGTCTCTGGCATCCAGATGGATCTGCGCGATGTTAGCTACCACATCAAGCGCAAGTCTGGCTTTCCTAAGATCACTGACACTGGCGTCGCCGACATCCTGCTGCCGGGTGATGGCTTCTCTTTCCGCATGAAGGTCTCTACTGCCGGTAAGAGGGATTCTCAGAATTTCTTCAAGGTCGAGAAGGTCGATGTCGACTTCAAGAGTCTTAATGTCAAGCTCAAGAAGTCCAAGTTCAAGGGCCTCTTTGCCATCTTCAAGCCCATCCTGCTCCGCGCTCTCCGCCCTGCGCTCCAGAAGGCTGTTGAGAAGGCCATCAAGGACAAGTGCAACGAGTTTGACCGCACCCTGTACGAGCTCAAGAAGGAGGCTGATGCTGCTGGCGAGAACGTTGGCGAGGACGGTACGAAGACCAACTACTTCAAGCGCTTCTACGACGCCGGCCAGAACCGCGCCCTCAAGGCGAAGCAGCAGAAGGAGAAGGTCAAGAAGGACATCCAAGACGAGAACAAGAAGGTCAACATTACTATGACCGATGATGATTCCATCTTCCCCGACCTCAAGTTGCCTGGCGGTGTTAGCTCCAAGGCCACTGAGTACAAGCAGCTTGCTCTCAAGGGCGAGAAGTGGGAGAGCCCCGTCTTCTCCATTGGTAAGGCCAGCAAGAGCACGGACATTCCCTCTGCTCCTCAGATCGTTAACAAGACTCGCGGTGCAGGCAACAGTGCCGCACACGGAAACAACGGTCATGCTAGCGGAAATGGTCTCGCCACCGGTGGAAACAGTCTTGCTGCCAACACCGGACTTGCCAGCGGCAATGGCATTGCCAACGGCCAGGGCCTTCATGCCAACGGCAACGGCCTCCACGCCACCGGCAATGGTATTGCCAACGGTAACGGCATCAAGAAGACTACTGCCCCGGCTCTTGATACTACCAACCCTGTTCCCCTCAACTAAGCTGCTGCTAAGTGACTAGGGGCTGTTAAAAAACACGGCAAAAATATGGTGCGAAAATGTTTGCGTGGATACGAATTATACCCATGGTGTGTCTATTTAGTTAGTCTTTTGCTGGAGACTTTGGTTTGCAGCGTCGCACCACAACCCTACAACGGCTCAGGCCGACCATCCTTAATTATTTCCTTACTGTAATAGTTTTCTATATTAATGAGACGGATTGCGACTATGTTACTCAGAAGCTCCTATTAAACACCTGTGACACATGATGGACAACTTGTCTTCGACGGGCTCAAAGCTAGATTAGCTGCGTCAGAGTGGGACACTCAGATGGATATTATGTTCCCTAAAAGCAACAACCCCTGAGGCCCAAACATGTAGCGGCTTACTGGGATGTCAACGTTTAATGCTCTCTGCAGGATGAAGGAAGAGGTAGCCAAATACTAGCAATCATTTGATTTGCTGCAAAAGAATGCGAAGTCAGGAGAAAGAAGCTGCCAGTGTGACCCGAGATAATTATCACGTGCTCAAATCCAAGTTCTCCGTTTACATCACCTCAATATTTGTGCAGTGCGGGGCGGAAACTGCCAATGTGCAAACTGTTAATGCTGTCCGAGAGTTACCTATGTGCATCGTCACAGACAGTAGGCATTTAATGCATAAATCTAAATCAAATACAAACCGAGGCCTAGAGCTAGATGTAATGTGCCAACTAGGTGCGGGGGACAGAGTGCAGCAATACATTCACTGAAGTGGGGACTTTTTATCTTCAACGTCATCTACCCAAGTTAACACACGGAAGCTTCTCATCCAGCTTGACAGTCCCCATTTACACTTGGCGCAGGCCTCCTTAATTCATCATAATATATAGCCCCGCATCAAATATCGCAATTCACGCATTATCAGAGAGGCGCACTCATAAACTCAAGACAAGCGCTGCCTCGTCAATATTAATCCCTTCTCCGAAGTATCCTCAGGGTCAAACGCGACCCACGATTCACCAGCACCCGAGTTATCTGCACGCGCCCATCTCGGCTGTCTAATCGCTTTTACTACAATTTTAATAGTATAATAGAGCAGCAAGACCGGCGTACACTGCCTGCAGACGCCATGTCTCAGTCACAGCTCCTGACGCCGGAGCAAACACACGCCCTCTTTGACATTCTCACTCATCACGAGACTTACTCTGAAATCGAGGCCTTCAAATCTGCAGACGCTGTTCTCACACATGGATTCCCTTTTCGCGATGAACAGCAGCAAGCGCGCGCTGCCCAGAAATCCGATATTGCCGCCCCGGCACCGACAAGCGGCGGCGGTGGGCTGACTGGCT
Organism: Akanthomyces muscarius; assembly: GCF_028009165.1. Classification (NCBI taxonomy): domain Eukaryota; kingdom Fungi; phylum Ascomycota; class Sordariomycetes; order Hypocreales; family Cordycipitaceae; genus Akanthomyces; species Akanthomyces muscarius. The sequence continues at coordinate 890,594 of NW_026611618.1, forward strand.
TCGCGCTCAGTCTATGGGGACGCTCTGGCAGCTCCGGTGCCACGCCGACGCCCTCAGCACCGGATTCGCCGCGCGCATACACGCCTTCGATGGCGGAATCGTCTCTGGATAGCGACGGCAGCGATGCGGAGGGTGACGAGGAAGACCTCAGCAAGCTGTCGGCCCTGCCGGTGATGCAGCTACTCACGTCGACATTTGTGATGCGGCTACCGGCTCTCAAGACGATGCCTAGAGACTTTTGGGCAGTGCGCGTACAAGGGCTGCTGAGCCGGTTCGCCGAGGCGGACCTATCGGAGAGCTACGACAAAGGGACCATGGGTGCGCGCAAGACGCTGGCCTCGGGATCGGGATCGGTCATTGAAATGATTTCCAGAGGTTTTCTCGGCGGCGTTGGGAAAAAGACCGACGAGGCCCAGGGCGCGAAGCCAACCACGGAAGAGCTAAAGAAGAAAACGTACAAATTACAAGACGGCCAGCAGCTTGTTCGTGCGTGGGAAGATGTCCTCGATGGACTGGTGTATGGTGACTTGGTGGACAACATGTTTGACTACCTCGCCGAGACGGATAAGCTGGAGGAACACTCGGCCGCCGTTGATGCATCCAGCAGCTACATTGTCTTTCATCTCGCCGCGTTACTGCACCAAATCTTCGCACTAAGCCCCGACGGCCAATACCTTCTCAAGCTGCTAGACAACATACACGGCTTGATCCCCTACAAGATGATCAAACAGACGCTGCATATAGGCAATGCTGCTACCATGATTAACGGAATGATGCGACTGCTGCTCGCCAAGCTAAGTGTCACTGGTCTGACAAACTGGCTCGGCGTCACCCAGAACGAGGACGACGGCATGAACTTACTGCAAAACATTATTTCTCTTGTGCTGTCCCGGGACGCTAGCGAGTTTAAAAAGATCATCCACCGCATCGACAAGATGCAGGCCAAAGACGCGCCGACCGAGGAGATGCTCGAGGCGATTCAGGCATGTGCCACGAGCAGTAAGGCGGAGCACGAGGCGCTGCGGAAGATGAGCCTCGAGGCCAAGGAATCCATCATCGTGTCCATGCTCAAGGCGCGCGACCCGACGCTCGTGAGCCAGCTGAGCGAGGCGCAGCACGCGCTGTGTCTCGAGTACTACTCGGCGCTGCTGTCAATTCGCGACCGCGACGCCATCACCAAGGTGCTGTGCCGACAGCCGCCGGATCTTTTCACCAAGGCGTTGAAGGAGGCGACCGCGGCGTACAACCCGATGATCCGCGTGGTACATGAGCGTATTGATCTCGGCGACCACCTGCAGGATCTGCAGGAGTTCATCTCGCAGTTTGTCCGCGTGACCACACCAAAAGGTGGCCAGGGCGGCACCGTCACGGTGGAGGACTACGTCAAGCTGCTCAACGACCACAAGCCGCTGCTGCATAAGTTTGTTCACGTTGTGGCGAAGAAGTGCCCCGAGGTGTGGCGTGACTTTCGCGAATGGAGCAACGCCTCTATTGTGCGCTTCCGGCAGGAGACAGTGGACACAACTAGCGAAGAAGACGGCAAGAAGAGAAGCGTCATGGAGGAGGCACTCGGCGGGCTCGTGGCCGGGCTAGACGATGCTGCTCGGAAGTCGGTGCTCGCCGCCGTGGACACTCACGCTAGCTACCTCGCGACCTTGAAAAAGGGCTCCGACGCCCGCCTCGCCCAGCTAGCTGCTCGAGCAGGCACGGATGATGAAGCGCCAGTCGGCGATGGTGACGGCAGCTGGGGACCAGGCATCTACCTCGCGCGCTGGCAGGACATTCTCGACGACACGCTCATCACTGCCGGTGACGCCGGACAGCCGACCAAGGTGCGCCGCGGAGCCGACGTCCGGCACCTGACGACGCAAGGCAAGACGGGCGTCGCGGGCGGTGACCTTGCGGCAGGACAAGCAGCCGAGGCTGGGCAGAGGACGATGCCGCGCGCGCCGGACGTGGAGGTTGTTGTGAAGGAGCTAGGTGAGGCGTTTAGCGCGCTGATGCAGGCTGTGAATATGGAACGCCGGGTCTTTGGGAAGAAATAGGGGTTTCTCTATATAGGCTGGCGAGGGTATTCTATAACTCTACATGTTTGGCGTTATTATGAGGAGTTTGCTTTGTGTTTTATTGCTTTTTGGGGATCGACGGGCTCTACTATACATGTTCCACCTTGATTGTGCTTATATCAAGAGAACTTAAGATTCAGTTTATACGAGCCTTAGGGGTAGTTTTGCTATAATACTGTAGATATTGATACGCTCTATCTGACTTTGTGGACGAACATGCGATCTGTAGCCGCCGCGTTGCGGCATCTATACAACATTGGTAGGAGTGCCCAAGGCCCTCCGGCCAGTTACATAGAGGTACGCACGCCATAGATAAACTCCTCTAGTAGATGGAAGTGTTTTGGCAGTACCTTTAAAAATTGGAAAAGTATCGCCACAAGAGAACTAGCTATCGCCCTGCTGGGAGGCGACAAGGTTGCGTTGTACAAGAAAAAGTCCAGACCAGTACCAACTGTGCACGTAAACACGCACTTTAAAAACGTGATTAATATTAATTCGCTACCTAAACCCAATAATTGCCAAAGGGCACTGTAGATTGCTACAAAAGGGTTTCATTATTAGTAAAGTAGTGTCTGCGCCGAGATGTTATCCCACGTTAAAACTGCCAATTCTTAGTTGCCGCTTTTGTCATACTTGCTCGGGCGCTATGTGGTCTGCGCTTACTGGGGGTGCCGAAATTCTCCGAGCCTCGACTAAGCTGCCTTGCCCCTTCGCCTAAGTAGCCCCCGCGCAGCTCTTAAGCAGCTCCTAAGCAGCCCCTAAGTAGCTCCTGAGCAGTTCCTAAGCAGATTGTGAGCGGCCCCTAGACTCGCTAGGATTATAAGGAAGAATTAAGCTGTGTGTAGTGTGTTTATAGTAGCACCTAAAAATAGAGGCTGTTAAGCTAATAAGGCAACTATTACGAACGACGAAAAGTAACATAAAGGCGGCCTAGGGCGGCCGGGCTGACAGCCTAGACGAAGGCGCCTACACTCCGCCCGATTAGGACATATATTTATATAACCACCTAGATTAGTAGAGTCTACTAAGTGCTAGCTTAGTAGATTAAATAGAGTGGATATTTAGTAAGGAATACTAATTAAAGGATTATTATTATTATTATTATTATTATTATTATTATTATTATTATTATTATTATTATTATTATTATTATTATTATTATTATTATTATTATTATTATTATTATTATTATTATTATTATTATTATTATTATTATTATTATTATTATTATTATTATTATTATTATTATTATTATTATTATTATTATTATTATTATACTAACTAGGCTTAGCCTATCTAGTACTTCTATAGGTAATAATAAGGGGAGGAAAAACTAGAGTGCCTAGGGGAAAACCTCCACTTCTATCTATTCTAGTACTAGTCCAGCTTAGTATATAGGTGGGGTCGTTACGAACCCCTTCTCTTAATATTTTTAAGTGCTGTCTTTACGTGCACTAAATAAAGATTACCTTAATAATAAAACCCTTAAAGATAAAATAACTTAAATCTTTACTTATATTAGGGACCTTAAAGCTATATAGTAGATACTAGGGATATTTAGCTACAGTCTAGTATTACTTAATCTTTTTAATCTCTATAACTAAGTAGTTTACCTAGCGCCCTATTTCCTTACAGGATACTAGACTGTTATAGTGTACTGTATTAAGGATTGCGAGCTTAAGGCGCCTAGAAGAGGTCGCTAGTTTGAATCCTGGCTGTGGATATAGTTGCTAGGTTAGCTAGGGTATTACAGTATAAGGTTATTAGTACTAGTGTTTAACTAGCTAATCTTTATTATGCTAATAGGTGAGCTATAAAGGCGGCTATAGGGAGCCTAAGGGTCCTAATACTATATACTTCTAGGTGGTCTAATAGGTAGGTAAGACTTATATCTAGCTATAGTAGCTAGGGACAGCTATAGTAGCTAGGGATAGCTATATAGGAGGACGGGTAGCCTATTAGGGACCTTAAAGCTATATAGTGGATACTAGGGATACCTAGCTATAATCTAGTATTACTTAATCTTTTTAATCTTTATAGCTAAGTGGTTTACCTAGCGCCCTAGTTCCTTACACTACTTATAATATATTATATATAACTATACTACCTACTACCACTATATCTGCCTCTATCTTATAATTAGCTAATTCTACTAACACTACTAATACTATAATATTCCTAAAAGTACTAAAGGACGTTAAATTTAATAATACTAGAACTAGTCCGGCTCCTACTTGTCCGGCTCCTACCACTTCTTCTAGGGCCACACTAATAATAACTAGAACTTCTATAGTAAGTTCTCCGTCAAACTTAGCCTCTAGTATAACACTAATTACTATATTAACTTTACGCCCTAGTTAAAACCCAGAATTAGTACTAAGTTTAACACACAGTCTTTTAGTAAGTACACTATTAGCTAGCTTAGCTATTAGTTTGTAGCCTAGTTTGGCCTCTAACTTAGTATTAGGCTGAGCTATAACTTCTAACTCTAATATAATATCTAGCTTAACGTCTAATTTAACTTTAAGCTCTACTTAAGAGAATATCTTAACCTTAACCTCACCTCTAGTATCTAGCCTAGCGTCTAGAATAAGCCCTACTTTAATATCTAACTTAACACTTAGGCCTAAGCCTTTAGTAGGTAAGTGTTACGAACGATGGAGGTGACGTAAGGCGACCGGGGAAGCGGCCCAAGAGGACGACCTCATGGCGCCTGCAAGCTTCTCGATCGGGCCGCGTGACCTTACTGGATCACTGGAGCGAGTGAGCCAGTGAGCCATGAGGGGATCACGGGAGCGAGTGAGCCAGTGATCCAAGGAATATAATAGAGAGATAGACAGGTACTTAAGGAGGAGGTGTTCTAGTAACTAGGTAGTCTAGATCTCTATTAATCAATCTAAGTAATAGTTTCACTATTAAGAGTTCTACTCTTAACGACTAACTTACTACACTACTTAAACGTGCTACCCTATAGCTTTAAGCCTAACTTACTTCCTAAGAAATAGACCTACTATAACTTAGATTTAAGCTATTATTATAATAAGGTTAGTAATATTTGTAATTTATACTCTCTTAATAAACTAGACCTATTAGAATTCTCTTATATTTATAATAGAAAGAAAGTTATAGGTGACTTAAATAATTATTTATAGAACTAAGCTAGTGTTCTTAAGGTTTTTTCCTAGTAAGTCCTTTAAGGAAGCCTTTTCTATAACTAAGCTAATAAGAAATAGTAGAAACTAGTTATCTACCTATCTAGATACTAGAATTATAGTATATCTAGGTAAAAATATAAGAAAGATATTCCGCTTCTTTATAGCGTGCTATACTAGTAATAAAAGCTCTTATTCTGTATTATTAGCGGGCCTAATATCTCTAGGTAAGTTAGAAGCTATAAGAGAAAAGCTATTAGTACTAACTATTATAGGGGTAGAGGAATATTTTAGCTGCTAGAATAAGTAGTGTTTAACTTAGTTTTCTTTTTAGTAGAAAGGGTTATAGTGTGGTATATATAGTCTTATAGATTTAGTGAGAACTTATAGGGTAGGACTTATTATCTATCTTACCTTTCTTTATTACCTCCTACTAAAGTATAGCCTCCCTACAAATATTAATTAAGTATAAATAAGTACCTAATTACTAAGACATTACTAGTATAAGATATCTTATTCTTTTAGTTCTTAACTATTTAAAAAGGTTAACTTTAGTTAGTTACTAAGTTACATAATTTAAGAGAAACTTTGAGTATTACTTTAGTTTTTAGAGTGTCTTTATATAAAAAGATTACTAATAGAGGAAACTTAACTTATATATTATAAATCTTCTTTAATCACTACCTATATTCTTTAACTTATACGTTATATTATAAATAAATCTAGTTGTAGAATATAATTTAAACCTATAATACTATCTAGGTGAGGAATGCCCTCTACTAAAGCTAGTCTAGGACAATTCGCCTAAACCTATTATTTACGCCCTTATAAGGTAATGTCCTTCTGTAGGACGTTATTACCCCTCTTTCGAGCTATAGTGGTATACTTGTCACTACTACCTGGAGTGTGCTGTAAAGGCAGCTACTTAGGTCCTCTATACTAGGCTAGTATTAGTAGTGGCTTTTCGCTACACATCTTACTAATATCCGCTATAGTTCCACTCTTTAAATAAGTAGCGTTTTTTAGCTACACTCTTAGTATAAGTAGTAGCTTCTCCTACCTACTAACTTATAGATTTAGCTATATTTATAGTACTAGGCTAGTATTAGTAGAGTCTTTTTATTATATATACTATAAATACTAACTACTTAGCTTAACTATTAGTAGTGGTTTTCCGCCCTATTAGCCTCTAGCTTAAAGCTACTTACTAAATACTAGCTATAATCCCGCCCTAACTATAAGTATTAGCTTTCTAGTGCCTATATATACTAAGAATAGTAAGTAGGTACTCTAGTATATACTCTACCTAAAGTTAATATATTAGCTTTATATATATAATTCCTAATTTACTTATTCTTTTATAAAACTTTATAAGTATAATATCTTAATAATCTTTTTACTTATAATAGTTACTAGTATTATATTAGTTCTTAGTATATTAGCTTTAGCTTACCTACTAAATCTCCTACTATTATAAAGAGAGTGAGCTCTTAAGGTAGTAATAGTTAATATATATACTAACTATACTTATCTCTAACCTAACACTACTAACCTTCTATAGTAACATTATAGCTAACCCTAATTTAAATATAGTAAATAAATAGATACTATTAGATAATAATATATAATCGCTAAAACATTCTATAGAAATAAAGAAACCTATATTATAAATTAGATTTATAGTTTTGAATAAGATAGAATTATTAAGCTTACTAGCTTTACTATATAAATAGCTAAGAGTAGGTAAATATATATTAAGAAGGGAAATCTACTATAATAGCTAAAAATAGGAGTATAAAAGCTATAAGTAGGTAAAATAAGGTATTCTATCCTTAAGACTAATACCTATTAGATTAGATAAGATTAAGTTTATCTATAAGAGAGATATATAACTTAATAATTAAAAAGGCCTTTTTTAATTATAAAAAGATATTAGTTAACTTAAGCCTAAGAATAGATTATATTAGCTATTAAGAATTCTTAATAAAATAGAGGATAGGAAATATAAAATACACTAGATAGGTTTTAATAAGGAGTTAAATATACTAGAGTTAGTATCGAAAATAAGGAAAGTCGCCCTAGACTTAGTAGAGGAGTACTATAGGTAAAGATAACACGTAGGAAACTATCTCGATAAACACTATATAAAACGCTGAGCGAATAGCGTGGCAGCTAGCGGGCGTAGCTTCCACCAAGCCCAAGACGTCAACCTGCACACCGCCCACGAGCCCGCGGCAGGAAAAGACCCTCAACAAGGCAGCGAATTTGATCGGCGCAGGGTTGCTACTGCCACAGTAGTCGACCTGATATGTATGGGCTTGGTAGGAGCTGTCAGTCGCCAGAATTCAGCTCTACTTTCGCCAACTCGCAAGCAGACACCTGTTATAATATATTTGCCGCGTCCCGTGTTTCCAGCAGCAGCCTTCACCGCCTTCTCTGTAATAGTGATCTGGTCTCCTCGTGGATCGAAACGCACCACCACGCTGCTCTGTAGACATATAAACCCGAATGGCAGAACGACAGGTTTGGAACTATTTATCGAAGGAAAACCATCTTACTGCCAAGTTCAGTCTTTTCAAAATCGCTGTTATCCAGACCCAATACGAAACGGACGGCAATCAAGACGGCTCTGAATACCAACATAGCACGTATAACCCGTTGCTCTGTGAAAATGACCATTATTGTTCGATTAGCCTCGGCATGGGGAGGAGTGCTTCCTCCAGATGAAGACATCTGGTTGAGAATCTTGGACGTCTCACGTGCCGCCAGGGTCTGTTTCCTGTCAAGCCACCAGTCCACCTCCTGCAGTTGACAGCTCAGACATGTATCAAAGTACGCCTTATCGGCAGCGGGTTCGTAGAGCCGGCTTATTTCGCCACACCTAAGGAAGTTATCGCAGGCCAACAGAGCGTCGTCGAGAGCCATAAAGTTAGCATCGCCAACCCAAGGCCACTCAGGTCTCGCCTTAATTCTACGATCTCCACCCGCTTCGTGGACGTAGTCATGGTGCGTGGCTAGCCAGGAGAAACCCAAGTCAACGAATTTCGCATCCCCTCTTACTCTTGATAATGCGACCACCCGTGGCTCAACTCGGTCTCCCCAAAATGGCATGCTGAGAAATTGATCCCTCGATATGGCGGCGGCGCTGCCCAAAGCAGGTCTAAAACATTCCGTGAGGCAAGAAACTGTGCGATTTTCTTTCCTGCTCCAGAATGGACATAAACTTGAAAGTTCCTGTACGGTTTCCAGGACCTTGCTACTCCGCGTCGGAAACACCCGACTGGTAGTCGGTGAGTCGCCAGCTAAGAGCGCCAGCGCAGGTATACGGAGGCCCTCGTACTGGTTCAGTGTGAACGGAATTTCGCCGACGGCTTTGAGCTGGAGATCCTGTAATAATCTTTGGGGATGAAGTTCCCTTGCTAGCGACTCGAGAAGCGGTATTGTGTCACTAAATCCGTACGCGATGCAGCCGCTGGCGTGCTGAGACGCTCTTGCCACGGTTCTTGGAGCGTAGCCCATGCGTGTTGGAAGGCCAGGATCTTGCGTGAAGCGTCCGATCCATGTGTTGGATCCGCCGAGTTGGAACTCCAGTCTAGCACCGCTACCGGTGAAGACGGGCATGCCGCTGACAAATTCCAACATATCGCAACCAACGATTCCCACGAGATTCGCTAGTAAACTAAGTTCGATGGCAAAAGGATTCGCAATATCTTGCGGGATGTCGTCTTCGTCAACGGGCACCTGGTGGATGAAATCCGACGTCAGAATACTCGCAGCGCCGAAAATCATAAGCAGGTTCATCCAGGATTCGGAGTACATCCCAATCCTAGCGAGGCCGACTTGAGTTTCTCCTCCCCAGGTCCTTCCGACGAGCGGGATTGCCTTGTACCAATTCAGCCACGTTAGATACGGTATTCTCCGCCGCTCACGTAGTCTCAAATGGCTGGGAAAGTCGTCAAGCAAATGTGACGAGGTTTCCTGCTTGAGAACGCCCAAGATGGCCCGATACAGCGGGTCCGATCTGTCACCGCATTTGGCCATCTGCCTGTGGTTCGCGTTGATAGTCTCTACTGTTTCGAGTTGACGTGGTAGATCGAGCTTCGAAGAGAAGTCGTCAACGACCTATCCGCGCCATGATCAGATTAGCGAGGACATTGCCACATGGCGAGGTATATTGACGACTCGCCTTGTTGTCTAATCCCTTCATGCCTGACATTCCCTGCGACTCTTGAAAAGAGTGAATTTTGATTTCCGAGTTATGCACTATAGTCTTGAACTCTTCGTGAATGTTGTCTAGTACCTCGCTGTTCACCTCAAGCGTCTCAAGAATCCTCTTGTTTGAGTCTTGTAAGGCCAACCGCGCGAGGTTCGCCGCAATCTCACCCCATCCCGCGTATGAGCTACCCCGGTGTGGGGTACCGAGGAAGACGATCAGCTTCGTGCGCGACCGACACGTCTCCGACTTGTGCATCGCCTGCGAAACGTAAGCATCTAATGACCGGCCACCTTCAGCACCAGTAACACCGGAGACGTACATCCTTGACGATTATACCACCGAGGCTGTGTGCCACAAAATAAATCGGGTCCTGACACCACCGGTCAGTAAGTCTTGCCACTCTGCTGCAGTTGTAGAGGACAAAGTCACCGTATTGTCGATCTCCCGCTCGACCCGCACAGCAAGGTCTCTACCGTGCTGCGACACGCTGTTCTTGTTGTTCGCCTCGAACAGGCCTCCAATCACGTCCGCGACATATCCGTACGTCCACACTCTCGCCTCGGGTATATCATGCGCGAGGAGCTCGTCAGGCCAGAATAGCCTACTGGAAACAGAGTCTCGTTCGCCGGTTTTGGAGTCGGCGGTTGACTTTGACGTTTTGGCTCGGAACAGGGAATTGAACCTTCGTTTCCTCGACGTTGCAACAGTCGTTTCTCCACTATTCGCTGGATCTTCCTCCCATGTGTGCTTCGGATGGCCTCGCAAGCCGTGGATAAAGACGATGCTGCACACCGTCAGTCACACATCACCCAAACTAGCGATCCTCATACTTGACTCGGTACGGCCCCCTCCCAGCGCCCTGGCCGCCGAGGAGATGCGTAAAGCCGATGCGATGCACGTCGGCCATGGTCACGTTCTGAATCTGCCGCTGGTGCGGGTTACGAAGAAGCGTTGGCGAGGTGGTTTGTATCTGCGCAAGGCTCAGTCGCAAGGCGCATACGTCTTGGCGCTTATGTGGCATTTTCAGCTCTAGCTACTCTATGGTACTCGGATGATTATTTTTACGGCGCGGTATTTCTCACCAGAAAAGAGCGAACTACATGCTACTTTTGAAAGCACAGTACCTCGCTGGGTATCCCTCCAGGCAGATCTAGAAATGAATTGGGGACCGTGCATCTAGACATTCGAGCGCCATAACGTCAGCCACCCACTTCTTGGCCCTAACCACATCTCGGCAGCGTTTCACACCAAAACACACACTTTTAATCTAGCTATATTATAGCTACTAAAGAAAATTAAAATATACTAAAATATAGATAATATATTCTCTAACTTAGTATTTATTATAAAAATATATAAGTATTTTCTATAAGATAGTTATTTTTAAAGAGATTTTTAAAGTTAAGGAAAATAGTTTACTAGTTATTCTACCTAATTTATTTTTATTTTTATTTTTTAGATATCTTCTTTAATAAACTTATAGTCTTAATAAAATAATTATATAAGACTCTTTTACTTATAATCTATATAAAAAAGATTTTGTCTTATTTTTAATAAAAGTTTAATAATAGTTTAATATTAAGTACTTTTTTAAAATTCTTTTTTACTCTCTTTTTTAAGCTTTCTTAAATATCTTTATATATATAGAATAAAAAGACTATCTATTAATAGACTTTATAGTATATATTTATATCTAATTATCTATAATTTTTTTAATATAATATATAAATATATTAAATAGTTAAATAAAAAATAAAAGTGTTAAGATCTCTTAGTACTTTATACTTAAACCTTAACACTTTATTTTTTTATTTTGAAAAGAATTACTACTATTTAGAAAAATTTAGTTTAAGTATACAAAAGATAGAGTATATAGACATCTATAGAAAGAAATTAATTAATAATATTATTTCTTTTATATATAAAAAGTGGACCTAGGGTAGGTGGGTAAAAAGTGGTACTTTTAGTGTAAAAACGCTGCCGAGATGTGGGTAGGGCCAAGAAGTGGGTGGCCGACGTTAGCGGCTCGGCCTCCGCTGTGGCCTTCTCGCTGTCCGCGCCGAACAGGCCAGCCCCACCAAACAGAGAGGCTTCTTGCTCAGCGTAGCACTTTAGTTCAGCGTCGTTCCGACCCTCTGCTTCTGCTGTCTCCCTTGCTTTCTTATCCTATTGTTCTTCTACAAGGTTGCCAAGGAGTGGAGGTATGCTGTTCGGGACCGCCGCCGGCTCCTGGAGGATGATGGTTCATGTGCTTACAACTTATGGAATCCATCTGCGTTGCCAGAAGCACGATGTTACGAACCAGAATGCACGCAAGGCAGACCGGGGGAGCGGCCTAAGGAGCGACCAGGCGGGCACCTACAAGTCACCTAATTAGGATACTAGATTATATAACTAGATCACTATAGATTACAGTGAGCTAGCAGTAATTTAAGGTAGCACCTATAATAATAGATCACTTAGGACTACTAGTATATAAGTGATCTAAGGAATATAATAGAGAGATAGATAGGTACTTAAAGAGGAGGTATTCTAGTAGTTAGGTAGTCTAGATCTTTATTAATTAATTTAAGTAATAGTTTTACTATTAAGAGTTTTACTTTTAATAACTAACTTATAATATTACTTAATATACTACCTTATAGCTTTAAGCCTAACTTACTTTTTAAGAAATAGACCTATTATAACTTAAAATTAAGTTATTATTATATTTTAATTAATCCTATTTAGTAATATAATACTAGATAACACGCTTAATATATACACACTATACTACCCTTATATTATAACTATAAAAGCCTAATACCTTATAGTAGGTAGTAGAAGAATAACCTTTTTTCCCTTAATATAATATATTTTTAAAATACTATAATTAATTAATTATAAAGCTTTATATTTATAGGCAGGAATTACCCTTCTAGGTATTCTCTTTTAACCTATAATAATAACTTATTATTAAGGCCCCTACTATAATATATAAAATATAAATTTAATTTATATAAAGTAACTTAATGTAGTTTATAAGCGAGTAGGCTACCTAAGTAAGTAGGCTACCTTCTAGGACCTTATAATAAAAAATATACTTTAATAAACCGAAATAAAATCTAGTTAATAAAAATTAATTATAATTATTTAAAGAAGTAATTTCTATTACCTTTTTATATATCCTAGAATTATAACTAATTTTGCTATAATTACTATAACACTAATAGTATAGCTTAGGCTATATTAATAGACCTAGACTTTTAGACTTATTATATCTTCTTTTACCCTTCCCTTATAACTAAATAGCTAAACTTTTACTAGCCTTTAAAGTAAGAGATCTTCTAGTTTATAAGCGTTTTTTTTTTATATATTAGCACTAAAAAAGTTATATATTTACTACCTTTAGCTTATTAATTTATTTTTATATTAGTACTATCTATTATATTACTTTTATTATATACTTTAATAACTAAAAGATATTTATAATAATTTTACTTAGAGAGCTACTTTAATAAATCCTTATCCTTTTTTTAATATATTCTATTTAAGATAAAATCTCTATTAGGTTATTAGGGGTTTTTAGAAGTTAGGGAAGTTCTTAACTATTAGTAGTACTAAGAGGTAATAAAGTTTATAACTTTATATTAAGCTATAAAATAATATATTTTAGATTAAAAGGATAAATCTTAACACTTTAAAAACTACTAAAAATATTTAATTTAGTTATAAAAGCTTTATATACTAAGTAAACTATAAAGAATTTTTTTTTTAGTAGTATAAGTAACTTTAATATATATTAGATTATTAATTATATTACTATATATATATTTTAATAGTTAAAAATAAGTAATATCTAATAGTTAGAGTATATATAATAAATAAGTAAGTATATATAATATAATTATATTATTTACCTTATAATATAGCTTAAAATCTATAAAGTAATAGCTTTTATACCTATTAAAGATTAATAACTTATATTTACCAATTCTTTTAGTCTTTATATATAGATTAAAATACTTAAACTATTTTAAGTACTTTTTATTTATAGTCTATCTATTTTTAGTAATAAAAATAGCTTAGTTATAAGATAAAAGGCTATTTTTATACTAAAAAGAGAGATAAGTTTTACTTATAATAATAATAAATAAAGGAATAATAATACTAACTATACTAATATACTTTATTATTATTACCTAAATATAATTTCCTTATTATATTTTCTAACCTTTTTAATATCTTTTTATACTTATAATAACTATTTTAGATAATATTTAGCCTATTATAAAGCCTATCTTATTAAAATTATAAATCTCCCCCTTTTATATACTATATTTTATAATAATATTTTCTATTAACTAAAACTAGTCTTAATATTACTTTAGATCTTTATATTAAACTCTTTAATAGTTAATTTAATATAATAAATATATAATAAGTTCTAAGTATTACTTAATAAAGTTTATAGACTAGTACCTTCTAACTAAAATATTATATTTAAGCTCTAATAGGTAGTTAGTTATAACTTTTATATTATATAGATAAGATAGTTAAGATTATAAATTTAAATTAAAAATATACTAAATAAGAAGATCTTCTTCTTTATTTATTAATTTTTAAGAGTATATTATTATATTAGTTTAGCTTAGTTATTCTTATTAATAATATATTAATATTATTTATAGTATATTATAAATATAAGCTATACTTTAAAGTAATAGTATAAAGTCTTTTTTTAAAGCTTTAAAGGTATTAATAATATTTTTTTTATTTAAAGTTAAAACTATTTTATCTTATTAAGTTAATAAAGTTTAAATATAGTTAATTAAAAAATAATATAAAATAGCCTTCTTATTTAGATAGCTTACTCGCTTATAAACTATATTAACTTAAATTAACTTACTTTCTAAAAATTAGAATTAATTACTTAAAAGCGCCTTTTATTATACTAATATTTAATATATAACCTTTATAGGAGTAATATCTTAATATTAGAGTATATAGAATATTTCTATAAGTTAGTATATAGCTTTATTTAGTGTTTATATTCTTAAAATTATAATAGAGGTTATAGTAAGAAGATAACTTAAAAAGAGAATTATTAGAATTAATTATACCCTAAGAGTACTAAAAGAGCTATTATAATAAGAACCTAAGAACTTAAAGGGAATATAGAGTAATAGGAGACTTTAGGTACATCTTAGGAAACCTAAATAAAGGATAGACTAAAGTTAGCTATACTTTAGAAATTAGGAATAATTAATTAGTCTTTAATTAATAGGGATAGCTTTATTATTATACTAGAAAATAATTACTAAAAATTAAAGTATAAGGGCCTTAATTAGTTAGATATAATATAAGGCGTTAAAGTATAAAAAATAATATAATATAAAAAAAGGGAAATATAAATAAAAAGAAAGAGATAAGAAGTAATATCTATTATTAAGTAGATAAGAAAAAGGGGTATAAAAGGTATAAATAACCTATAATAGTTAACCTTTTATCTTTTTCCTCTTAATTAATTACTACTAAGATAGTACTATTATTACTCCTACTTTTATATATAAGAGTACCTTAATATACACTAAAATACCTACTAACTATCTAAAAGATTAATAATAACTATACTAACCTTAAATAATAGTAAAAAGGTAAATAAAGGTTTTTTAAGACCTATATTTATAGTTATAAGGGATAAACTAGCTATAATACTTAATAACTTTTTATCTAATTAATTATAAAAAGAAGATACTAGAAGTATCTATAAAAGAGAGTCTATTTTAAGAAAAAAGAAAAAGGGAAAAGAGGGTAAATTACTACTAGGAATAAAAGGCTTTAATAAGTAAGGAGTTAATAATAATCTATCTAATAGAAAGAAAAATACTAATATATTTACTATATAAACTAACTAACTAATAAAAGCACTCTTAAATTCCTACTTTTAACTAGATATAACTTTTAATAAGGTATTTATAGGAATTAATATAATAGAATATTTAGCTAAATTTAATAAATAGGTAAGTATTAAGAGAATCCCTAATAACTATAAAATTAAATAACTCTTAGAATTTACTTATAGTAAGGAATATAAGTAGATTAAAGTACTTACTTATAACCTTTCTTAGGAGAAGGTAAAAAAGAAGTTAATTAATTATTACTTTATAAATAATAAGGACTAGTATTAGACTCCTACTTAAAAACTAGTAAAGTTTAACTAGAAGTCTATTAGATCTATATATAAAGTAATAATTAAATACCTTAATAAGTACTTCTATCTCTACTAATAAGTAAGACTTAGTATTCTATTAGATAGTAGTTAGATAAGTTACTTTTAGTACTCTCTATTAGCTATTATATAAGGAGAGATAAATAAGAAATATAATATATTATAAGACTAATATAGTTAATAAGCGAGTTACTTAGATAAGTAAGTCACCCACTCTACCTAGTTTTTAACACCCTTTATCTTAGTACTTTTATTACTTAATAATAATTTATAGAAATCCCTTTAAAAAAGGCAGGTATTATTCTTATCCTTTAAGCTCTTAAAAAAGACCTAAAACTAAGTTATAAAGAAACTATATTAATTTATAATATATCTTAAATAACTATTTATAACTAATATAATAGCTAAGTTATATAATATAACTTTATACTTAATTTAAAGAAACTTATTAATTTAAAAAAGAAAGCTATAATAAAATATATTCTTTAACTAGATTTATAAAAACTACCCTTTTAGTATATAAATATAGAAGATATAGTAAATTAACTACTTATTAAGTATAATAGTAGATATATTAGAGTATACTAGATAAAAAACCTTATATAATAATAATTAATATAGTTTATAAGCGAGTAGGCCACCTAAGTAAGTAGGCCACTTTATATTATTTTTTAATTAACTATATTTAAACTCTATTAACTTAATAGGATAAAATAGTTTTAACTTAGAATAAAAAAGATATTATTAATACCTTTAAGGCTTTAAAAAAAGACCCTATATTATTACTTTAAAGTATAGCTTATATTTATAATATACTATAAATAATACTAATATATTATTAATAAAAATAACTAAACTAAACTAATATAATAATATACTTTTAAAAATTAATAAATAAAGAAAAAAATCTCCTTATTTAGTATATTCTTAATTTAAATATATAATCTTAGTTACTTTACTTATATAATATAGAAGCTATAATTAACTACCTACTAGAGCTTAAATATAATATTCTAGTTAAAAGGTACTAGTCTATAAACTTTATTAGGTAATACTTAGAACTTATTATATATTTATTATATTAAATTAACTATTAAAGAGTCTAATATAAAGATTTAAAGTAATATTAAGACTAGTTTTAGCTAATAGAAAATACTATTATAAAATATAGTATATAAAAGAGAGAGATTTATAACTTTAATAAAATAGGCTTTATAATAGGCTAAATATTATTTAAAATAGTTATTATAGGTATAAAAAGATATTAAAAAGGTTAGAAAATATAATAAGGAAATTATACTTAGGTAATAATAATAGAGTATATTAGTATAGCTAGTATTATTATTTCTCTATTTATTATTATTATAGGTAAAACCTATCTCTTCTTTTAGTATCAAAATAGCCCCTTACTTTATAACTAAGTTATTTTTATTATTAAAAATAGATAGACTATAAATAAAAAGTATTTAAAATAGTTTAAGTATTTTAATCTATATATAAAAACTAAAAGAATTAGTAAATATAAGCTATTAATTCTTAATAGGTATAAAAGCTATTACTTTATAGATTTTAAGCTATATTATAAAGTAAATAATATAATTATATTATATATAATATAGTTAATAAGTAAGTCACCTAAATAAGTAAGTCACTTATATTCCCTAACCCTTCCCCTTTTAACTATTAATAACTTAACTATAATATAAAAAAGTATCTAAAATTAATTAGAATCCTCTTCCTTACTAATATCTATATTTATAATATAAGTATATATATTATAGCTAGTCTAGCTATATACACTATATTACTAACTATATATTTTAACCCTTATTTTATAATAACTATAAGCTTATATTTTATCCTTTACTTAACTATCTATATCTATCTACTCTTTTAAATCTCTTATATTTTATATAAAAAGAGATCTTTTAGTTTATAGCCTTATTTTTTTAGCTTACTAGTACTTACTAATTAGCTTATTTATAGCTTTAAGGCCTTATACCTAAGTATATAAAAACATAACCTTATATATAATAGCTATTATACCTTTCTTAAAACTATTAAGTATATTAAGACTTTTAGTTAGAGAGCTATTTAGGTAATTAGTAATTTATTTTTTTAAAATTAAAGACTATAAAACTACTTTATTTACTATACTTAATATCTAAGAGATTTAAGATCTAGCTAATCCTAAATATAAGTTTAGAGGACTTAGTGTTATAAACTTAAGTTCTAAGATAGAAATAACCTTTTTAGGATTAAAAGGGGTAATTTTAGTGCCTTAAAAACTACTTTAAATATTTTCTTTTATAATAGACTTATTAAAAGTATTAAAAAATATAAGAAAAAAGTCTTTTTTAGTAATATATATAATACTAGCCTTTATAAGATCTTTAATTTATTACCTATAAGCCTTTTTTAGTAGACTAAAATAGCTAATATCTAAAAGCTAGAGTATATAAGAAGAATATATAGGTATATAAAGGGTAATAATATTCTTCTTTTAGTAGAAAAGCTTAAAGGTAGTTAAGTAGTAACTTTTATAGCTATTTAGAATTAGGAGGTAATAACTACTCTCTTTTTAATCTTTTATATATTTATTAAAATACTTAATCTAATCTATACTAATTTTATTTATTATCTAGCTATTTAAGCTTATATTAACACACTAATCTAAAAGTAAGCATTTATCTTTATACTAAGATATAAAGTGTTTTTAGCCCTTTACTATAATATATAATAATACTATTAAGCCCTAAGAATTTACCGTCTAAATTATAATAACCTATTCCCTATTATTAGGCTATACTACTTTTACTTTTCTAACCTAATTAGAGTTTATAATAACTATTCTTATTATAATAAAGCCTATTAGAAACCTAGTCTTATTAAAGTTATAAATATTAGACTTTATAATACTATATTTTATAATTATATTCTCTAAAAGTATAAACTAACTATAAATAATAGTTAGATCTTTATATTTAGCCCTCTAATAATTATATCTCTATTAAAAACATATAGTAAGCTCTAGTTATTATTATATAAGGTTTTTCACCTAATACACTCTAATATATCCGTTACTATACTTAATAAGCAGTTAATTTACTATTTCTTCTATATTTATATACTAAAAGGGAAGTCTTTATAAATCTAACTAGAGAATATCTTTTACTATAACTCTCTCTTCTAAATTAGTAAGTTTCTTTAAATTAGGCGTAAAGTTATATTATATAACTTAGCTATTATATTAGTTATAGATAGTTATTTAAGGTATATTATAGATTAATATAGCTTCTTTATAACTTAGTTTTAAGTCTTTTTTAAGAGCTTAAAGGGTAAGAATAATACCTACCTCTTTTAAAGGGATTTATATAAATTATTATTAAGTAATAAAAGTATTAAGATAAAGAGTGCTAAAAACTAGGTAGAGTAAGTGACTTACTTATCTAAATAACTCGCTTATTAACTATATTACTTACTTATTTATTATATATACTTTAACTATTAGATATTACTTATTTTTAGCTATTAAAATATATATATAATAATATAATTAATAATCTAATATATACTAAAGTTACTTATATTATTAAAGAAGAGTTTTTCCTTATAATTTACTTAGTATATAAAGCTTTTATAACTAAATTAAATATCTTTAGTAGTTTTTAAGGTATTAAGATTTATCTTTTTAATTTAAAATATATTATTTTATAGTTTAATATAAAGTTATAGACTTTATTACCTCTTAGTACTACTAATAGTTAAGAACTTCCTTAACTTTTAAAAACCCTTAATAACCTAATAGAGACTTTATTTTAAATAGAATATATTAAAAAAAGGATAAGGATCTATTAAAGTAACCTTTTAAGTAAAATTATTATAAATATCTTTTAGTTATTAAAGTATATAATAAAAGTAATATAATAAATAGTATTAATATAAGAATAAATTAATAAGCTAAAAGTAATAAATATATAACTTTCTTAGTACTAATATATAAAAAAAAATACTTATAAACTAAAAGATTTTTTACTCTAAAAGCTAGTAAAAATTTAGCTATTTAGTTATAAAAAAAAGATAAAAGAAAATATAATAAGTCTAAAAGTCTAGGTCTATTAATATAGTCTAAGTTATACTATTAGTATTATAATAATTATAGTAAAATTAGCTATAATTTTAAAGTATATAAAAAGGTAATAGAAATTACTTTTTAGATAATTATAATTAATTTTTATTAACTAGATTTTATTTTAGTTTATTAAAGTATATTTTTTATTATAAGGTCTTAAAAGATAACTTATTTACTTAAATAGCCTATTTACTTATAAACTATATTAGAGTTTATTATATATTTTTAATAGAGATATAATTATTAAAGGGCTAAATATAAAGATCTAATTATTATTTATAATTAGTTTATACTTTTAGAGAATATAATTATAAAATATAGTATTATAAAGTCTAATATTTATAACTTTAATAAGACTAGGTTTTTAATAAGCTTTATTATAATATAAATAGTTATAATAAACTCTAATTAGATTAAAAAAGTAAAAATAGTATAATTTAATAATAATAAAAAAGTTATTATAATTTAAGTAGTAAATTCTTAAAGCTTAATAGTACTAATATAGTTTATAAGTAAGTAAGCTATTTAAGTAAGTAAGCTACCTTTTAAGACCTTATAATAAAAAGTATACTTTAATAAACTAAAATAAAATCTAATTAATAAAAATTAATTATAATTATCTAAAAAGTAATTTCTATTACCTTTTTATATACTTTAAAATTATAGCTAATTTTACTATAATTATTATAATACTAATAGTATAGCTTAAACTATATTAATAAACCTAAACTTTTAGACTTATTATATTTTTTTTTACCTTTCCTTTATAACTAAATAGCTAAAGTTTTACTAGCTTTTAGAGTAAGAGATCTTTTAGTTTATAAGTGTTTTTTTTATATATATTAATACTAAAAAAGTTATATATTTACTACTTTTAGTTTATTAATTTATTCTTATATTAGTACTATCTATTATATTACTTTTATTATATACTTTAATAATTAAAAGATATTTATAATAATTTTATTTAAAAAGCTATTCTAATAGATCCTTATCCTTTTTTTAATATATTCTATTTAAAATAGAGCCTCTATTAGGTTATTAGGGGTTTTTAAAAG
This sequence comes from Akanthomyces muscarius, assembly GCF_028009165.1. Taxonomy (NCBI): domain Eukaryota; kingdom Fungi; phylum Ascomycota; class Sordariomycetes; order Hypocreales; family Cordycipitaceae; genus Akanthomyces; species Akanthomyces muscarius. Next base: position 911,429 of record NW_026611618.1, read on the forward strand.
CTAAGAAAGTTCTTAACTATTAGTAGTATTAAGAGGTAATAAAGTCTATAACTTTATATTAAGCTATAAAATAATATATTTTAAATTAAAAAGATAAATCCTAATACCTTAAAAACTACTAAGGATATTTAATTTAGTTATAAAAGTTTTATATACTAAGTAAACTATAAGGAAAAATTCTTTTTTAGTAATATAGGTAATCTTAGTATATATTAGATTATTAATTATATTACTAAATATATATTTTAATAACTAAAAATAGGTAATATTTAATAGTTAAAGTATATATAATAAATAAGTAAGTATATATAATATAATTATATTATTTACCTTATAATATAGTTTAAAATTTATAAAGTAATAACTTTTATATCTATTAAGGATTAATAGCTTATATTTACTAATTCTTTTAGTTTTTATATATAGATTAAAATACTTAAACTATTCTAAATACTTCTTATTTATAGTCTATCTATTTTTAGTAATAAAAATAGCTTAATTATAAAATAAGGGGCTATTTTTATACTAAAAGGAGAGATAGGTTTTACTTATAATAATAATAAATAAAAGAATAATAATACTAGTTATACTAATATACTTTATTATTATTATTTAAGTATAATTTCTTTATTATATTTTCTAACCTTTTTAATATCTTTTTATACCTATAATAACTATTTTAAATAATATTTAGCTTATTATAAAGCCTATCTTATTAAAGTTATAAATCTCCCTTTTTTATATACTATATTTTATAATAGTGTTTTTTACTAGTTAAAACTAGTCTTAATATTACTTTAAATCTTTATATTAAACTTTTTAATAATTAATTTAATATAATAAATATATAATAAGTTCTAAGTATTACTTAATAAAGTTTATAAACTAATACCTTTTAATTAGAATATTATATTTAAGCTCTAATAGATAGTTAGTTATAACTTTTATATTATATAGGTAATATAACTAAGATTATATATCTAGATTAAGAATATACTAAATAAGGAGATCTCTTTTTTTATTTATTAATTTTTAAGAGTATATTATTATATTAGTTTAGCTTAGTTATTCTTATTAATAATATATTAGTATTATTTATAGTATATTATAAATATAAGCTATACTTTAAAGTAATAATATAGGGTCTTTTTTTAAAGCCTTAAAGGTGTTAATAATATCTTTTTTATTTAGAGTTAAAACTATTTTATCCTATTAAGTTAATAGAGTTTAAATATAGTTAATTAAAAAATAATATAAAATAGCCTACTTACTTAAGTGGCCTACTTACTTATAAACTATATTAGTTATAACCTTATTAAACTAAATAATAAGTAAATATATAAAGAAAAATAGTAATAATAAGGTAATTAAACTTAGTAATTTATAAATTAAGTTAATAATAAATAAGATAATAATATATAAAGTAAATATAAGGATAATACTAAAATATATAATTTAAGGTTATTAAAAAAAGAAGAAAAAAAGAAGTAAGAAATTAAGTTTTTAGTAGCTATTTATTATTATAAGAGCTTATTAAAGCTAATAAGGTAACTAAGAATATAAGAATAAAAGTAAAAGGTAGCTAAACTTAAAAATAGAAAGGAAATAATAATATAAAGATAAGTTACTATAATATAGTTAATAAGTAAGCAGGCTAAATAAGTAAGTAGGCTACTTTACTTAACCTTTCACCCTTTAACCTTTAATAATTTAATTATAATATAAAAAAACACCTAAAACTAATTAAAATCTTCTTCTTTATTAGTTTCTATATTTATAATATAAGTATATATATTATATCCTATCTAACTATATATACTATATTACTAACTATATATTTTAACTTTTATTTTATAATAACTATAAGCCTATATTTTATTCTTTACTTAACTATTTATATTTATCTACTTTTTTAAATCTCTTATATTTTATATAAAAAGAGATCTTTTAGTTTATAGTCTAGTCTTTTTAACTTATTAATACTTATTAAGTAGCTTATTTATAGCTTTAAAGGTATATACCTATATATATAAAAAAGTAACCTTATATATAATAGTTATTATACTCTTTTTAAAACTATTAAGTATATTAAGACTTTTAGTTTAAAAAGCTATTTAAGTAATTAATAATTTATTTTTTTAAAATTAAAGACTATAAAACTACTTTAATAATAATACTTAGTATCTAAAAAACTTAAGACTTAGTTAATTTTAGATATAAGTTTAAAGAACTTAATATTATAAATTTAAGTTTTAAAATAGAAATAACCTTTTTAAGATTAAAAGAGGTAATCTTAGTACCTTAAAAACTACCTTAGATATTTATTTTAGTAAAAGACTTATTAAAAATATTAAAGAATATAAAAACAAAGTCTTTTTTAATAATATATATAATACTAGCTTTTATAAGATCCTTAATTTATTACTTATAAGCCTTTTTAAGTAAATTAAAATAGTTAATATCTAAAAGTTAGAATATATAGGAAGAATATATAGGTATATAAAAGGTAATAATATTTTTCTTTTAGTAAAAAAGCTTAAATATAGTTAAATAGTAACTTTTATAGTTATTTAAGATTAAAAAGTAATAACTATTCTCTTTTTAATCTTTTATATATTTATTAAAATACTTAATTTAGTTTATACTAATTTTATTTATTATTTAATTATTTAAGCTTATATTAATATACTAATCTAAAAGTAGTTATTTATTTTTATATTAAGATATAAGATAAATTTAGCTTTTAATTAGAATATATAATAGTACTATTAAGTTTAGAGAATTTACTATCTAAATTATAATAACTTATTTTTTATTATTAAGCTATATTACTTTTACTTTTCTAACCTAATTAGAGCTTATAATAACTATACTTATTATAATAAAGCTTATTAAAAATCTAGTCTTATTAAAGTTATAAATATTAGACTTTATAATATTATATTTTATAATTATATTCTTTAAGAATATAAACTAGCTATAAATAATAATAAGATCTTTATATTTAGCTCTCTAATAGTTATATCTCTATTAAAAATATATTATAAGTTCTAGTTATTATTATATAAAGTTTTTTACCTAATATATACTAATATATTATATATTATATTTAGTAAGTAGTTTATTTATTATATCTTTTATATTAATATAGTAAAAAGGAAGGCCTTATAAATTTAGCTAGAGAATATAATTTACTATAGCCCTTTTTTCTAAATTAGTAAGTTTTTTAAAATTATTAGTATAATCTTATTATAATATTTAGTTAGTATATTATACTTATATAGTTAAATATAGTATATTATAGATTAAAGTAGCTTACTTATAATTTAATTTAATATTTTTTTAATAGCCTTAAAGGTAAGAATAATTCTTACTTCTTTTAATATATTTTTTAATATATTTTCTATCTATTATTATTAAGTAATATATATATTAGGATAGAAATTAGTAAAATATAATATAGTGGCCTACTTACTTATCTAGCCCGCTCACTTATTAACCACGTTATATATATATAAAGTATATAATAAAGATATAAACTAATATTATAATATAAAATAAATAGTATATAATATAAAAATAAAATAAAGCTTATTATAAAAAAAGCTAGAAAATACTAGAACTAAGTTAAATAAATAATAGGCTTACTATAAAGAAGCTTTAACTTTATAATGTATAAGTAGTAATATATAGGTAGTAATAATATTACTAAGAGAAAAGTAAATTATAAAGTAAACCCTAGCCTTATAACTATATAAAAGGCGAACCTTTAAGATAGAAATAATATAAAGTAATATTATATTAGCTATATATATATAAGGAAGTAGAAGGAGAGAAGGCTTTATACTAAGATAGTGTATAAAAAGGAAGGGCAGCCTATTAGGGCACCTATAGGGTATACTAGTTAGTAGGAGGTTATAGGCAACTAGAGGTATTATATATAAAGAAGCTACTATATAGCTATAAGCTGCTAATAAGGGAGTAGTAAGGAGGTAGTAATAATTCTACTATTATTCTAAAAACCTAAAGATTATCTAGTAACTAGAGCTCTTTACTAATAGCACCTTATAGATAGATAGATACTTAAAAAGGAGGAATTCTAGTAGTTAGGTAGTCTAGATCTCTATTAATTAATCTAAATAATAGTTTCACTATTAGGAGTTCTACTCTTAATAACTATTTATTACCTACTACTTAAGATCGTACTACCTTATAGCCTTTAGCCTAACTTACTCTCTAAGAAACAGACCTACTATAACTTAGTAAATAAGCTATTATTATAGCTAGGTAGTCTAGATCTCTATTAATTAATCTAAGTAATAGTTTCACTATTAAGAGTTCTACTCTTAACGACTAACTTATAATACTACTTAATATACTACCTTATAGCTTTAAGCCTAACTTACTTCCTAAGAAACAGACCTACTATGACTTAGAATTAAGCTATCGTTATACACGAGTAAAGAAACAGGGTTTATCTCAAGTTGGTTGCGCAGATGTCTATATGCCCACAGCATTCGGAACCTGCACTACGCAGATACACACGCACACCGGCGTAAAAGGGAGGGGGATTTACAGATTGTTGTAGCGCTTTAGCGCTTTGTCGCTGTACCCTGTCGGGTATAGGAGCCGTCTTGACGTATCATTTGCTTTGGGCAGTGGCAACATTATCATTAGGCGTAAAATTAAAACGTAAGTGCTTTGCTCTGCGTCTCGACAAAGCGCTTCTCTGCCCAGTCAAATACATTGTCGTGCTTGAAACCACTGGCATGGAAAAATCGCCTGAATGTTCGTCGTAAATACGCATAGTTGGGTCGTTCGTTGAATCCGAGAGAGCGAACGTAGATCATGTATGTTTTGAATTCGTCTGGAAGTCCGTGGCAGAGGGTTTCCATCGCAAAGCTGGACTTCACTTGTTTTACCAACTCGTCCCTCTCTTTCTCTTCGCGACCTTGAAACCCCGTCACGGAAGGGACTCTGAAAGCAGTATAGTAGCATGTATCCTAAGGACTCCAAATCGTGGCGCCAGGATTGCTCTATCTCATCATCAGTCTGGCGTCTCCTCGAGGCCAATAACTGACGAACCTCGATCGTTGTGGGCATTAAGACTGGCGTATCGACGGGTCCCGACAGAAGCACGGCCCTTCAGAGGCAAATCCCGTTCATTTTCGCGCACTTCCCTCGATAGGCCCAAGTCGATTGCGTACAAGGTGTTTCCCCGCCTGCCAACACTCAAAAGGAAGTTATCGGGTTTAATGTCACAGTGTAAAAATCCTTTGTTGTGTATATATTCGACTCGAGAAATAGCTTGGTCAGCTATTAGGAGAACGGTTTTCAGTGAGAAACGTCGGTCGCAATGGTCGAGCAAGGCTTCGAGAGACGGGCCGAGGAGTTCGTGGACCAAAACATAATAATCGCCTTCCCAGCCATGCCACAGAACATGCGGGATCCGGTGCCTCCAGATAGTGTTATGTAAGTTTCTGCCTCATTCTGGAGAATTTCTAGCTCGTCTCTTGCATCCATGAGCTTTATTGCACGTTTCGCTCTGTGACTTTTCCAAAACGGGAAAGCGCGCTGACTGCCCTTTCGAACTTCACGTTGCTTCGTTCCCTGCAGCACATACCGGGAAGAATGGAAGGCCATCGAAGAATAGGGGTAAGCCTGTCAAGAAGAACGAGAATATGACTACCAAGACGAATTCACTGTTTCAACCCCCACTGTTTGCGCCTACTGGCAAATTCCGCTTCGACGCGACACTGGGCGTCCACTACCACATTGAGCCAGCCACGACAGGAATGGACTAGCATGACACGATACCATAGCTTCATTTGTAAGCCTCTAATCTCGCTATCATTGCATTACTGTATGCTGTAGTACTAATTTGTGTTATAAGCGGCGGGATGAACTTACACTGTCCCTGTCAGACACAACACACGATACTTGGCAGTAGCGGTTCGGCAGCATTTCGGGATACTCATTTTTATGATACTGTAAATTAGTAGAAAATTCTGGCTCGTGCGCTGCATCTTTATAAAGTGAACAGCAGGTGAAGGCCGTGCATGCCACACCTATCAATCACAACTCCGCAGACCTACAATCTTTGCTTCGCAGAAGTTCTCTGTTGGCGTCTTTTCCTTGCATCATCTTTATTACATTTTATTTCGAATCAATCATCATCCGTTTTCCTTCATCTTTAGGCGCCGCATCGCCGCTTTCTCTTCTTCGCCAACCTGGCTAAGCTCCGCCTCAATTGCCCTAGCAGCTCCTCCTTGGACTCGTCCAGCCTCGAGAGTAGCCTCATCCAGACTCACAGACTGTGCTGGTCTTTTTTTCATGTCTTCAATCATCATTCTTATTACGTTCAATTTTTCTCAGTTCACCTAGAATATTATTTACAACAACCATGAGCCTACGCGGTACCTTCGACACCCGATTTCAGACTGAGGAGTCTGACCACACCTACTTCCTTCACCATGTCGATGAAGACGCCAAAACACTTTGCGTGCAAGTTCTCGGCTATGGAATTTCAAACATCTTCCTCCATCAGCAGTCAGCGACCGACAATCGCAAGCAAATGACGCTTGCTAAAAAGACCAGCGGCTTTCTTGCTGCTGTGACGGCCTCGCGGAAACGCATTGTGCTGGCGTGGGCAGAGAGCGGACATGGCATAGGCCGCCATGGCGATCGCCTCAAGGCTAGCGGGCACGTCCTTGGCAACACGAAATGGGCATCCATGGCTATTAAACTAGCCAAAATCCTCGACCTTGATCTCGCGTCGCCGTTTGATAAGCCCACTACGCCGCCTGGCAGCTTCCAAGCCGCGCACGTGGAAGTTAAGCTAGCCGCGCATGCCGCAATGCTTCTACTGCAGCAGTCTAGGGCACATATTACAGAGCGCAGCAGCAGTGCCCTGACACGGGCGAATCTAGCACAGCTTCGGCATCTGCAATGGAGTAATGGCAGTCCGATCCACTTTGAAGTATACGTCTCAAGGAGGAATTGCCCTCGTTGCGGGGCCTTTTTGAACAGGCTGCAGGAGCTGACCGGAGTGCGGATTGATCTCAAATAGGGCACGAGGGTCGTCCCCATTCGTTATCATCAGCAGCAGCTCAAGGCCGCCGCGAAGCTTGGCCTAGGCCGCAGCCCAGGTGCAGAGAGCAGGAAGCGCAAGCACAAGACTACGACTACAACTACGACTGTAACCACGACCAAGCTGCAAACTTACGAAGAAAATGGGGTCATCCATTATATGCCGCCTCAGAGGCCCGATGAGGAATCGGGTGCTTCACAGGCGAGCGCGCCTTTTCGAATCCCAATCCCCGTGCGCGTGTCGCCGCACCACCTTTCCGACGTTGACAAACCGCTCCCGGCCACGCCAGTTACCGAAGCACCCGACGTGAGCTCTCAGGAAGCTGACGCTGAAAATATGCTGGCAGAGCCAGTCGATAACCTCCCATTCCCGCCACGGTCCCCGCGTCCCTATGGCATGTCCCTTAGTTGACCGTGTGCAGCTTGATTATAAAGCAACTCGCTATCTGCTCGAATTATCTCTGCGCGCGTGCGCCGTGCTAACGACTATTATTAAATTGGCACATTGTTATGGAGGAATGCCATTATTGCGACTCGAAGCCTTTATTGTCTGAACATTGCTGCGCTTTAATGTATGGAAATATGTTGGAATATGAGGCTAAAACTGCAGACGGCTGCTATAAAAAAGTTTATTTGGACGAGAAGAGATACAAGAAGCAATAAACAGACCAACATTATAGAAAAGAAGCATTCAGTAGAAATATTTGTATGCCCACCTGTTTGATAAAGTGATAATAATGATGACAGCATTAATTCCCGTATGTAAGAACTGACCGAGTATGAAGGAGGTAAGTAGAGGCTGTCTAGGTCCTGTGGAGTACTCATTTGTCCTCATCTCATTTGTCCCGACGGCCCATCTAGCTCTTCTGCCCAATTGTATTAACGTATATTCAAGGCTGCTAGTGCGATACTAGAAAACGCATGTTATATACGCGTACCTCTTTAATTTGCATCAAAAACACATATATCTAGTACTTTATAGCTTCTCCTAAGATAGAATAAGTATCCTCTAACCGAGCTACACTGTAAATGTATGGTCTCTAGGGAAGGAATACTAATATAAGGCGGTTTTTAATGTAAACGCTACTAAATATACTAATGACTGGCGCTAATTGCCTCGGAATCTGCCTTCTCTTGCCGCGACCCGGTGCTGATCTCTCCTCTACCATCGGACATGTGCAGAACGACATCAGTGTCTGCAAGAACGGCCTCGCGGTGGCTGATAATAATCTTTGTGCACCCTGCAAAATACTCCTTGATCAAACTGTAGATGCGCTGCTCGGTCGCTTCGTCGATGCTCGAGGTGCCTTCGTCCATGAGGAAGAGCTTCGAGCCCGTGTTGTCCTTGTGCAGGATCGCGCGCGCCAGCTGGAAAAGCTGCCGCTCTCCGACCGAGAACTTCATGGCGCCCATGGCAGCGTCTAGACCGCCTCTGGCTTCAATGTGCTCCCACAGGCCAACTCGCTGCAGAATATCCGTCATCTGCTCGTCGGCTGATGCGTCCTCTGTTCCGACAAAAGGGTTCATGTTGAAACGGACGCTGGCTTTGATCGCGAGACCAGATTGCGTAACGGTCGTGATGCGGGCTCTGAGCTCGTTGCGTGGAATGGTTCTCAGCTCGCGGCCGTCAATGTAAATGTTTCCCGTGTACTCGAGCAGCCGAAGAAGCGCGAGCAACATGGACGATTTACCACTAAATCCCCATCAGCTGCTGTATAACCTAAGAAGAACGGATTCCGCTACTTACCTTCCTGTGCGCCCAACCAAGCCGACAGTCTGCCCGGGTTGGATGGACAACTTGATGTTGGCAAGCGCCTGGTGAGGCTTCTCACTCTCCGACCTAAAGAGATAAAAATTAGCAGTCTAATGCGAGCTTTGGAGAAAATGACCTACTTGTATGAAGCGTTGACACCATCAAACTCAACTTTCCCAGAGGTGGGCCAGCGTTCGGGTGCATCCGACGCGCCGTCGTCCGACTCTCTCGGCGTCGACTGCGCAAACTCCCTGATCCTAGCGACAGCGCCAAACATGTTCTCCATCTGGACAAACCACTTAACACTAGCACCCGTAAAGTCACTAAATGAGATCAGTGTTAAAAGCGCAAGGCCCATGGCGCTGGCTGATGTTGAACTCTTAAAGTTGAGCGCCAGGCTGACCACGCATACCGCCGAGCCAGCTGTGGTAAAGTCCATCACAGCTGTAATCCACTGCTGGATAGCGAGTAGGTAGTAGTATGGCTTTTGCGTTTCATGCAGCATGTGGTGTAGCTGGGCGATGAAGTTTTGCTCCCACTGGAAGGCGCGGATGTACTCGATACCGCTCGCACTCTCGGTCAGATGCCGGATGAGGCTCTTGGTCGAGTCGAGCTCGGCAAGCCGTACTTGGCGCGACGTGCGGAGGTAGAAATGTGCAATGAGACCAACCACTACAAGGAAAAACGGGACGATGGGCAAAGCATAGGTCGCGCCGGCGGCAATGACGCCAACGTCGATGATGATTGAGCAAAGGCCCCAAACGACTGGCGTGATAGCAAGAGGCAACTGCTGAGTTGCCATTTGGACATCTTGGCTGAAGCGATTTAGGAGCGTGCCGGCATCTTCTGCAGCGAGAAACTCAAAGGTGGCTTGGGACGTCGCATCCAAGAGCTCCTGGTGCATGCCAGGCGCGCAATTTGTGATGATGAGTTTGTAATAAATTAGCGGCGTCCAGTAGTAAAGACAAGGACTCAAAACGCCTAGCAGCGCGTAGCCGATGAAATAGAGGCGATTTTGGGGAGCCTTTCCCAGCCAAATTCTGGCAAAGATGGGCGGCATTCTGTCGGCAACAGAGGCGCAGGCCACCGTAAGCAGCCATGTCATAACATTGAGGAGGCTAACGTGTCGTAGAAAGTATTTGTAAATCGTCCAGTCTCCATACCGCAGAGTGGATAGACTCTGGCGCAGTGCGTTGTCAGGAGCCGCTGCGACCTCTGGAGGCTCCCAGGTAGGCTCCTTGTCGTGATCGGATTCGCCAATGGACGCAGAAGCGGTTGCCGAAGCAGAATCTGCCGCATCGACTGGCTGATCCGGGCCCACAGCGGTGTCACGTACTTCTTCATGCTTGGAGGACAAAGCAGCCGTTCCGTCGCCGCCCATCTCATAGGAGACATCGGCGTGGACAAGATGGCCTTGCATGCTAGTCGCCATAATGACAGTGGTGTTTCCAGACTTGAGTAGATCACTCTCGGAAAAAAGCCGCGATCGAATGGCAGACGATGTCTTAGTGTCCAGAGCACTGAATACATCGTCCAAGATGACGAGTTCGGCTTGGACATATAGGGTGCGCGCTAGTGAGACTCTTTGTTTTTGCCCACCACTGAGATTACAACCCTCACTTCCAGCGAGCGTCTGGTCTTGTGCAGACAGACGTTCAATGTCAACATCCAAGGCGCATACGTGGACGACCTTGTTGTACAAGGCCACGTTCAAAGGCCTTCCGCCTAGAATGTTGCTCTGAATTGTCTCATTCTGGACCCAGGGCACCTGACTGCAGTAGGCAACAGAACGAGTTGCAAGTGTCACGGTACCACTGGTTGGCTTGACTTCGCCGAGAATTGCTCTTAGCAATGTGGTTTTGCCGCATCAAACAGGGCCAAAAACCATGGCTGTATGGCCGGTCTTGATCTTCAGCGAGACGTCCTTTATAATGGTGATTGCCCCCGCGGACAGGGACACTTGCTGAAGCTGGACCACAAAGACGCTGCGCGAAGCCAGCACCACTCTGCTATCTTGTGGGTTCGAGGCAGAGGGGTTCGGCGTAGTAGTTTCAAGCACGGTCTTCTCTTCACTGATCGAACCATGCTGCATCGCAAATTCGCGAGGGTCCTCTGTCTCGGGCAGGTTCAAGTACGCTTGGAGGCGTCCCAAGCACGCAAACCCAGCTGACCAGCTTCCGACGGAATGGATCAGGTAGTACATGGGATTCGTCACTAGGGTTACGAGAGCCAAAGTGGTAAATATGCGGCTAGCGGATATTGGCTCCGAAGCTCTTGTCCAGAATATAATGGCAGCGACAACCAGGATAGGTGTCAACAACTCAGCGATGGCCGCTAATAGGGTCAGCAAAATTCTCGATGATCAGAGTCAACATAGTTCCTTACAGATGCCCATCGTCACTGCATAGTATTGCCGATTTTTCATCAACAATACGACTTCGGTGTCAAACTGCTGCTGCACACGATCAGCTAGAATGGGAGTCAACCCAAGCATTTTAGCCTCTTTGATCTGTGCAAGAACATTCGATGTAGACGCCACTCGAGTCTCAATATTCTCATTCCAAGCTTTGCGTGTAACCATCACTCGATGGCCAACCCATATCGAGGCAATGGTGGTCCCTGGTGAAAAGAAGACTGCTGTCAGCGCATGAGACAGAGATATTAGGATACAGAGAATGCTCACCAATAACAGGAAGCGCGGTAAATATAGTAGCAGCTCCAGCATAAGCACCAAGAATGCCAATACCCAAGCAAACTTCTAGCGTTTGTGCCCAACCTTCGTATGAGAGCGTAGCAAGTGATGCGATACCGGCTACATCCGCAGTCACGAGGGTAACGGCCGCCGCACCGTCGAGAGTTTCGGCGCCGAGCCGGAGGGACTTGTGGTAGACGGCTGAAATAAGAATGCCTCGAATACTGACCGACATCTGGTTCCTAAGAGTAGAATACCAGGATTTAGAAATCTGTAGTTGGTTAGTCTGCGTATGTGGCGCAGGGGAATGAAGAGATCTTACTGCTTTGCTGACATATATAATGGTCGTAGCGAGGATGAGTCCCTTTACCACATTTCCTGAGGGCGCAGCGTCGATGGAAATCTCGTTGACGACGTCTTGCAGTAAAAACGGCTGTGCAAATTCAAAGCCGATGGACAACAGCCGAGGCAGAATGATGTAAAAGAACGGCCACGGCATGGTGCAGACACAGGCTTGTACGAGAGCAAATTTCGAGTCTTTTCGGCCCTTCTGCCATTGACCGATAAAACCTCGATAAAGGACCTTGGAGTCGTACTCTGGCCCAAGATCGGCCATGGTAGACTGCGTAATTTCGCCGCGAAAGCCGAATAAAAGTATATAATTGGCCCACGCCAACACAGATCTGTTCCAGAAACCGGCAGTGGCTTCCCGGCTGATGAATGATGACGATTGGAGGGCTTCCGGGCGGAAGAGAGAGCGCTTAGAAACTTCTTCGAGAACGATTATCGCCACCTTGAGACAGGGTATAGCGATGTGCAGACGAGCGATCGTGCCAAGACCCGTGCGATTAAAATAGGTCAGTGTCGTGGTAATGTCGAGAATGGTTGTCAGGCTGAGAAAGAAGCCTAGGAAGGATAGCGATCGCAGGTAGTAAACATGCCCAGCATACATCAGAATAGTGATGCACAGGGCGCTGACAGCGGCCATGGCAGCCGCGGCTTCTGCGAGGCGAGAGTCCAACGGAGACCGCGCCCATAGCACGGCGTTGGCAATCTGGACGCCAACCAACGCCGCGGCGACTGCAAATTTGGCCCATAACAAGACGCCAGGGCGGACGAGGGGACTGCCGCGAAAGAATATCTGGTGAATGTAAAAAGGCGTCACGAAGACGAGGATAGAGGAAGGGACCAAGTAAAATATGGTGTGCTCGAACAGCAGGGTAAAGTCAAAGTGGCCAAGCAGCCGCGGGCCGAAAGAGTCGTCCATCGTGGGCGGCGCGTGGGCGTCAGCAGCTGCAGTTGGGCTTTGAGAGCGCTTACTCCAGGTGAAGGAGCTGGGGGAACGATGGGGGGAGGATGTGTGTGGGCAGCAGAGGATAGGAGTAATAGCTCAAGTTCTACGGATAGTGGTTGGCCCAGGACAGGCGAGCAGGAACTTTTGCAACCCCAGACCCAACTGCACAGGCATAGCTGCTGCAGTTGGCCGTGTGTGTTGTGCTCGTCCAACAAGAAACTAATTTACGGTCCTGCAGGTTGGATGCAACTACACAAGGTGGAGGAGGGGGAAGCTAACTGGGGCCTAACAAGGGTCCGGCGACTGGAGCGGTGGTGGGATCAGGCTGTCGCACACCTGCCTAGCCTGGGAAGAGGGACCGTCGAGTTGCATTTTGGCGTCTAGCTAATGCGCAAAAGTTGAATAATAATAGGCGGGCGAGGGCCGAGGCTATGAGGGGAGCCTTCGAGTGTAAGATGGTGTGGATAAGAGGGGGGTGCGTTGGAGGATTCGTTGGCCCACTGGTGAAGAAAATGGCAAAGAAGATGGATGAAAAGAGGGGGAGCGTGTATTGGAGAGGTGGAATAGAGGTGTCTCTTGCGATTGACAGTGATGCAGACAGCAAGGGGGCGTCGAGGCTGTAGGTGCAACACAAGTCTTGTCTTCTAAAAGCCAACTTCGGCCGCATATGGGCATTTGCTGCCAAGATAACATCGCGAGTCGTGCCAGTCCTACGTTTGCAAGCATTCAAAAGGCAAGATGACAATCGACCCAAGCAAGGTAAGCCAAACGATACATAGCCTCTCCCCGTGGTGTGGTGGGTGCTGCGCTCCGTCCACTCCTCGTCTTCACACTCGGCCGACGTGCGCCGCCCCCGCCAATAGCGCTCCGGATCGAGGACAATCAAGGCTGCCCGAGCTTCTCCTCCAACCGAGACAGACAAGGAATAAAGGCCCTGTCGTGTAATCTCAGCCTCTTGCACTAGAGTGGCACACCTGTCCGACACACAGGAATACACTCGGACTGAGGAGGCAACAATCCTTTAGCATAGAGACACAATTCCCAATCGTGCGCTTGTTAAAGGCGAAGCGCAAGAGGGGGGATCAGCGCCTCCAGCAACTGCGAGCCGATTACAGGGCGTCTGGAGCGCGCACTAGTTCGCGGTGGAGCGAAGAGCTGAAGCCGCTGGTGAGAGCAAAGGGCTGCTCGAGCATAGAGACTGTATAGTAGTAAGTAAGGGCGCTCGTCGGTAGAAAATAGGTAGCATGCCAGAGTGGTTGTGAGTAGGCCCCGCCACCATCAGTCAGTTTGATGTACTAACATAGAATCAGAATGGGTGGGACTCGAATCCGACAGACATCCCATGGCTTCGGCCGCGCAGGTTCAAATCCTGCTGCTATCGTTTTTTTGCCTTTACTTTTTTGAACCTATCTGGTGCAAACTGTGGTAGCCTCACTTGGGATAACACTCATTTTTCAGTTATGTTTTACTTTTTGGTCTATCAATGAAGCAGGTTGCATAATGGCGCCCACGATCTCATGAACGGGATCTTCACGACACATCACCAAGTGAGCAACGACAGAGCCGCAGCACGAGTGTCGGAAAACGCAATGCGTCTACTTCAATCGACCTACACTCTCCAGGTAAAAAGGCCCTTTTCATAAAGACCAGCAATCAGGCCGAATCCCGCCTTGCCATCCCACAACGTCGTGGCGCTGGAGCCATAGATGGACTCTACAAAGATGCTGCGCAGCCCATGCTTCTCGCTCCACTCCGCCACCCACGACAGGCCAGGAGTACTCGTGCACACGGCCTTTTCCTCGTCGCTCGCCGCCACGAGCACCTCCGGGTCGTTGCAGACGTGCCTGCTCTGCGCAAACTTGGCGAGGCTCGGCAGATGCGGGTGGCCGGTGATGAGCAGCGTCCTGCCGTCCTTGATCTCGACATTGTCCGGCAGAAACGGCAGCGTAATCTGCCTGCTGCGCGTGAGCGACCGGTCTGCCTCGACCGTGTAGAGCTGCACGGCGCCGGCGCTCGACGAGGCGACGGCCAGCGTGGAGTCGTTGAGCAGCGCGACGCCGTTGGCAAACGCCTGGTGGGCGACGACGCGCGCCGACTGGGCGGTGTAGTCGGTCGGGTCGAGGGCCAGGTGCACGACGCTGGCGAGCGGCAGCGCGAGGTACGTCTCAATCTTGGAGAGGAGCGGGGCGTCGCGCGTGGTGAAGTAGTGGTCGTTGGAGACGTAGAGCTCGTGGCTGCCGAGCAGCTGGATCGAGTTGGGGATGGTGATGAGCGGGTGCGTGAGCGTCGCGGCGTGCGTCGCGGTGAAGGCGTCGAGGTCGAGCTTGAAGATTTCGATGCGCGGGCCCGCCTGGGCGTGGTTGGTGACAAAGAGCGTCGACGTCGCCTCGTCAAACTCGAGGCCGAGCGTGTGGAAGTCGGTGGCGTTGGGGAAGCCGATGATTTGAAACGGCGTGAGGTTGCCGGCGCCGGGGCCAGAGGTGGCGTAGTTGTAGGCGAATAGCTCTGCGTGCGGGAGGTGACCTGGTACGTAGATTCCCTGAAGCAGCAATAGTCAGGCATCGCATTCATTATGCAAAAAAAGGCGATTGGCGTGGAATTGACATTGAATTGGGGGATGAGCTTACCATGACGACGTTCCACTTGTCGCGGCCGGGATCGCAGGCGGTGATTGCGAGCTGACGCTCCGTGAGCAGCACGGCGTCTTCGCAGTTGCGCAGGCGGTCCGCAAACTTGACCTCGTAGTTCTCAAACGTGTTCATCTTGGCCAAGCGGCCGGGCGCGTTGGCCACGAAGCTGTGCAGGACATGGCTGCGCGAGTAGAGAAAGGTGGCCAGCGCAGCGACCAGCACGGTAAGCTAGGAGATGTTGTTAGCAAGCGAGCACGCGATCGCATACACCACCACATCGGAGTGCCCGTTGTTTGACTTGCAAAAATCGACCTCGCTGCCATGTTGACGACAATCTAGACTGTGTCTCGTTGAAAATGGTGTTACTCTCTCTCTCTCTCTCTCTCTCTCTCTCAAAAACTCTACTGATGATGCCAGTATGAACAAGAATTGCTCGTACGAGACCCCCGAAGCAGCCGTGCTTATAGATGTCAGCAACATGTGGAGTTGGTCTTTGATAAGCGCGCCTCGCCCGTTGCCGGCACAGCAAATGGTAGGCTCTCCCAAACTTTTGTGTAGCACACACGTGCCTGAACCGTTTTACCGTTGGCCAAAAATCCTTTCCCGCTATGTGACGCTCATTGCCTCCGCAACTACCAGTACGTCTCCCCGGCTGCAAAGAGTCAAGTCCCGAGCAGGCCGTCCCAGCTGAGACACAGCGCCCGCACAAGGCAAACAATGGAGATGAAAACGGGCAAGCTGAGAAATGTAGCTGAAGGATCTGGGTCCTTGTCCTTTCTCACTCCTACCGTGGACATCAACAACGTCTCGTCGTTTACCCCGTGGATACGGGAGAGCGGCCGCTTGCAATCCTGTGTCCCACACCGACCATTGTGAAGCCCCATCCCCATGAATTCTCGGGATGGCGCCACGGATCCCCGATCGCGTGCCAAGTTTTGGCGCTAGCAATTGGGGATCTACAACCGGCTTAAAGCGGTGGAATTTCATTAATACAGCAGCTCCTGGACAGCTACAACAGAACTCGTACTTGCTGCCCGCCGAGGCAGCGTCCTTACTCACGCCGGCTCTTACTCACACCAATTCTTACTCACACCAATTCTTACTCACACCAATTCTTACTCACATCGCCAGTTCGGCTTCGTTCGTATAGCTTGGTGGCTTGTGATGGCTCGAGACTGTCCGGTGCGCACTCAGTTACCCCAACAAGTTAGCGACAAAAACTGACAAGTCACCGAAAGCACGCCGTGGCGCACCCGAGATGCTCGCCTGTATCCGTCAATTCGCAAACACATCAATTCATTGGTTCTGGTCCTCGCACCATGTCTCCGAACCGTTCCACACTAGCTAGCAAAAGCTGCCGCCAAATTGGTGCCAGGCATGAATGTAACAGTCCGCAAGCTATAAAGCCAGTCTATGTCCGCCTCCTTCCCACCAAGCTCGTCCCAAAGTTTCGAGCCCTCTTCCAAGTCCAATACTTCCTCATTAACCGCCCCGGAGACCTGAACTTCTGGTCTCGACCCTCACTGGAAGCCCTGCCGTGTCACATCCCCCGACATCGAGCTGCATCATGGTGGCTGCAGTCCCCGCAGAGGTCTCAGCCGACTGCATCATCGTCGGCGCTGGATTCTCGGGCTGCTACTCCATGTACATGCTTCGCCAGCAGGGCTACTCGGCCAAGATGATTGACGCGGGGTCCGACTTTGGCGGCGTATGGCACTCGCACAGGTACCCCGGGGCGCTGGTCGACTCGCCGCCGCCGCTCTACCAGCTGAGCATCCCCAAGGTCTGGCAGGGCTTCAACTTTCGGCTCAGGTTCCCCGACCAGCGGGAGATGCAAGCCTACTTTCAGCACGTCGCCGAGATCCTGGACCTGCGCCGCGACGCCATCTTTCGGCACTCCATCGTCGACACGAGATACGACGGCGACACGGGCCTCTGGCATCTTCGTTCGGACAAGGGACTGCGCGCAACGGGCCGATACGTCTTTTTCGCGACGGGGACTACAAACAAAGCCTACATCCCCGAGTTCCCGGGCTTGGAACGCTTCAAGGGCCAGGTGGTGCACACGCATGACTGGCCAGACGATCTGTTCCTGGGGGGGAAGAAGAAGATTGCTCTCATCGGCCAGGGCTCTACCGGCACGCAGGTGGCGCAAGAGATTGCCAAGCTCGACGCAGATGTCACCGTGTTCGTGCGCACACCCAACACGGGCTATCCGCTGCGCCAGGGCACATTGACCATTGGGGAGACTGAGCGGTGGAAGTCGCTGTATCACGGCTACTTCCCCGAGGCCAAGTCGTCGGGGTGGGCCACGCTCTCGATCAACACCCCCGCGCGCTCGTTCCACGAGGATGCCCTGGCGCAGCACCGCGAGAACTGGGAGCTGGCCTGGAGGAGCGGCGGCTTCGACGTCCTCGTGGGCAACTACCCCGAAATCATGGCCGACAAGACGGCCAACGCCGCCTTTTACGAGTTTTGGAGAGAAAAGACGCTTCCACGCATAAAGGACCCCGTGAAGCGGGAGATCCTGGCGCCGCGCGAGCAGCCGGTGTGGTTCATGGCCCGGCGGCCCGTCATGGAGGCCGACTACTACGAGATGATGGACCGCGACAACGTCGCGCTTGTGGACCTGAAGCAGTCGCCCATCAGGGAGTTTACAGAAACCGGCATTATCACGCAAGAGACGGCTGGCAGCAAAGAGACGCGGCTGCACGAGTTTGACCTCGTCATTTTCGCCACGGGCTACGACTCCGTCACGGGCAGCCTCTACGGCATGAACATCCGCGACCGCCACGGCGCGCTGCTGCAGGACCGGTGGCGGGCCGGCGGCGTGCGCACGCACCTGGGCATGATGGTGGCCGGCCTACCCAACGCCTTTCTGCTGTACGGCCCGCAGGCGCCCGGCCCGCTGACCAACGGCCCGACGTTCATCGAGCTGCAGGTCGACATGCTGTGCGGGCTGCTGGCGCGGGCCCGCGCCGACGGGCGGCAGGTCCTCGAGGCAACGGCCGCGGCCGCCGAGAGGTGGCGCGAGAAGCTGCGCGCGGGCTACGAGGTGCTGCTCGCAAGCGAGGCCGACTCGTGGTGGGTCGGGAGCAACATCCCGGGGAAGCGGAGGGAGCCGCTGACGTGGTTCTCGGGGGTCCCGGCCTGGCGGGAGGAGTGCGAGGCGAGCCTGCGCAGCTGGGACGACTTTGAGCCGGGCAAGACAGCGGCCAAGCTATAGCGGCCGTGGGGAGCAGAAAGAATAGTAAAAGTAATCGAGACGTAAGGAATACCAGAAGCAACCCACCTCAAGCCAGCTGTTCAGACCAGTCAATGAGGGCACATCTTCGTAGCATGGACACTTCCTGATCTGGAGCAAGACAAAGATTGAGGCATGCACTTCACCGGACAAGTAGTAGTTGAGCAACCAGAATGGCCCAAATGTAAAAGGGGAATCAAATTCATACAACATGTCAGAAATATCTATGACCTTTTTACGCCCAAATTCCATGTGCGGACCAAACCCAGCAGAATGAACAAAGACTGAGTTTTAAATTTTTTTCATTTTTCATTTTGTGAATGCTTTTCAAGCCGCGACCGTCATCATATCGGACAGCAGCGTTTACTCGTCATCCTCGTCCTCCTCCTCAGCCTCGGCGGTGGTCTGGGCGATACGGTCCAAATCACGCTGGCCGGCCTGGGTGATGCGGCGGCCGCCCTTGTCGTCGTCCTGCTCCAGGACGCCAATCTTCTCGAGGGCCTGCATGACCTTGCGGTCGACGGAGCCGGAGGCGTCGACGTGCTTGGAGGGGCGGGCGCCGCGGTTCTTGGCGGTGCCGTGGACCTTGCGGAGGCGGCCGACACCGATGGTCTTGCGGAGGTAGACGTGGCGGGCGACCGAGGCGGCGCGGACGTAGAACCAGTCAATGTCCTGGGGGGGGAGCTCCTTGGAGGGGCCGGTCTTGACGGTGTCGACCCAACCTGTTACTGTGGTTAGTGGCACTGCTCGAGTACGGTGGTTGCGTGCGGCGGCAGGCCGCAAGGCGAGGAGAATGGAGGAAGGATAACATACCAGGGATGGGCAGCTTGCCCTGGCGCTTCAGGAAAGCAGCATAAGCAGTGATGAACTTTTGCGCCTGAACGAGAAAGAGAACCCATTAGCAAATATTCCGTCTTCAGAAGTCTTGCGACTCCCTCGCGCCTGCTCCTCAAAAAAATGGTTCCCCAAGTAGAATACATCGACAAGAATGATGGTGTGTTGAACGGCTCCGCATCGCTATATTTCAAGTAGATGTGAGAGTGGGCAGTCCCCCCCCAGGACATTGGTCATGGAGATCGGAGGGGCGTGGGCATGCGGCAAGGAGAACGAGCAATTGGAAACCAGAGGGCAGTCGAGTCAGCGCCAGTATTCCACAGCAGCTGTCCGTCTTTCTCAAGAGCTCTCCATTCCCAATTGCCAGTCGTCTCAAGCGCTTCCATCAGCACCCGGCTCTGCCAGTCGCGTTCGGTACGGCGGGACTTTGTAGTTCCCTAGCATTCCGACGTGGATATAAAATTTTGGTTTCCGTTTTGTTTGTTTGTCGTCGGTTCTTTATCGTTCGAGGTTTCGAAGCGATGGAGGTGCGCAGCATCACGAGGGAGTCGGGGCATATCACTCGATTTTTGCGATGGAAAATTCGTGCTTCAATCTCTCAATCGTCGCATGAAAAGTCGGCTCGCAAAAAATCGGCAAGAATTTTTTCAGGGAGTACCTACATCAACGTCGCGAACAGTAACGCCGCCAGCCATTTTTTCGGTGGTTTTGGGGGGGTGAAAGGGGAGGGGTATTAGGTCGGTATGAAGAGGTTGCGTTGGTTGGGGTGGGAAAGAGAGGCCACTGGGGATCTTTCGCGATAGTATTGGGCGGCCCTGGAGCACTTTTTTTCGACGCTAGGGTTTGCGGCCCTAGCAAACTACTCTGTGTCTTTTGGTGGGTGGGACCGAAAGAAGCGAAGTGATGACTAAGTACAGTGCTCTCAGCTCTGCGACGCACCTCGCACTGTAATTAAAATGGGCCTGGGCATAACACGGCTTTAGTTTGTTCCTGTGTTGGCATGCTCAGCATTGGTTTTTTTAGCATTTCATCTCGACCGACGAGAAAAGTCACGCAGAGTCACATCACGTCGCCATGGAAGTGCTGCAGAGGTTGAAAACTTTGTAAACGTATTTTGAGTATCTGTACTCCGTATACAATTCTAATGCGCTATATTCTACATCAAAAACCCAATAATCCCCCCATCCCACGTGCCCTTGACCCGAACCGTGGTATAATTATCCAAATGCAAAATAAAACTGTTTTCCCATGACAAATTAGTCGCCCATAACCCTAAACTTGATGCAGTATCGAAAAAGACGTGAGGTGTGTATGTCCATCTATGCCCAGTTGGCGAGCAGAGCCATGATGCCAGCACCGAAGGCGATGCAGCCAAAGCCAAAGAGCTGAATCTTGAGCGGGGAGCGGCGCATGTGAGGGTTAAACATGAACTCATGGGCGAGAAGCTCGACGAGACCAGTGTACATGAGAATACCGGCACTGATGGAATCAAAGATACCGTTGGTGAGCTTCTGGTCGGTGGCGTTGGCGGGCTTGGCGCCCATGCCGGCGGCGATGCCGACGGGGGTAGAAAGGGCAAAGCCAATGCAGAGGAGGTAAGGAAGCCACTGCTTGCTCTTGGGCCAGGGCGCAGTGGCAATGCGGGAGCCAAGACCGAGACCCTCAAACATCTGGTGGAAAACGAGGACGATGAGAAGAATGACAAGGTTGTCAGTGGTGCCAAGAGTCAGACCAACAAAGACACTGTGGAAGATGACACCGAATTCAAGAACAAAGATGGCAGTGAGCTGGCCAGCAAGACCGCCCTCGCCTTCCTCGTGAGTGCGAGCGTGAGCAAGATGGTCCTCGCCACCAGGGGGGTAGCTGACATCGTCCGGACGGCCGGGGATGCTCTTGGGATTGATGCCGACCTGCTGCTCCAGGTCAGGGCTGTGGGGGCAATCATCGGCAGCGTCCTTCATGGCCGGGCGCTTCTTGGCGATGTAGTCCATCGACGGAGCCTCGCTGTCGGAAGCGTTGCCGTTGTTGTGGTCATCATCCTTTTGATAGCTGGTCACGACGAGCTCAACCAGGAACATGGTCATGACAGTCATAAGACCAATGGCAAGGGCCCAGGGGTATTCGGGGACACGAGCAGCGACACATTCGTCGCTGAAGTTGTCAATGGCGGGATCGAGCAAGTGCATCCAGGCCGTCGCGATAATAACACCAGTACCGACATATTTGCAAATGAAAAAGGTAAATTTGGGTACATGCATGCGTGTCTGGCGAGCCAGCAGCACAGGAGCCAGGGCACCGAAGAGCGAGGCGACCAGGATGATGAAGATGGAGGCGATACGGAGGCCGCGGCGGGTGTCGTCGGCGGGCGAGCCGTTGCAGTCCAGGGGGGCGTCGGTTTCGGCCATTGTGATGTAGTGCGAGGCTATGGCTTCGCTTGGGTGTATGAAGATTTTGATATAACGTTGCGAGGAATATCCTCTTTTGATCGTATATCTGGGCGAGGAAGAACAAAAGTTCCTTGGAAGCTAGCCAGAAGGGATGCTACTATTATACCTCGTCCAAGGAGGACGGGTTTGGGAGGGTGTGGGTGGAATGGGTGGAGGAGAGGACGAGGGAGGGGACAGCCGGAGGAGGCGACTGGGGGCGGATGAGGCGCGAGCTGCAAAATCTTGCAGGATTCTCAGCTGAAGCACCTTGATGTCCGCAGGCAACGAGACTTGGCCAGGGGATCAAATCCACTCGACCAGGCTGCCGGAGAAAAGGTGTCTGTGAAGCCACGCGACAGAGGAGCGGAAGTGGTTCGTCTCGGGAAATGAACGGTGGGAATCCGGCTCAGAGATGCCGTACCGACTTGGCGAATCGTCTTGGCAAAGCGTCAGAAATGCAGCTTCTGCTGTGTCCAATGCCGCAGTATGCACGATTGGCGAAGTTTGCCAAGATGAGGCGGACTTGCCAAGGAGGCAGTTGAGAGGCTGTACGATGTTTGAGATGAGGCTTCAGCGCAGAGATATGAGAGGCGCGCGAGAGACGACAACTCTGGAAAGAAGCTTGTATTATGCTTCTGCGGCTTAGATCCCAAGATGTCGTCTGGAAGAGCGGCAGGAGAGTCGTATTGCCGAAAGCAGACTATTTAGAATAGCGCTGTGGGTAACAGATAACGGCTTCGGTGAAGCGCGCGGTGACGGCCCTGGATTAGTGGGTGTCGGTTTGGTTTTGCGACGGGATGTGAGGACGTGATGAGGAATAAAAAAAAATCAATCAGGCACAGAAAGATGAAAATGCCCAGAAGATGAGTGGCGGCGGGTGATCAGCGGGATGGGGAATATGGGGGGACAAAGATAAATACTGGCCGTGGCCGAAAGCAGTCGCCTGTCGAGGAGGGTCGACGCCCGCGGATGCGCCAAGGGCGGGATCTGGGTTTGGGAGGTGGATTTGTTAGGCGAGAACCTTGATGGCCACCCAACTTTTTTTCTTCCTCTGCGTTGGCGCTAGTCGAAGCAAGTGAGGGAAAAACGAAGGTACGAGTCAGTGCGTGATAACGACATCGTCTGCTTTAGATGTCTATTTTTTGTAGCAAGTCCAGGTTCACCTTGTGTTTTCGAATTTTCCGAATAGAGACAGTGCCGCGGAACAAGACTCGCTGCTGTGAGGCGTGGAGGGAACATGGGCCGTCCACCACTCGAGCAATGATCCATGTCGGGTCCTGGTCCCGGGCAAGCCCAGCCTTTTCGTCATTCAGGCTCTTTTTTTTTTTTTAATCATGCGGGCAAGCCCATGCGTTCCCCAGTTTGCCAACCGTAATGCGACCATGCGTGGTCAAGTCCGTGCCAGAGCAGAACAAAGAACTGGGTCTGCCTGCCAACTCTGATATTATGTGGTCGGCATACTCTCGTAATAACCAAAACCTCAGCTCGCTCTTATTCCTGTACGACTGCAGGACACACTTCCCCGGCTGACAGCTGTCTCTGCTGTTGCATTGCAGCTGCAGGGCCTCGTAGTGTAGTGTTGCAGCCCGTCCATCCGAAGGAAGCAGCAGCACGAATACCCTCGACGCAGCCTCCAGAACAGAGCCTTGTCCGCGGTCGCTACCAGTACACAACGTATCAGTACTGATAGAACAGTCGGAGAACTTTCCGCGACATTACTCGCCAGCACTTGCTCGATTGACGAGAGGAGAAAGAACTTTGTGATATGGCGCAGGGATTCGGCGGCGGGGTCCCGCAACGCCATTGCTTCTCATTGCAGCGACGTGCAGCCACGCACCCCCACCTCGGTCCCCACTGGTGGCGCACGAAAGCAGCCACTCAGAAGAGCCACAAAAGCCAGAATTGGCCATCCGGGTTCTCACCTTGGACACCACCCACGACGACGACACTGACTGGCTCCAGTCCTTTTTACTAAACGGAAGACTGGCTCGTTATCAGTATCAACCATCAAGGTGCGCCGCCAGTCTTATTGGCACCTCCATAAAAACCTTCGGTCGCCGTTTGGCCCAAGTTGAGCAGCGAACGAAAAAATTCTAGTGTCGCTAGTACCGGGAAACTAGTGATCTGGCTTGTCGCAATTTCCAGCACCTGAATCATTTTAGTCACCATCAACTGTGAAAAAAAGAAAAAGAAAAAAAACGCAGCTTAATTTCAATATGCATCTATAGTGGAAATACATGTACGTGGAAAGTTTCCGGGCTTGACGACCGATCTGGCTCCATCCCCGAGGAAGGGGCGCACAAAGACGCGCAAAAGCCTTGTTGCGCAATAAACTACACGAGCAAGTGTGGACAACAAAGACAAAGACGGGATGGTGGCCCCCAAACAGTCCGTCGCCTCGTCTGCCCTTTGTGCCTTCCCTCTTCCTATTTTTTTGCCTTTTCTTAATTGGTTCGTTGGCATGCAAGCCACTTCGTCTGAACACTCCGTCCCGTCTGTGGCTGAAAGACGTCTCATCCTGGAACAAGGGTCATGCGAGACATGCCGCTCTTTTCGTAAAGATTTTGCGGAGCATTGCAACGTAGACTGCGATTCCCTTGCCTTGCATTGCGTCTGATGTGCCCTCCGCTACTGGTAGAAAGCACGTTTAATCCGGGCTCAACAGACACGTCGAGGAGAGAAGCGGATGTCATCGAATGACGGTCGTAGAATGCTGTTTTGAGGTGGGCATGGAGAGATGATTTGAGTCAGCCGGAAGATGTCCCTCTCGCTCCGGGAGAAGAGTGCCACATCTCTGAGGATGCGGCAGATGCATCCAACATTCACAAAATTTGTAAGCGGTACACCACAAAATGCGACCTGTCATGCTGTCGCCCACGAAAAGTCGGAACTGATTTGAAAACATTCAGAGACAAATACAGTGAGCGAACTCTTTACCTAAACACAATCTTTTCCACTTTCAACCTGCAGCGCCAACCAAGCAATGCTCAAGTTTGTACTGCAAGTTGATGATCCAGGCTGGAAATGTAAGTTCCACAAAGAGCCGAAAACACCCCCGAACAATGGCTTGCCTTCTGCCGAGAATGGTAACCAGCTACGCAAGATAAGATAAATCGGACAACACCCATCGTAATTGCACACCGTCTTTGACTACAAGTCGCCCACGGCCGCGGCCGACATCCGCGCCGCCTACCCCAACCTGACGCAGGCTTTCGATGGCATCTCGGAAAAGGGCACCCGTGAAGTGGAGAAACCTTTGTTTTCGTTTCGATTATCAGAATTCGTCAAGTCTACCCGCCTTTAGAGATACGCGATCGGCGGTTAGCTGTCACGGAAACCATCTGTAGCAGCAGCCATCTTTTTTCAGCACTACAGAAACCAAATTGAGAGGCCGCTGCCCCTTGCCAATATCTCATCATTGCATATCTAACATCAGTGTCACTTTTGTCTTGATTGTTGCGCCCAGACTGGCGCCAGGTTTTACGCGCACGCATGACCTGCTGTGCGGGCGACAGCCATTAACCTTAGCCGAACGTCTAATCTGAGCCGTCCTCAGCCACCGGCGGCTACCTGCAATTATGCTTTGAAATACATGAGGCACAACACACTACCGCGGCACTCTCATTTTCCTGCAGTTTCGCCGCAAGAACCAAGGCCCCAATGGGCATCACGGGTCTCATTTCGGCGCGTCGGACAGGTTCGTCTTACCACCAGAGTGCCGTCTCTTCATGAAGTATTATCAATTATTTGCTAATTTAATATGAACGGCTCATTAAAGCCGGAAGCCGCCTTTAAGTAAGGGTTTGCTTCCGCCTAGCGAATAATTGTGATGAATGAAGAGCGGGCTTAGCATGCAAACCATTTGGCTGGCCACCATCTCGGGATGAAAGGAGTCACACATTGCAAAAGTCATGCGAGACATGCTGTTCTTTTTTCTTCTTTTTTTCAACAGCCTCCGCAGGATAGTGCTAAACTGCTTGTCGCCCTCAGCATTGCGGCGGATGCGTCAATACGCCCTCGGGTGATCCCTACCAGACACGGCTGGTCGGCCGCAGCACCATTGCTTGGTAGTATTTCCACTTCATTTCAGGATGAGAACTGGATTTCCAGCCCCAGCGTGCGAAACGGCTTGTCCGTGTGGCGGAGGTCAATGCCGCTTCCTAGGCTAAACAGCAGCGACTTGACGCGGCCCTCCCACAGTAGTCCGATGCGCAGGTTCTGGTCGAGGCGCGCCTTGAGCACCCCCGCGTACTCTTCCTCCTCTGTTTCCTTGCACCCAGGCTGCCGGGGAAGCTCGGTATTGTCGTTGTTATTACCCGCGGGAGCCTCTGCCTCTTGACTCTGGGCCTGTACGCCTGTCGCGGAGGTGGTGCTGCGGCTGCTGCTGCTGCTGCTGCTCTCCGCCACATTCTTCCCATCTGCCAAGTCGGCCAGCAGCTTCTCGGGACTGTCGTCCAAGCGCCACTCCATCTTTGCTCTGAAGCTGCGTTCTCGCGGCCGAAGAGGAGATAGGGCAATCGTGTCCGAGGAGGGAGGGGGCCGCGCAAACGGCTTGCGCCAGAGCTCCATGCCGACGGCCCAGGCGCTCTCGTAGCTAAAGACGTTGAACTCCATGCGCGTCGCCAGGCTGCAGTGCTGGCCCGCGACGACCGAGTAGCTCGCGCCGATGCTGCCCATGAGCGGGTTGAGCGTGAGCGTCGCCGCCAGCGGCGTGCCCTTGTGCGACGGCAGCGTCGCAAAGCGCGTCGCCAGGCTGATGCCGCCCGACTTGTTGAGCGTGCCGTAGTAAATCTCGGCGCCGGTGCTGAAACGTCCGTAAATGCGCTCCTTGTCGTTGGGCGGCGGCGGCGGCATCGTCGTCGTCGTCTTGCTGGTTACGATCGCCGCCGGCGCCCCGTCCACCGCAACAGCTCTCGCCTGTGGCTGTTGTTCCGCATCGCCGCCAAAGTTGTATATCCCACGCAGGCCGAGCAGGCCTCCGTCGGACGATGCCAGGCCCTCGATGGCGTATTTCCCCACGTCGTACTGCGCAAGACCAAGCGTCGTGCCGCCGTTGCGCAGGTACTGGCCCGACACGGCGCTAAACTGCACCTGCAGGTGCTGCGAGAGCCGCTTCACCACGAGCGCCTCGAGCTGCGACTGCGGCAGGTAGAGCCGTCCGTAGAATAGCGATGCCTGCGGTTGGCTTCCGTCGCGGCTGCTGCTCGCCTGCAGGGGTTGGAGCAGCGGCGGCTCGGTGGTCGTCAGCGGTGTGAGGGGTCGGTAGGAGCGCAGTAGCGTAGGCAGCGGGACCTTTTCGGATTGGGGTGTGAGAAGCACGCGCAGCGGTACCGAGGAGAAGAGGTACGAGATGGAACCGTCGACGACGCCGACGGAGCCCAGCTGGTAGGACGTAGCAAAGTTGGGGCTCGCGAGGGCGGAGAGGGTGAGGCGCAAGCCGCGCGGCGTCGGAAAGTTTAAGAGAGCTGTTCACACATATCAATCAGCACAATCGTGATATCTCCGAGGTTTGCGCAACCTACCATCGCTCGTGGAATTCAGCGCCGCGTACGAATTGTCGCGGGACCAGCCGGTGGCTTCGTAAAAGGCGCTGTGGACATAGTCCATAAACTCGCGCATCTCGTCACCGTCGCGACATGTATCCGTCAGCACTCGAATGACGAAACTTGTTCGGGCGGCTTCCCGTTCGGAGCGGGATGTCTGAGCGGGTTCGTTGGTCGACAGTCGCAGCCTCGGCGCGAATCATTTTCTTCTTAGGAGTCCTGGTGACGATGTTCGCCGGCAAAACATCGGCGCTAGCGCCTAGTCAAGGAGACATGCGAACGGTTTGATATTCGGCACGCGACGGCGGCCAATTATATTTAGAATGCATCTCGAGCTCAAATTAGGTTCTTGAGCTTGCCGTTCCGAGAAACACGGTTCTCCTCATTTTGTACATGGAGACAGCGGGCAGAATCGTGCCAACTCCCAATTCTACCGAGCTCGACCAAGACCGTTTTGACAACAGTTCAGAAAGTGAACTGACGTGAGACCAAGCTCGTCGTGAAAATAATGCGGCGAGAAAGAGACTAGATCAATTAGAAGCACTTCGTGAAAGTAAGAGGCATAAAACTCTCCCACCACGAACAGCACGCAGCCGGTTGCCCGTTCGGTTTAGGCGCCGAGGCGGAGCTCCACAGCCATACCAGATGGGCCCGAGAAAGCGGCGACGATTGGTCATGACGCAACAAGGTTGCGGTGTTAGCCTCATCATGACCGATGACAAATCTGCCAATTGGCCCTCTAAACCTATCTTTTACCCATATATGAACTCTGATCCAAACCAATTTGGATTTTATCTTCTCTACATCATTTTCTCATCATCCATCTTCCCCTTCAGTTGCCAAGTTCTGAGCTTCTCCCTTGCCGTCTTTGTGTGACCATCACCACTTACACGCTACCCTAAACACCACCATGGCTACCGTCCCCGCCACCATGAAGGCCCTCATCGCCGTCCGCGACGCACCCAACGCCACGGCCCCGTCCTCGGTGCAGGGCCGCGGCGCCACCATCAAGGAAGTGCCCGTGCCGGAAATCACCGACGCCGAGATCCTCGTCAAGGTGACGGCCGTGGCGCTCAACCCCACCGACTTCAAGCACATTGACATGCTCTCCCCCGAAAACTCCGTCGTGGGCTGCGACTACGCCGGCGTCGTCGCCAAGGTCGGCTCCGGAGCCGACGCCGCCAACGCCTGGAAGGTCGGCGACCGCGTCGCCGGCTGGGTCCACGGTGGGTTGTTCCCGGACCGCGGCAGCTTCGCGGAGTACCTCAAGATCGACGCCGACCTGGCCTGGAAGGTGCCCGAGGGCGTCTCGGACCTCGCGGCCACGACATACGGCGTCTCGGCCACCACCGCCGTCCTTGGCCTCAACAAGCACCTGGGCCTGCCCTACCCCAGCACCTCCTCCTCCCCGACCAAGCCTGGCGAGCCCATCCTCATCTACGCCGCGTCCACCGGCGCCGGGCTCTACGCCGTGCGTCTGGCCAAGCTCGCCGGCCGTACCGTCGTGGCCACGGCCTCGCCGCACAACTTTGAGCTGGTGCGGCGCTACGGTGCCGACGACGTCTTTGACTACAAGTCGCCCACGGCCGCGGCCGACATCCGCGCCGCCTACCCCAACCTGAAGCAGGCCTTTGACGGCATCTCGGAAAAAGGCACCACCGAGTTCTGCGCGAGCATCCTGCAGCCCGGCGGCACCGTCATCGTGCTGCTGCCCGCCAAGGCTGCCGAGATTGACGGCGTCAAGATCCAGCACATCCTCGCCTACACGCTCTTTGGCCGCGAGTTCCACATCCTCCCGCCCAAGGGGCCCAAGTACCCCGCCAGCGCCGAGGACCGCGCCGTGCTCGCGCACTTTTACGCCCTGCTGCCCAAGGTCATCGGCGAGCTCGAGCCCATCCCCATCAAGGAGCTCGCGGGTGGGCTCGAGAATCTGGGCGAAGGCCTGAGCCTGCTTCGCGAGGGCAAGGTGTCGGGCACGAAGCTTGGCTATAAGTTCGAGTAAAAAAGCTGTCGGTTTCGATTTGTATTTAGCTCACTAGCTCAGCATACGTTGATAAATGGCGTGGTATAGAAGGCTGCTTAAACTAATGAAGAATGACTAACTTTACGCTCTCATGAACGGAAATATGTTGTTCTGATGCTCACGGTATTTTATTGGTACTATGTAAGCTTCTCTAGAGTGGGAGCGAGCCCAAATCCCAGCCAGCGCGTCAGACCTTGAAAAAAGACTGTACAAAAACACGAACCCCGTTTGCCAATACGCCTCGTAAAACAAATCAAGTGTCTTTGAGATTCCACACAACCTGGTCCTTAACCGACGCAGTCCAAAAAAAGCCTATTTATTTGTGTTGCTCTCCGTGTTGGTGCTAGCCATCTCGACGAGGCTTTTTGTCTTCTATGAATATCATTTTTCAATCGCTTTCGAAGCTCATTCCGACAAATTTTGAATCAGAGAGACGTTGTCACCCTTGAGGAGGATTTGTCCTGCAGCGCTCGCTTGTTAGCTTCATGCCTGGCCACACTGGCCTTGGTTCCACGCACCTAGTGGTCTCCTTGACTCCTTGTCGTTGGTCTTGGTAATCTGGCGGACCTCAACGGCGTCATCGAGAACGAGGTTCATGAACTCATCGAAACCCTGCGTGCCCGGTTAGTGCTGTCCACTACTGGTTGAGTCTGGTGGAGCTCACTCGAATCTTGCCCTCGATGCGGATGCCGAGCTGTTCGTACAGCCAAACGCTAACGGTAGAGTTCTATCATAGAGTCAGTAAAGCTCGTGCGAGTCTTCTCATCTGCCTTTGTGCGCCAGCTGTCTGCGATTCGCGATTCAACCCAAGTTGCTGTAGCCATCGCATGATCAGCGGCACTCTCTCTGCCGGGATGTGCCATCGCCTTGCCGTTGGTGGTTTTCTTTCATGCAGGGCCAAGCGTGACCCAAATAGCCGGTCGTCTCGTTCAGGGCCTGCCGCCGCCAGAATCACAATCGCATCGCTCGCATCGCTGGCGTCGGGGCATCGTCGCCCGTAGATTGGTTGGACTTACGGTCTGCAGAAGCTTGAAGATCATGTTACTGCAAGGATAATGGTTAGCGTTTCATGCGTCAAAGTTGCTGCGAAAAGCAAATAGCATTGGCTGCGGGGTGGCTGCCTACATGGGAGGAAGCAAAACGCGGCGTCCGCCGCCACCACGACCGGTCATTTTGGGCTGTTGTATATGACGTTTCGCAAAGAGACTGAAGCTGAGCAGTGCGCGACTCGGGAATCGCGGCGAATAGGCGGTAGGCAGGGATTGGCGCGTCGGCTTGATGGGCACGAGATGGCTGCCGTTCAAAACTCAGGTCCGAATTGGCGATTTGGCCCACAGAGCTTCCACGAAATTTTGGTGGAGATTTATTAATCCGGCCGCCGCCCGCAGCGTTGACGGGATGGCCAAACAGAAATGCAACTGTTAGTTCCAAAAAGAATAAAAAAAAGCCCAGCGGTTGATTAAGCTGTGATGCGGATGTGCTTATTTCATTGTTTATGTGTACATGCCATGTTTCCAACACCGGACGAGGCTTGACGACGTGCGAAGCACTACCACTAGAACGCCGCTTGACAAGCTCACACGGTTCGCTTTATGCTGAATCGTGGTGTCCGTCTTTGCCAGACCAAGCTGGACTGCCGTGGCCGATGTGATAATGCGCAAAAGAGTAAGACATCCTCAGCCCAAGAGCCCTCCTTTAGCAGTCCGGACATATAGTGCGGAGATATGCGGGCATATGCGGTTATATAGCGGGTTTAATAAAGTAGCACAAGGCGTAAGAGCAAAGAGCATTTACCACATTTTGTTTAATAATCAATAGCCAAGAAGGCACAAAGTAACGAGACCTTTATTGATGATCACATTTATCCATTACCAAGCCGCTAGAAATCTTGAAAAAGATAACTATATAAACCCATAGGCTGCAATGGCGAAACGCAAAGTGTACTCCCTCACTTTTTGAACTATAAATTGTAAAGAAGACTCTAGAAAATGGCCTCGCTTCCATTAATTCTCGTTATTGGTGGGACTGGTGCCCAAGGCCGCCCGGTCGTTAAGTGTAAGTGGCTATTGCTCTCTTTCGTGCTGTTACCCTCTAACACAAACAAGCCCTTTCCCAGAGCAACAGATACAGAGTGAGGGTTCTGAGCCGGAATGCCGAATCTACTCGAGCGCAAGAATTGCTCGAGTTGCCAAATGTGGAAATCGTACAAGGCCATCAAGACAGCCAAGAAGATCTCCATGTTGCATTTGCCGGCGTGTATGGTGCTTGGGTCAACATGGACGGGTTCACGCTTGGTGAAAAGAGTGAGGGTTTCTACGGTGTCAGAGCTTATGAAATAGCAAGGCATCACAATGTGAAGCACTACATTTGGGCAAATTCCGACTACGCTCTCCGCAAATCAAATTGGGACGAAGCTTATCACTGGGGCCACAATGACGCCAAGGGCCGAATTGGAGACTTGATACTCAGCCATGGTCAAGAAGGCATGAAGACGACACTTCTGACTACTGGACCATATATGGACATGCTGTTCGATGGCATGTTTGCCCCTAAGCAGCAGGAAGACGGGTCGTTCCATTGGATCAATCCTGCCGGTGCGTACATCTTCTTCATCTATCGCTGATGGATACAAGTCGCAACGCAATACTAAACAAAGAGTTGGATAGCAGCCCATGGAAAAATCCCACTAATTGCGTTGGATGATGTTGGCGTCTACAGCGCTTGGATTTTCGATAATCCGACAGAGTCTGCCGGAATGGACCTTGAGGTTGCGACCGATCAGGTTAGCATGGACGATATTGTCGCAACGTTTACCAAAGTTACTGGTATCAAGGCGAAACACGTCTATCTTCCGTTTGATGAGTACGCTCCATTAGCTGAACCATATCCAAATGCATGGGCAAATTGGGCGGCAGGACCCGACGCTCCTCGTGATGCGAGCGTCATGACTTGGCGCGCAAACTTCTCGGCCTGGTGGCGTTACTGGGGTGAAGGCAAGGGAGCGACACGAGATATGGCGTTACTGGACAAGATACATCCGGAGCGCATCAAAAGCTTGGAGGCTTGGATGGTAAAGGTTGGTTATGATGGCAAGGGCCGACCAATTTTGAAGGGACTGGAGGATTTACGACATGGAAATTAAGAAGCGAGTCTATGGTTATTAGCTGTAGTTCGGCAGTAGTAATACCAACCCAGCCACGTTATATGCAGTTGCCTGTCGAAACATGCCAGGCCCTTCCTATCGCGCCAAGTACGTGCCGAGCTTGACCTCATTGAATCCCGCCAGTGTACGAATCCCGACCGCAACGCTGCCCCCGCGCCGCAACGAAGTCTCTCGGAATAGTCACCTATCAAGTCTCATGCTGGTGCGCCTCATATGGCAATATCTAGGCTCCTGGTACAATCGGAACTTAACCCGCTGAGATAATTCTTCCACGACTTAGCGATAGCCTGCATGTTTCGCAGCGCCTAGGGTTGCCTTCTACCACTTCTTACTCAATTGTCAGCAACATACAAGACAAATGCATGTAATCTGATGCTCATTACAATTACTGCATTATTAATCCGCAATTATCTCAAGACAAATGGGGATCAGCGGAGTCGATGAAGTCGCACGAGGGGAAGACACGCAGGCGTCCCTCAGTATTTAAAAGAAGAACGAAGCCCGAAGTTTTCAGACATCGCTACTCATAACTGCCTGACTTTCGACAATTAGCACAAGTACGACGAAATCAGTACAAAATGGCAACACAACAGACGGCAAAGACGCTATATCTTCAAGCGCAGGGAGTTGGCTATGCGTATCGTCTCATTGGCAATGCCAGCGACTCATCTCCTCCTTTGCTCATGCTCAATCACGTTCGCGCCACCATCGATACGTGGGACCCAGAAGTCATCAACAATCTCACTGCTACTGGCCGACAAGTCATCACCTATGATTACGCTGGCATAGGCCACAGCGGCGGCCCTGTTGCACCCAGCATCAAGGTCTTTGCACTCAACCTGCTCGCCTTTCTCACCGCTCTTCTCCCGACCTTGGGTGCTCATCAAGTTGACGTTTTGGGGTTTTCGATGGGCGGTTACGTCGCCCAACAACTTACTCTCGACGCTCCGAATATCGTGCGGAAGCTCGTGCTCGCCGGCACGGGTCCTAGCCTTGGTCCCGGGCTCCAACGCCCGATGAACGAGGTTCAGTCCACCGTCTTCAACCCAGAGCCCGGCCCTCCTACGATTGAAGCGTTTTTCCCCTCCTTCACTACCGGCAGCCAGGGTGCAGCGTGGTTTAACCGCAGCACCGGGTCGCGAAGTGCCATTGCAGGAAAGGACGGGGAGCCTGAAATTGCCCCATTCACGACTGGCGAAGGTCTTGTGAACCTGACCCAGGCGTACCTTACGTGGGATGCTGATCCTGTGCCTTATTCACTTCTTCAAACTATTCAAAAGGAAGTCTTGGTCACCAGCGGCAGCAATGACCTGATTGTTCCCACGCAAAACTCGTTTGTCCTGGCAAGACAGTTGCCGAATGCAAATCATGTCATGTTTCCGAGCAGTGGCCACGGGCACCTATTCCAGTATGCTGGCTACTTTAGCAAGCTAGTGACTGAGTTTTTGAGTGGCGAGTTGCCAACTGCTTCGTTTTCAGCCGGCAAAGCACCTGCGCTTGGCTCATATGGGTCAATTAACTGAGGTTATTCGTTTATTGGTTCTAGTTTTAGCATAGTGGACATGCGAGTTAGTTGGGTGAATGGGATGATCTTTTTAAAAGATAATTTTATATAAGGGATTAATTTTTTAGAAAATCGGAAACTTTAAAGCTATCATATCTATCAAAACCCTCTCCTTTACAGATTCCTAAAAAATCCTTAGGTTGGATTGATATTCTAGTAGCCGTACGTATTGTAGGATTCCGAGAAATTTGGCAACTTGCTGCCTTTTCGACCAGGTGCATCACGTGCGGACAGGGGAGCTGCGGTTGGTTGGCTGGCTGAGTCAAGCCTGTCGGTGCGCGACCGTTGAGGTATAATCTTGGCCTCATGATGTTTCAAGTACACAATTATACAGGACTGCCGCGTTATTTTGGCTGCATTATTGGTTTCGGGAAATTCGCCGAAACGATTCCTCGATTGTCGGTGAGCCCTAAAGAACAAGGCTTTTCCAGCTGGAAATTTCTCCGACGCCACGAGCTAACGTTAACGTTAGACCCAGGCACGCAAAGGAGATGGAGCTTCCAATTCCCCTTCTAGATCAGTCGCCGAGCCTCACATCCAGGCAGTGCAGCTTGGAGGGGGAAAAAAAACCTATTAAAAAAATCCCTTGCGATCATCTGCCACTCTCTAGCTGTTATTACAGTGGATATCTCATACGAGTAATGGTGCGGCCCCCTTGTCAGCGACCGCGCCAGTTTATTGCCGTCGGCCAGGAACGTGGACCAAGAAAAAAAAGAAGAAGCTGCGGCAGGAATAAAAAAAGTGATCGGCCGAAGCTGCCCGTGGCAAGCCATGGCGACGGGTCCCACGCTGAGCCGCATTGCAATGACAAGATGGCGCGAAAGAAAGGACGAGGCCAGTTAAACTCGGTGCGCACGACAAGTTCATGCAAGGCACGGGCCAGGGTGTATACATTTTTGTCGCATGTCTTGAAGATGGATCGGGCCCCATCCTCTATCCACCGGAGAATCATGCGCACAGTCAGTTTTGTAGCTGATGTTTGATGTCCTTTATGGCGTTGAAATGTCACCATCCACGGCCTTGCAGTGCCGCCTTTCAGAGACCCAGGCCGGGCGGGCGCCCGCGGGGCCGACCAAGTAAGTGGCTACAGTTGCTTCGAGACCGTTGGAGGCAGTATTAGGCGGCCGTGGCTGAAGTATCACCGACGTTGCCAATCGGCAAGCCGTTTGAATTTAAACGAAAGCCTCGTTCATCACCTTCTGCTGCCGGTCAAGTGCGGTGTACGTGGCAGCCGGCGACGCATGCGCGCCTTGCCTCTGGAGGTCAACGTGGCCGCGGCCGCGACGGCTGGCTTACACGCGCCTTTCCTCTGGAGGCTGCTCACTCGCAATGGCTGCATGCCGGACCGCATGCGCGCCTTACCTCTGGAGGCCAACATGCCCGCGAAAGCTGGTTTATGCGCGCCTTACCTCTGGAGGCTGCTCGTCCGCAACGGCTGCATGCGCGCCTTGCCTCTGGAGGTCAAGATGGCCGCGACAGCTGGCTTACGAATACACGCGCCTTGCCTCTGCAGGTCATTAATCCGCAATGGCTGCATCCCGCACCGAGACTGAAGAAATATGGCAAAGGACATGTGATTGAAACCTGTTTTTGTTTCTTTTCATGTGCGCAAGTTGTTTCCTCTGCAAGTAAGATTTGCACGTTGACTGGCTTCAATGTATCAAGTTCGCAACATGTGGTGCTGGGAGTGAGTTTAGCAAGCTTGTACCAGTACTTGGCACCGCCAGTAGCGATTTGCAGGCATGAATTGCGTCTTTCCAGTTATATATATATAGAATGAGCTGATTTGTGTATTCTCAAACGTAAATAATGGGACAGGTTTAAATATGCGCACCAGCAGAGCACGCAACGGTGCGCGGATTCCACCGAGCGGGTATAGAGCCGCAGTGGAGCAATGTGGCCATGCCGTGTAAGGGCAGTGAAGGGAGAATTCTCTTTCCCATTGCCACTTTGGGAAATGAAGCAGTGGCTACGCCGTGGTATTACTCCGTGCTACTCCGGGCTTCATGTGTAAGTGTGAACATGGCGAGTGCCCGACTGGTATGGACCTGTGTCGTTGCGCTGCGATGAGCAATTATTTACAGTGTGGTTAAACTGGGCGCATTTTGGGCACTATACTACCAATTGCTGAGTTGTGTGGAATGCACGGATTGTGTGAAAACGGTTGGCTGTCGGCACCTGACGGCTCGGAGCCAAATGTACAAGGCGCACGCAACTGTCAACCAGTCAGCCCAGGGATACCTCTTTCGTGCGGTGCCGAAGCCCAGCCTCTCTCTCGGCGCGATCGTACATAAGCTACGGCCGTACCAGGATTCCGAGAGCCCCGTTCAGCCACTTTTCTCTCGCCCTAAAGGTTTTTATTTAGTGCCACTGAACCAGCTACGAGACGTGACAAGCCACGGCGAATCGGTTGCATCCGAGGCCACACACACCACCCAGCTAGCCCGCGTGCGCCTTGCAGACGACGAGGAGCGATCCACCAACTACATGGCGACAATGGCAGCAACACGGCCAAAAAGTCCACGGCCCGATGTCGGGACGCCATTGTAGCACTTTTGTCAGCAACCAACTCTTGGGGGCTGTTTTGGCGCAAGGCGAGGCGCCTCATTATGATGACCTATGAGTCAAAAGAATCATCGACGTCCCCCGTGGGGGATTAGTGGCTGCCGCAAAGGGCGCGGGGAGAAAAAGTACCTAGCCCACGCAGCCAGAGTTGCGACATGCATGAGACGGGAATATTTTTATTCACACCTTTTACAAAACACGGGCGGCAGGCGGGACGGAGAGCCACTCGGCCAGTCGATGGAGCTTGCTGGTGTCGGGTTGGCCATTTATGGATCACATGTGGACATTGGCATGACATTGCGCAGAAACCACATGTATGAACAACCACGCCGTGTTGCTGTCGACACGGTTGTGGACAGTTGGACAGCGCGAGTAAATCGCTTGGACGGACGGTACTAGGAGCGGTTTAAACGGCACGTCGGCCGGCCTGCAGATGGGTGCGACAAGAAACGAGACAAAACCGGGAATACGGTGGTATTGACGGCAGATCGCTGACAGGCTTGCGAATGAGCACCGAGGCTGGCAAGCCAGTAAGAAGGCGAGAGCAAGCACCCAAAAGTGAGTAGATCTGGCTCTGTGCATGCGACGACCGTCGAACCTAGCAGCCATGCAGCACTGGACCATGTAACGGTGCCAGTAGTACAACCTGCGCAAGCCATCGTGATGAGAAAAGTGAAAAACCTAGAATCAAATGTAAATAGCCCTTGATGCCTAGTTGCGATGGAGACAGTAGAGCGGAGATGCTCGATCCATTCATACGACCCTGGGCTATAAATCGATGAACAATTTTTCTTCTCGTTGCAGGACTGGGGTGGGCGTAGTAGAAAATCAGGTACTTGGACGTCATCCGCCTAGAAGAGCCTGGAAGGAGCGCTGAAGATATAGGCGACCAAGCCCCGGAAAGCTCGTAACCAGTACCTAGAGCGTGGTGCGTTACGGGGGGGCAACGGGCATGCTACAGGGTGTGAGGAAAACCTTTCAGGGCGCCCTCCAGCAAAATTTTCCTTTGGTTACCCACCGCCGGGTCTGGATGGTAGCGTCACTGGGGCGAGCCAAACGAATCGGTCGGTGGTGCAGCGCAGCGTGCCCAAGGAAAAATTTCCTCGGCCCACTGCAAACCGCGAGGGGCGTGTGGCTACGAGACTGCTCAGTATGAGTCGGAGCCGGGCGGTGAACTCCAAGTATGGTATATGCACGAGGTATCTGACTACTGCTGCTAGTGAAGCTCTGGCTAGTCGCAACTCTAGCCAAGTCGCAGCGAGTAATCAGCCTTTTGTTTGTTTTTTCGTGTTGTGTCTTTTTTTAGGTGGTGACATTGGCTAGCCGGCTTTCGCTCTCTCGCCCGTTGTCCGTGGCATTCGGCATGAAGAACTGTTTATTGCCTTTCATCTTGCCCCCCCCCCCGGCCTGATTGGTCCACAAGATGTGATCAGCCGTTGATGCATGTAAGATGCTGGGTTAAAAAAGAAAGCAGTAAAGTCGCAGCAAAAGTCATCTCGCGTCCGCATCGTGGCGAGTCGGATCTCGAGTCTTGGCCGCTTTTTTTTTTTTCGTTGCTGCGCGGGCTCCGGAGGCAGAGACCCGCAGTTCCGGAGCATCGAGCAAGGTCAAGTGGGGCGACAGTCCGGCGAGAGCGTTTGACGACCCGGACAGGGAAACTAGGTGTAGGCATGTACTGGGCTAGGAGCGCGTGATTACTTGCACGATGAGAATAATCAGAGCTGATTTAGAATCGTTGCTTTCGAATTGAACAAACAGCTGAGAGTCGCAATGGTAGTTAAAATCTTTGTAATGCACAAGATCGGCCTTGCATTGCTAAGCAAGCAAGCCGCAACGGCGGCCAGCCCATGACGTGCTGCAGCGAATTGCGCACGCCGCTGGGATGACAAAGCCCCCGCCGACGTCGCTGTAGCAAAAAAAGCCACAGGTAGGTACAGATTCACGACATGCGCTGTGCGCCCTGCCGTCTTGAACGGTCAGATGACGCCTGTTTCATTTCCGAGCTACCTACGTCCGCGCGAATCGACTGTTGGAGGAATAGCGGCGACAGGGCGACAAGTCCAAGGGCGTATTGCGTGCGAATTCAGCCCCATGAAGAAGACAAGGAGACACGTTGAGCACGATCCCAAGGTATGTAACAAGAGTGATAATTATGGCGAGATGTGAAATATAATCTGTGGTGAATACCTAACTATTGAGACGAAAATACGGTGTCTAAAACTATGGCCGCCGTCGCCATTCGCCTGTATGCTGAGTTGCATCAACAAGTGTCTGCTAACGTTAGTACGTGGTGGGACCGCTGCAGCGAAAAGTAACTTTTCGAGTGACTCTTGTTTGCTGGCAACTGGCAGCTGGCAGGCGTCGTTTGCGCCAGCCCAGGGCGCGCATGGCTCCACTGTCGACAAGTACAGTGGACTCGTTGCTCGCAACTGTGACTGACTGACTGACTGCTGGGGAGGCCTTGGGGGCGTGCGCTGGCTGGGTCCAGGGGTGCCGCTAGGCGGTACGTACTGTGCCTGGCTCCATCGTAGCCCATCAATGTACATGTTTTCTGGGTCCCTCATCGGCCGTCGACGGCTTCTGGCCCGCGAAACAAACGGAATCCAAGGTCGAGTCTTTTGCTCGGCCTTCGCTCTTCATGCCTCCCACCCACCCGTATAATACTCCTCGATGCCCTCTTCCCCATCTTCTTTCCTGCCTATTCTCTTATCTTGCAAGAACCGTTACCCGTCTCTACCTACCCCAGACTACACTATCTGCATCTCCCCAGCATCATATCTACTGCAGCCTGCATCATTCCTCTTGCACCACCACCTGCTACCTGCCTGACACCGCCTGCCCAGGTATAGCTTCATACGTCTGGATATCACCACACATCTTCGTCATACGCTCCTACGCTAAACCGATCCTTGACGTGCAGAGCACATCAAGCCCGAAAAATCAGCGACGCACACACGGCTACACGGCATCGCACCACACCCTGGCCGCTAGATCAAGCCCTGCAGCATCCTGCGCTATTCCCAGTTCCCAGCGCACATCAAGCTCGGCATTCGCCTTCCGTCCTCGACCTCCGCCAATCGACATTGTGTGGCGCCCTGCACTAAAACGCCCGATACTATATTTCTCCTCGGCAGCATTACAAAGCGTCACCTGTGCCGTCGTCATAAGTTTGAATGAGTGCATAGCTTGAAACCATTGGCTTACACTCTCGCGCCTCCGACGAACGGACACCACCACCTGCACACCACACCCGGCCTGCACCTTTCGCAGCCACAATTTCTCTGCCATAGCAAGGCTCGAGTCGTGCCCCTCCTGCTGTCATCCCAAGACGCCAAAGCAACTTCAAGGAGGGGTACGCTGGACTTTTATAAGCAGTCTTCCTAATCGTCTACCATCTAGCGACGCTGGTAATTGAAACAGCGACGACAACCGCCACATCATCACCACAACCCACTTACACCACCACGCCGCTGCGCCCAAGCGCACCGACACCGACAACATGCCTCACCTCGTCTCCAGCTTCCTGCGGTCCTCGTCCGGCAACATTACGCACATTAAAAACGCCGCCCGCTCCCGCACCGCTTCCCGCAACGCCTCGTGCGAGTCCTCCAGGAACAACTCCGTCTCCGGCAGCCCCTACGAGTCCGACGCCGACGAGCACGCCGTCAAGCCTCACGATCTGATTGAGGCCGTCAAGAAGCACCACAAGCTCTCGCTTCCCTTTGGCCGCTCCTCCACCTCGCCCGTGCGCGAGCTGAATCCCGCGTCCTGCAGCGTCGCCGCCGTCGACTGGAGCATTGAGAGCCCGCCCATCATCTTCCACGGAACCCGCGAGGACAGCACCGGCGCCATTGTCTCTGGCCAGATCTTCCTCGACATCAAGGACGACGTCGTCGAGATGGACAGCTTCAAGGCCAACCTCAGCATCCACACCACGTACAAGCGCCCGTGCCAGAGCCACTGCGCCGACTGCCAGAACAAAATCACCGAGGTGCAGGCGTGGGTCTTTCTCGACCACGCCACCAAGCTGCACCGCGGCAAGCATGCGTTTCCATTTTCCGCGCTGCTCAACGGCGAGCTACCCGCGAGCACAAACACCCCTCTCGTCTCCATCGCCTACGAGTTCAAGGCCGTGGCGCAGGTGTCGCGCCACGCCACCGGCACCACCATGCCCATCCAGCTCAAGTTTGACCGCACGCTGCTCGTCAAGCGCTCCGTCCCCGAGCCGCTCTTCCCGCACCACTCGGTCCGCGTCTTCCCGCCCACCAACATCAAGGCCAGCGCCGACTACATCTCGGTCGTGCACCCGACCAGCACCAACAAGCTGACGCTCAAGCTCGACGGGCTCATGACGCACAACGAGAAGGTCAAGACGGTCGATCTGTGGAAGCTGAAGAAGGTGACGTGGAAGCTCGAGGAGACGATCAAGACGGTCGCCCCGGCCTGCGAGAGGCACGCGCCCACCGCCAGCACTGTCGGCGACGTCAAGGGCACCGCCCGCAACGAGGTGCGCGTCATTGGCGAGAAGCAGCTGCACGAGGGCTGGAAGTCGGACTACACGGGCCACGACGGCTCCGTCGACATGGAGCTCGACTACAGCGTCAGCCAGGCGCGCAACCACGCCGGCGAGCTCAAGTACGCGTGCGACACCAAGACGGCCGACGGCACCGAGGTCTCGCACTCGCTGCTGCTCGAGCTCATCGTCTCCAAGGAGTACGCGCCCGAGGGCAAGGCTCACCAGGCCACACCCACCGGCACCGGCCGCATCCTGCGCATGCACTTTGGCGTCGTCCTCACGGAGCACTCGGGCCTCGGCGTCAGCTGGGACAACGAGTCGCCGCCCATCTACGAGGACGTGCCCCCCAGCCCGCCCGCCTACCCGCTCGAGTCGCCCGTCGACTACCAGGACCTCGAACCTCTCTACGCGCGCCCTTCGAGCATTGACGCCTCGGCGTCTGATGAGGAGGAGCCGACATCATCATAGCAAGCACGCATGCATAGCATTTTTTTTTTTCAGCTCTCGAGTGCTTGACTCTTATGATTTGCAAAAAGAGCGCTTTTTTTATGTTCAAACTTTTAACAATATACCCCGGCAGCGAACAACGGCACTGCATCGGAAGGATCTTGGGTTTTCGTCTTGTTGCAATTTTTTTTGTTTTCGTTTCTATTATAATACATGACGACTTATGAAACCATGAATGCGAACAGGCTACTCCGCTCTTAGAGCTTACTTGGCACAAGAACACTGCCCGCAAACATAAGATATCTAATATATACAATGAAATACACGACCAGTACATTCTGCTCAATGCGATGCTATACAATGCTGAAATCATGTCTCATCGAGATTATGCACCCTTTTTCTATGTGGAGCTTTAAGCTGCCACGGCCGGCGCCCCCCAGTAATACGTGAAGATGTCAACACCCATGTACTCATCCTTGTACGTCTTTGCCGCGCCGTCGTCTTCCCTCGCCGCGCCCGCGCACACAATCAGCGGCATAAAGTGCTCGCCGCCTCGTGGCGGGTGCATCATGTCCGCGTGCGGAAACTCGCGCCACCTCGCCACCTTGGCCTCTCTCTCCGTGCCATTCGCCGCCGTCACGGCCTCTGTCAGCGCGCCGTTCCACTCGTCCGTCTTGGCTTTGAACGCCAGCCAGCCTTTGTCGAGGGAGTTGCCCGAGAAGCCGCGCAGCGACTGCATGATGCCCAGATTGTGAAACGAGGCGAACCCGGACCCGACGATGGCAACGTTGTCGTCGCGCAGCGCCGCCAGCGCGCGGCCCATGCGCAGATGCTGCGCGGGATCCTCGCTCTCGAGCACCGAGACCTGGACGACGGGAATGTCGGCGTCCGGGATGGCGAGCTTGAGCGGGACAAAGACGCCGTGGTCCCAGCCGCGCGTGGAGTCGAGCGTCGGGGCGAGGCCCTGGGCGGTCATGGCGGCGGCGACGGCGGCGGCGACGTCGGGCGCGCCGGGCGCCGGGTACCTGACGGCGTAGGTCTCGGCGGGGAAGCCGTAGTAGTCGTAGAGGAGCGCGGGGGAGGCGCCCGAGGAGATGACGGGGTGGGGGGTGGTCCAGTGCGCGGTGACGAGGACGATGGCGCGCGGGCGGTGGGCGGGCGAGTCGAGGCGCAGGATCTGCGGGATGCGGTTCCGCAGCGAGGCGATGATGGTTTTATGGCCGGGATCGCCCAGCAGAGGCATCGGGCCTGTGTTGGTCGAGACAAGTTAGCGGGAAATGCGACGACGGCTTCTCGGAATGGAGAGTTCCGAACAACGTACCTCCGCCGTGGGAGAGGGCAATGACGGGACCGACGAGGGGCATCGTGGGCGGGGAGGAGCGGAAGAAGCGTAGCATAAACGGGGTGAGCAGGGCGAGTACGAT
Source organism: Akanthomyces muscarius (assembly GCF_028009165.1). Classification (NCBI taxonomy): domain Eukaryota; kingdom Fungi; phylum Ascomycota; class Sordariomycetes; order Hypocreales; family Cordycipitaceae; genus Akanthomyces; species Akanthomyces muscarius. The sequence continues at coordinate 954,636 of NW_026611618.1, forward strand.
CCAGATGAGGTCCATTTACTGCATTTTCATTGCGCACGTTCAAGGAAACAGGGCAGGGAAGAGGGGATTGCTGGCTTATATGGAGGCTCGGAAGTGTGGTGGGCGAGGAAGGAAAAGTGGGAATACAATGGCCATCTCGGCGACCAAGTGGGAGAGAAGAAAGAGAAAGCAGCGCTTATCAATCAGCGCACCACCCCGAGCAGGAGGGGGGATTGCGAAATAGCCGCGCGCAGTATCCGGGAGCCCGGGGGAAGTGGGTACGAAAGACCGGGAGGATGGATATATGGCTTTTATTTTCAAGGAATTATAAATCGTTGGTAATACATGGGGCGTCAGAGGCAATCATCCTTTGCAGACCAACTCACGATCTGGACGAATGTTTGTAAAAAGGCAAAAGCCGCATCTCGCCATCTCGCCCATCTGCTGGTTGTGTAGCAATCTGCATTATCGGCATCGCAATTGTCTTTGCACCGAAAATAGTGACGCGGTCGTTGCCCCGTCCCCCTCTCCTGGGGTTGACGTCCTGGAAGTGAAATCTACCATGTTGTGTGTGTTTTATGCGAGGTGAGTAAGGCCGGCCACGGCTTGGATGAATTGGTAATTTAATACATGCTGTTAGGGAACTGAGTCAAGTAGCGAGAAATGAAAGCCAAGTTTTTTTTTTTGGTATACCAGATTAAAGATTAAGGTAGATTAATTAATTTGGCCGCCTTGGACTTGGTTGGGTATATGACGCAGTCGTGGCAGTGTGGCTGATTGAGTGCTTTCCATGGTGTAACTTAGCAGCTAATAATGCACATGTTTTGATGCCACTCCATTTCCTCCGCGCTCCTGTACCGGTAATAATGGATAGTTGCAATATGCAAACGCTAATCGAGGAAAAGCCGACTTGAAGCAATGATCGCAACGTCGTGAGAACATTTAGAAGGGCATGTCTAACTTGTCTCGATTATAGACATGCCATCGACATACAATTGGGCGGACAAGGGATACATTGCAAGAGCGTCATCGGCACCAAACTCGTAAATCGACATGACGCGATGCCATCAACATTATTGTACGAGTATAATGTCCATCATTCGGTTGCTGCTGAGCTTGGTTTATTTGAGAACTTCCCAGTCACTTTATAGCGTATTCTCTGCCCTGGCGCAAGCGAGACACAGCAAATTACTGTCTCTATGCTATTCAATCTCTGTGGTGTTTTGGTCCATGCCTCAAAGTGTCTACCATTATTCTGAATCAACGCCACTTTTCCCCCACTGACGGCCCTAGAAGGGTCTTGTACCTTGTGCTTAAAGTTGGACCTCTAGCCCGCAAACGCGCTGACGTAGATCACGATCGGCCCTCTCATTTACCAAAGCGCAGCGAGAGTCAAGACACGATTACGGTTGCCTAGGAGTACATTGAATATGTGATTTTTCTCCTTTTTTTATAAGACGTGGAGTATTTATATGGCAAAGTCCGCTGTATAAACTATTTATTGTTTGAATGGTCATAGGCCTTACAGAAGTGACGTTTTAACAAATCGACATTTACTTTACTCTACAACATCCCGACTACTGCATTTCCATTGCCAAAATGAAGGCCGTGGTCATCTTTTCCGCTATTGTTGGGCTGGGGCTTGCTGCGCCGCCATTGAACGCCGGGTCCGGGCTACAAACACGAGAAGAGGCCGTCGGCGGCAGTGGCTGCCTCGTCTTCGGCCTCTGCAAGCCCCTGAAGCAGCAACTTGAAAAGGCGAATGACCCCAGCGCCCGTAAGGCTTATGATTCCTGCAAGAAGAATCCCAAGGCCGTCGGGAGAATTTGCAGCCCCGCCGCTTGCAACGCTATCGCTGGTGCTCTGAATCTCAACCCTGCAGCTGACGCTGCTGCTGGCGCTATTTGCGCCACACTAGGCTAGGTGAGTACTTCCCCAAGGCGACCAACACGCTCAATATGAGTTCTGGCCGAATGCTTACATGAATCATGATGGATGGGAACTAGAAGACCAACTGATTTAATGGCCCATGCCGCTTCTATTTCGTGGGCTTCAGTCACTGCATGGAGCTGTGCGCTGGAGTTCAAGTTCAGCCGACCGTTGGTAGAATTTCCGTCGTTCTTCCTAGAACTCAAGGAATATAATATTTCGGGGACAAAATCACCTATCTGTCATTCGAGATTTCCGTTATCTGGTGCTGTTGTATCTCTTCTCGTATTTGTTAATGATGTAGGAGACAGTGCGCTTTTAATCTTTTGTGACAACATGTGAAGATAAATGTAGTATGCTTGGGGGAAATACCTCGCACATCGCGTACGTGACATTAAGAACCGCTTCTCTCTTGCTTCTTATAGCCGAAGACTACCTGAAGATATATCCTAATCCGTTACCTCGTCGTGGAAATGCGACAGGCCATAATCTGGCGTTGATTCAATAGCCGAGTCGGCGCTACAGAAATTTGTGGCGGCTACTGCAGGTTCGCCACTGGCGCAACCATGGATTATAGATCTCGGCCCTGCCAAGGTTGTAACTAGTGAGCCCTTTGAACAAACTGACCGAGTTCATTCGCCGCGTTATTTAGCTTTTCTGTCTGATGCACTTATAATGCACCAGAAAGTAGTGTTATAAATGGGAGAGGCTGGGTTCGTCGCTTCTGTGCGACTTACACTCGCAGCTCACAGCGCCTCCACAGCGGCGTGACTAATTTTCTGCAACTGGCCTTACAGCTGCCCAAGTCAACCTCGCAAGGCGCAAAACCAGGACCCCCAACACACCACCAACTTCTCACCACGGATTTGATCTTTAAATGAAGGCGCACCTTCCGCGACTCACGGCCCTGACAATCCAAATTCACGTTCTAAAAACATTCTCCGAGTACGCTGTAGGCAGGGCTGCTTTTCCCAGCGTCTCGCAATACAGACGGTTCGCCGTTTACCGAACTAGACAGACGTCTCATCTCGACAAGGACATGGCTCAAGCCACTGACACCGCTAGCATGGATATACAGGATCAAATTATGGACAAGGTCCAAGGCCAAGGAGGCAAAAGCAGAGGCGGCGGCCGGAAAAGCGGTGGCGGACGTAGCGGCGGACGTTCCAGCGATGTGTCGCGCGCACTGTCACGACTTCTGCGACACCAGGCCGAGAACGCGGGCATCAAGCTCGACGGCGAGGGATACGCCCCTCTCGACAAAGTGGTACGCAACAATTCAAAACCCTCTAGTGCATGACGCTCATCTGCTAACACGCCCGGTCAGCTGCAATGGGGCCCTCTCAAGTCCCTCGGCGTCACGCTCGCCGACGTGCAAGACGTCGTCGCCACCAACGAGAAGCAGCGCTTCTCCCTCAAGCCCGCCTCGCCCTCCACCGTCATCACCACGTCCGCCAACCCCGGCGACTACCTCATCCGCGCCAACCAGGGCCACTCCATCAAGCTCGAGTCCTCGTCCCTGCTCGTCCCGCTCACGCCCGAAGCCGGCAACGTCCCCGCGCGCGTCGTCCACGGCACCTACTACGCCTTTTGGGAGCCCATTGTCGAGAGCGGCGGCCTGAAGGTCATGGGCCGCAACCACATCCACTGCGCGGCGGGCACCCCCGAGGAGGGCGTGGCGGTGGTCAGCGGCATGCGCAGGGACGCGCAGCTGCTGATTGAGATTGACGTGCAGAGGAGCATGGAGGCGGGCATCGCGTGGTGGCGCAGCGACAACGGCGTTATCCTGACAGAGGGCGATGCGGACGGGCTGCTGGGCGTCGAGTACTTTAGGAGGGTGGAGGGCAGGAACGGCGACGTGGGCGTGCTCTGGGAGGACGGGCAGGTGGTGGCCGAGCTGCCGAGGGATGTGAAGCGGACGGTGCCGCATGGCAAAGGGCCGCGAAGAGGAGGAGGCGGAGGTAGAGGTGGGAGAGGGAGAGGGCGAGGGGGGGATGCGGGGAGCAGTAGAGGCGGGCATGAAGAGTGATGGAGGCGTTGATTGGACAGGCGAAAGACAAGTCATCTTTGGCCGGTATGTAAAATGCTGATGTAGATTCAGCAAGATCTGATGGTGAAGAGTTGCAAGTTCCTCAATACGGTCATAGCATTGAAGGCCACATCTCGAATATGACCACAAAACCAACAAGTCTAGATAAACAAGTCACATGCATCTACCAAACATGACCACAAATCCAATCAGTGGTACTACTCCAATGCTGCACTTCCATACCCCATCATGTGCCATTGACAATCCAAACCTCAAAATTGCCCACCATGTAATCCCATCCAGCTTTCAATCCCACCATCAAAAACAAGCCATTCATCACTGCAGCAGCGCATCTGTCTGCGCCGTCCTCTTCGCCTCCTCCCTCTCCATCCACGCCAGCACCTTGGTCGCAATCTGGATCCTTGCCTGCCTCTTGCCCAGAACGTCCCTCACTACGGCGACATCCTCGGGCACGCGCGACGCGGGCGGGAACTCGGCGTGCCCGCTAAAGAAATTCGGCGGGTTCTGCGTGAGGCGGTACTGCGGCTGCGCGACGCCCAGCCGCGACGACAGACGGCGGATGGCGTCAATCAGCCGCTGCTGCTCCGCGGCGGCGTCGCCGCCCCGACCCCCCTGCGGCGAGACAAACGGGACGCCGGCGGCGGGGGCTGGCTCGGGCGAGGGCGTGGAGGAGGACGTGGAGGAGGGCGGGTGCTGCCGCTGCTTAAGGGGCGAGTCGCGGTGGCTGCTGTGCGCGTCGGACGAGTCGAGCGGGCGTTTGGGACGGGAGCCGCCGTCGCCAAGGGACGGTGGCGTGGATGGCGCGGCGGCGGCGATGCGAGGGACAGAGGCGGCTGGAGGAGGAGGAGGTGTGACGGATCGGTTTGACGTTGGCAGCAACTGTGGTTCCTGTTGCGGTCGGGGCGCGGGGTGAGATGGTGGGAGAGGCTGGGACTGCTTCTCGGGTCGCTGCTGCGGTTGCGGAACTGGCTGCGGCGGCGGGAGGTGCTGCGGCGGCAGCTGGGAAGTCTGCTGGTGCTTCGGTGGTGGTGGTGGTGGTGATGGCTCGCGAGGCGTAGGCAATGTCGTCGCCAGCTCCTTCGTCATGCCGGTGAGGAAAGCCATGGCCTGTACGGCGGCATACTGTTTCGCATCCTATCCATCCCCACGCATCAGCCATCATACTCAACCAACCAAGCCTTGAAAGACACATCCAGGTTTTTCATACCTTTTTGTTTGGAAACAGCGCCGGCTGCGCTCCCTCCTTCGTCGTTGGGAACCTCTCGCCGCACCACGGCAACACGCACTCGCAGTGCCAGCGCAGCTGCAGCGCGCCCTTGTGCGGCACGTCCACCGGGTCGCTCATCCTAAACGTCGGCTGGTCCAGCCGGTTTCCCTGCGCGAATTCTGATGGCCGGCACGCCGCCTTGTCGTTAGCACACCGGACGCCTTTCGTGGGGGTAGTGGCCATGTTTTCCGCGGCCGTCACCGACGAGGTCGACATACGCATGAGCTTGCCGACGTGGTCGTCCTTGGGCAGCACGCGCGGCTCCGCGCAAAAGGGCACGAGGTGCGAGAGCGCGAGCAGCTGCGGCTGCGTCAGGGTCGTGGTGCCGCGCGCGGCCGACGCCTGCGCCTGCGCGGCCGAGTCGAGCCATGAGCGGATCGAGGCCCACGGGATGGGGATCAGCTCCGATAGGGTGACGGCTGCGACGGGGGGCGTCATTGTCGTGGTTTACAAAAGATGTATAACGATTTAAATGAAGAAAAGATGGTATGAGAAAAAGTAAAACGGAAACGCTCCGTCGTTATACGGCCGCTGTATTGTATAGCTTCTTCCCAACGGTGTGCGTAGGGATGATGGACTCACGCAGAAGCGGATAGATGAAAACACCCATCAGCAAGGAGAAAGAGATGCAGGAGGGGCTAGATTGTTTGTCTTTTTTATACGTAAATCATGGACCGTGCAAAGAGAGTGTAAACGGCGTACAAGCCGCGTACGAAAAAAGCGGCGCAACTCGGCGTTGGCAAGGGAAGAAAAAGAGAGATGCAAGAAGCGATTGGGCGTTGCAGGATGCTGCTTTGGTCTTCACAACGTTGGTGAGGGATTGCGAGACTGCGCGCGCCACACCGTGTCCCGCCTTTGTGCAACGGCAACAATACGGCACGACGATGACCATGAAACGCGGGTACAAAAGAATACAATAAAAACATTTCACATAAACAAATAATAATGACATTGGAAATAATAAACACAGTCTTTATTTCCGGAGAATGTGTTGTATTTTGGACCAAAAAAATCGCTAATAGCAAAAAGAAATATAAAAAAGTGTTCCAACCGATACTCCATCCTGGTTCCTACCAAGCAAGCCAAGCAAGAAAAAATGTGTTTTATTCCAACAAGCCATCCCACCACCGTACCCAATCATCCAAGCGTGATATTGTTTTTTTCCCTAAAAAATAGAGCATTGCCTGTGTGTAGCGACAAACCACAGTAATACTCCATCTACCGCGCTCCCGTCGGCGAATCTCCCTCAGATAGCTCCTCGTACTCAAGCTGCCACTTGTCCACCTCGCTAAACTTCTTGGTCGCGCGCTTCAGCTCGTCTATCGACTGAAAGTCTGGCGCGGCGGCCGCCGTTGTGTCCTCAAACGTGTCGTCCGCGAGCGGCTGGAACTGGCTGTCGTCCTCGACCTCTTCATCGTCCGAGTTGTTTTCTTTGTCTGACGAGCGACGTCCGTACGTCTTGTGCTTGGACGCGCTGCGCGTGCGGCGGGCCGGTGTGCCGCCCTGCTGCTTCTGGCCAGAGGCAGAGGCGGCGCGGCTTGGTGGACGACTGATACGGCCACCGCGCGTGCGCGTCACGGGTACTTCTTCTTCCTCGTCTTCCTCCTCGACTTCTTCCTCTTCCTCTTCCTCGTCTTCCTCCTCGACTTCTTCCTCTTCCTCCTCCTCGTCGCTGTTAGCGCCCGCGCGACGTGTTTTCTTGTACTTTCTCTTAGGCAGTAGATTGGCCAGGTCGGCCGTCATCAGAGGCTTTGGTTGAGGAGCCCGCAGAGGAGCACGACCGCGGGGGACGGTGCGGCTCTCATGGTTGGGGGAGTGCGTCAATGACGGGGGAGACGAAATGTCGGACAGAATCTCGTCGTCCTCGCCAGCGGCAGCGCGGAGCGGCGTCGTGAAGGATGGACGCCGGCGACGCTTCGCCAGTGCGTGAATGTCGGGCCAAACATCGCCCTCATCCTCGGAACCGCTGCTTGCGGGTGGCGCGTTGATCTCGTCCAAGTTGACGGGGGTCATTGCTCGCTGGCGGACGGGCGTCGACGGCGGCATTTGTGGCGAGTCCAGATCGGAAATCTCCGAATCACTATCCGTTTCCACCGTCCTTGTCGTCTTGGCAGCCCGCTCCTCGGCCGCGGCCGCCTCGCTCTTTCGCTTCCTCGTCGCTGGCCCTGCGCTCACATTGGCCGAGACAGCTCTCCTCTGGACGGCAGCGGTGGCAGCGACGGGGGCATTCGACGCCAGGCTGGCCCGTGTGCGGCGACGCCCCGTGTGCAGCGGCGTGGACTCGGCGTCCGGCAAAAGCTCCTCGCCCTCGCTCTCCAGATCCGACTGCGCACCATCACCACCACCGCGGCTCGACGTCTCCGAGCGCGGTCCCTTGCGCGTGGTGCCCAGGATGCTGGGCTCCCTCGCCCGTCGACGGAACGCGCCAATGCTGAATGACGTCGTCAGGGCCGAGTTGTTGACGGCGCCGCCGCGGCTGCTGGGTCGGATCGGGGGATCGTTGCGGCCGACGAAGCTCGACGCGCGCGAGCGTGGCTTGAACGTGCTCCAGGAGCGCGTGGTCGATGCCGAGCGCGGCGCCGCCCGGTCGTCCACGTCCGACACGTCGGCGAAGCTGTCGCCCAAGTCGCCAAAGACGCTGTCGTCGGCGAGGTCCAGACCGGTGGTGTCGCGGCGGAGCGACGGCGTCTCCAGCGCGCGCCGGCCAATCTCGACAGAGTCGACGCTGGTGTTGCGGATGGAAGAGGCGGGTGGTGCGCGCGAAGGACCGGCAGCGGAAGAGGCGTTGTCGACGGATTCTTGTCGCTTGGAAGGGGCGGCTTGCTGTTCAGTGTCGCCTTGGGCTGGCACGCTGGCAGCGGGAGCATCGGCGGCCTGACGCGATCTCCGCGTGCGAGCCATCGTTTAGGTGTCTGCTGATGTGGGAATCGACGCAGTTGCAAGTTTTGAGATTCGGGCGATATTTTGACGCGTGTGAGGAGAAATGTCGTCGAGGACGGCGAGGTTGAATGTTTTGAGATTTGATTGTGGTGATACTGGGAGCTTGACGATCTCAGGCGCGTCGCGACGCGTGGGGAGTATTGCCCCACTAAACAGTTGACGGGGGCTGCAAGTTGATTTGGGACGTTTGGCAGTGGGAAGCAGCCTACGGATACATCCGAGCATTTTAATGATCGAAACATGGGAAATACAGGTTTCCATCTCAAACCATCCTTGTCGCCCAAAAGGGTGGTAGTGTGCTATTTGCGTGGAGATTTTTCAGCACTTCGCACTTTAAAATATGTACAATAACTAAAAATAGCTAAAGATTCTTTCTATACTTTTGTAATCTTTAGGCGCTCACAGAGAAGAGGTATTGCCCCTATAAAACGAGTATTGTAAAATGTTTTCAGCACAACAACCTGTCAATGCATTCCCCGCCATCACATTCTCAAGCCCCAAGTAAGGAGATCATGGCGCGGCACTCGTTGGCGCACTTGGCGCCAAACTTCGGAAGCTTACTTCTATTGCACTGCATGTCCATGTTTAGCTTTTGACGACGAAGAGTCACGACGGGCTCGGGCTCAGGCTCACCTTGCACTTTCCAAACCAGTAAAACGCCTCCGGCTTGACTTTCTTCTTCGCCTCGGCCGCTTCCCGGGCCTGCACCCTCTTGACCGCGTCCGCCAGCTTGGTGCAGCTCTGCTGAATCTGCGTCGTCAGCTCCGCGTCCTCTGGCTGCTCCGTTCCCATCTTCTCGCACACCACGGCCAGCTCCTCGAGGCCCTGAATGCGCTGCTTCTCCTTGTCCTCTTCCTGGCGGCGCGCCTCTTCCTTGGCGGCCGCCTCCGCCTGAAGCCGCTGGTTCTTGTCCCAGTCCGTCTCGAACCCGAGCTGCAGCGCGCCGCCGATGCCCTTGATCATCTTGTACTTGAGCTCGTTGCCGTAAATGTCGTCGCGCTGCGGGCCGCCGATGGCTTCCTGCAGGCTGGCCATGGCGTCGTCGAACCACTTGACGCCGTGCCCGATGGGGTTGTCCCACTGCTTGATCGAGTCGAGCGCGCTGTGCGCGTACGGCGCCACGAGCATGAAGACGGCCGCCCTGCCGGCCGACTTGGGCACCGAGAATCGGGCCATTTTGTAGGGCTTGTTCGCCTTGGACAGTCCTTTCGCCGGGGCCTTGGCCGGGGCCTTGGCCGGGGCCTTGGCCGGTTTGGCAGGCTTGCCCGAGCTGTCGCAGCAAATATCTCTCTTCCGAAAGCATGGCTTGCACTTCTTCTGAGGGCCAAGAGGCTGACCCGGGATCCTCGTTACACCAGTCTTGATGTTAGGATCCTTGGGCTTGTGATACGGCACAGGCGAGCCTGGCATTTGTCGCAGAGGGGGCTTGGGGCTCGAAGGCGGCTTCAGCGACCCGGCCGGCCCCCAATCCTTGATACCGGCCTTGATTGCATCACCGATCAGCTGGCCCGGCGGTGTCGGGCCCTGCGGCGCTCTAGCCAAATTTGCGACGTGGGCAGAGCTCAGCCCGAGAAGGGCAAGATGGAGGATTGCAATCTTCATGTTGTGTGTGATACTAGAAACCTGCAGGGTGTCTGTACGTTGATGAGAAGTAATAGAAGGCTTGTTGCAAGTATGTAATTATAATGAAAGCAAATGGACAACTTTTAAATAATCCATCTACATAGGTCGTTTTACGTGGGCATGAGTAGGCGCAGACCACGCAGTTGCAAATGCAATTTAACGGTGTATGACTCGAGGCTTTTACATGAATGATTTTCATAAACTTTTACCAGCATAGACTATACGCGCCGGTTCATTTATGCATAATCGTATTTTATGGTTAAACCCGACTCGCTTGCCATGGCTTTTCAGCTGAACCAATTTATGGCCTTTACCAGCTTGACCACACCCGCCTGGTCATTCCGGTCATTCCGGTCAGTCACGTATGTTGGCACAGTCTAGCATGGTTGATCCTGACTCGATTGCCATGCCTTCTCAGCTAAGTAGGCTTATAGCTCTAATTTTATTGATCACTGCAGTGCCACTTAATAAGGTTCGTAGCACGCTTCTATAATTGAATGCTGGTATATATCTACAGCGGGTCGGCTCGATCCTGGCCTTTGCCGGTTTCATAATTTCGCCAGGCAGGCTTATTTAGCAGTCCCCTTGACAGTGCATATTCGTGCCTGGATCTTAATATGCCGGCAGCGACTAACAAAGCTCTAATTACCACGACTCAAAATCATTATGCGCCGGGTTATAGTAAAGTATGTCCAAGTCTTACTAGCTCTACATTACGTCTGTCGCTCTCTACATATTTATCTGGGATCTACTATCCTAGGTGAAGCTTTTTTTACATCTCATTCAACTGAAATATACTGGCTATACCCTTCTACCCTTTTTCATCTTGACAAAAAGTCTTGCTATTCTATTGACATTTCCTGGCTGTACCGTTCTTCCCCCCTTTCTTTCGACAGAGTCTTGCCATTCTTAACATACTGCCACGCAAGAAGCTTCATCATGAGATACTTTTGCACCCTCGCCATCCCCTCCATATTGGCCGCGGCCACCCACTTGTCCCTCCGTCAAGAGACAGAAGTAGTGGCCGACCCTGACCAGCTCTTGACCCTGCGCGCCAACTTTTGCATCGACTACACCAAGCCAGAGTGCGAGGAGGCGATTGCCACATGTCAGGGCGAGGGCAAAATCATCGAAGACTGCATCCGGGACGAGCACCCCACCTGCATCAAGGACGAAGCTTCACCCTGCTCCAAAGCGGTCGTCAAGTGCCTCGCCGACTTTGGCGCGGAAGAGGACGCGGACGAGGCTGTGCACGACTGCCTTATCGAAAAAGTGATTTCGCAGGGTGCGAGCGGCGACGAGAACCTGCCCGTCGAGGCCGGATCAGCACTGAGTCCCGAACAAGCGGCGACATGCAAGAAGGCGAGCGCCGAGTTTCAAGTGGCGATGCTCAACGACGACTGCGATGTGGTGCAGGACGGAGACGAAGGCGTGGCCAAGAGAGCCGACTCGGCGGCGTGCGATGCCGCGGGGGCCGCTTTTGAAAAGGCCTGGAAGGATAATGAATGTGAGAAAGCATTCGCTGCTTAGGAGCGAAGCCACGAGATTGGGTCAGTTCACAAGTGCGAATGTGGTGGGCTTAGACTTGGAGCGTTTCTTCACCTTGATAGGATTTTACAATCAATGCTGTCCTACAACGGCTCTGCCAGTGCATCTTGGATCAATGGGTTCGTTGATTGTATGCAACGCTGCTACGAAACATGCAAAACAATACATAAGGGACAAGAATTGCGCACACACTTCAATGAGCTGCCCCAACAATGCTGCTCGGCGAAAACGAAGGCAATTACATTACGCGAGAAAAGAATACACGGCTCTGCTCTAAGAAATGTACGCTAAAGGTAAAAGTGCTCGCTTGTCGCCTGCACTGCTAATGTGACCTGCCGAGAAGCCAGCCCAAGCGATGGCTAAAACTATCTTCTTCGCCTTTAGCTAGGTAGAACGAGAAAATACAACGCGCAGCTTAGAATGCAATTTAATTCAACAGATGAGATCCCTTCGCATTCGCGTAAGAGTCCTGGGAAAACCCAATGGGAAAACCAGCACCAAGAGAAAAGGGTCGATCTAAGTACTAACGTTAGTTAACTAATCAGATCCGCGGCGGAGTCAAACGCCACGCCCGTGCCTGCAAGTGGCCGGCTCGTGATGTACCGTTAACGCCCTGTTGAACAATGCAACCTCCAGGGCCTCCAGTAGCGCCTCCTCCAGTACCTCCGCCAGCCGAACCTCCACCGCACCCTCCTCCAGAACCTCCAGCAGCACCTCCTCCTGTACCACCTCCCGCTGCTCCCCCACCATTACCTCCCCCAGAGCCTCCAGCGGCGCCTCCTCCAGTGCCTCCTCCGGCTGAACCTCCACCGTTGCCTCCTCCAGTTCCCCCAGCTGAGCCTCCCCCGGTGCCTCCTCCAGCCGCGCCTCCACCACCTTCTCCGCCAGTGCCTGCAGCAGCCCCTCCGCCAGTGCCTCCACCAGCTGAGCCACCTCCTCCTGCATCCTGTCTTTCTTTCAGAAGCGCTTTTGCAGCATCTAACAGTTGTATGCTTTTCCCAGCACCCGCAGCAGCACCACCGCCAGTACCTCCACCGACGGAACCTCCTCCTAACCCTCCAGCACCGCCTCCACCAGTTCCACCACCGACGGAACCTCCTCCTGTGCCTCCAGCACCACCACCGCCAGTGCCACCACCGACGGAGCCTCCTCCTGTGCCTCCAGCACCACCACCGCCAGTGCCACCACCGACGGAGCCTCCTCCTGTGCCTCCGGCACCGCCTCCCCCGGTACCACCACCAGCAGAGCCTCCCCCAGTACCTCCAGCGGCTCCTCCTCCGGTACCACCACCGGCAGAGCCTCCTCCCAAGCTTTGTCTAGCCATGATGTGGGCTCTGAGAATGGCTGAAGATCCTGAAATGTCAGGAGCCCCCCCAATTCCAAGGTCTTGCTTGTCTTCGAGAACGTTTTCAAACTGCTCGGCACGACTATCAAGTCGATATTCCGTCTGGATAACATAAGAACGTATTCCTTGACCAAGTTCAGTTACATCACAAGCCTTCTTACCATTGCAATCGGGCTGGCTACGACGCCGGAAAAGGCTATCATGACGATAGCGACACCACAGAGCTTGGACTGCATTTTGATAACACGCTTTCAAAGTAGTGAGGTGGTGAAGCCTAGTTATCAGCCTGATAAATAGAAGAAGCAGGAGATAGTGTAAACGGAAACAGCAAAATCAGCATACATAGGAAGATATAACCTCCCTCCGATCTATATAATCATTTCGAGTATGGCTCATTACTAGCACTGTCTGAGCAAGAACCAGGAACAGAGTCTCTTGACATGTTTGAGAGTTCGGTAGTTGTTCCTAGCATTGACTGTGAGCCTGGGCTGGAAAGCCAGTCTGGCTAGAATATGGGGTTTGATGGAATGATGTTCGGAGGAATGATGTTCAGAGGAATGGTGGTTAGAGGAATGGTGGGTAGTGGAATGATATCTGCTACAATGTAACATCGGCTATAAAGTAAACGGTTTATTGCAGTTGATATGAACGTTCTCGTGTTTCAGAAGGTACCTGAAATATTCAACAAGCCCATGCACCGATGTTGATTTGACCAGCTCGGGCAGTGCTTGGCAGTCCATCAAAAAACGAAAACTGCCTCCGGTGGAGAGGTCTAACAGACAAAAAAGCCAATAGTGGGAGGAGAAAGACTTTGAGTCTTGCGTCCTTTGGGCTGCTTGAGAAGTAAATCACAAAGTGCCAGAATGTAACAGTTACTAGAACGCAACATCTGTTAAATGGTAATATATTTTCAAATCGAAATAAACTAGTTACAAGCTCAACTGAAAGCACAGCTTGGAAATATTCCAAAAGCACTCGCAGTAAGCCTTGAGATGCAGAAAGCTACTCGCACATACTACACAAGCAGAGTTGCAATCAACTCCACGGGATCCACTGAGTGGGTCAACGGCTGGATTCATTGTCCTGATCGGTTAGTAGATTGCCCAATTCATCCATTCCACTGGAACTGCAGATGCCATTCCTGTAGAATCGCTAAAGGACTTGGGGGATTCGAAGTGGGGATGCTAGAGACATCCCACCAAGTTAGGTGTCCGAGCTTGACACAAAAAGCTCGCGTCGACTAATTTTGGAACCTGACCAGACCAATGTCGCAGAACTAGCCAACGGTTTTGTGCCGAAACGGTTTTTTAACTACTTGCCTGTTTGGAAGGCTCCCTCGATTCCTCGACTGAGGCACTCAAACAAGTCTCACAGCCCCGTAAAGCTTGGCCTTCGTAGGAACTTCCTCCCATACCTCCCTCGTTCTTTCGTTCTGCCTCTATCGCTTGACCTTATGATACTCACTGTGGATTCGGTAGTTGCGCAGCTGGTGATCGATACTCAGCTTGATCTGCTGCAAAGGTCTCCCTCTAGGAGCGGCTGGAATGGGTGACTAAATTATTTTGTATCCAGGCTCGCCAAATGGGTTGCTACTAATACAATTGAAGGCCTGCTACAACTATATAACTAGCCTTCCCTACACTGTAGACATAACTCTTGACTCTTACCTCAGTTTTTAGTACTTTTTGCGAAAGCTTCGCTACTCTGGCACTCTAGTAGTTATGATGCAGTATATTTTTTATAAAGTTGCTGTAATAATAGCCACTATTTCTATTGTCATTACCAGCCCAATTGCGAATGTAAGTAAGCAATAATGGCATTAATTCCATACTTATACCAGGCAGGTTAAGCCAGCGCAGCAGGCCCAGGAAGGCCAGCAAGATGCTCAGCATCAGAAGAGCATAGACGGTCATCTAGATTGGACTAAGGCCAACCTAAACATGCTACCACCACAAGACTTTTCGGACGTTCTCAAAGCTCCCATTGTTCCGAGGCAAGGCAGTGGAGGAGGATCAGCCGGTGGAGGTACAGGAGGTGGCTCTGCGGGAGGCCCTGGGGGAGGTAACGGCGGAGGTTCCGCCGGAGGAGGTACTGGAGGAGGTGCTGCTGGAGGCTCAGGTGGCAGAGGCGGCGGAGGTTCTGCAGGAGGGGGTGCTGGCGGAGGTGCCGTAGGTGGAAATTCTGGGGGAGGGGGTTCTAATGGTGGGAGCTCTGGAAACTCTGCTCCTTGGAGCATCAATAACCCCAACTTCAACCTTAACCTTCTGAACAACCTCGATCTTAGCTTGATAATCCACCTCCGCGCTCTTCATAGTCTGAGCCGCTTTTGAGTCTCATAGGCCAGTCTGGCATCGGCGCAAAGCAGATAGATACCTTGCCGATAATCTGAAAGCCAGGCAAATAAGATACGAGACATTTTATTCAGCCACATTCCCTGCAGAGCGACTTGCAAGTATTGAAACATTTTGACGACTTGACTTTGACAGCATCTTTTCAGGGTTCAGTCTACGTGATGTCAAACTCGGGTTTCTAATGATGTAGCTCAAACATTTGTTGTCTTCTGATTTTTGGCTTACAGTCACTTGCTACCCAAACATTCCTGTTCGAGGCAGGCGCTTCTCTCCGAGTCATCGAAAGTTTTCGAACGTAGACTAGCAGCGAGAAGTGCAAGCATTCATAGTTCTAACATTTTCTGCTCGCTACAACACTCCGGTACCTTAACAGCCCTCCACATATTTGACAAAATAGAACACAGACACACATTTCTCGATGGCGTTCATGCTAGCAACTAGCCAGATCATCTCACGCGTGGGATCTTCAGTCAACTTTGAATTCGCACACTCGAAGCTTTCGCTCAACTGTAGAATGTGGCGTCGGTACTTAGGCTGACGGTAAAGCAGTCGCTCGCGGCGATGCCAATGGTAGTGAAAAGCATTCCTGGCCGGAGAACAATCATGATGAACGCAACCGCTGCGCATTGCCCAATTCACAGCAGTAGAGGTCTAAAGACGATATATATCAGCGCATCATTGTCTTTGCAGTGCATTTTGACAAAGCGCATTCGTCATTGGCGGAGCGTACATCACGGCACTGTGGTGCGGCGTGCTTGCTCTGAGACACAGGATAGGGGCGATGCGGCGTGTTTGCTCCGAGACACGAGATGGGGTACGGGGTCGTACGTGATGTATGCGCAGGAAATGAATATGTGAAGATAATCAGAAGCATTACGGTAAAGGGCCGTGTCCTTCTGTGCCATGTCGCGTTATGAGATGTCTCGCGAAAGGGTTTATTCAGCCAAGTCAGGTCTCATATGTGGAATTCCGCACTACTGTCGGTGATATTTGGCCGAGCTATGATCGCAGTATGCCTCCTTGTTTGTGTCTTCGCACAGTTTATCTGCCGTTCTCCTTGACCGACCTGCCCTCTCAAAAAGAGCAGCAAAAGAGGGTTGTACCGAGTCCACTTAGCACAGTTCAGCCGGTAGATTGAGCGATGCATATGCCACCCTGTCGCAGCGACCGAGAAGAAACTAGTTGACTCAGCGACTCGCTCAAGCAGAATGATTCAGACGGTGCGACATGATAGATGATATCTCCAGGGTGCTGATATTGGAAGACGGGCGCAGTCCAGGCTTGGAAAGCTTCGTATTGACCGAACCTGTGCCCCTGCTGTCAGCCTCTGTTTCGACTTTGCTAAGTAACCATCCACGGCTTCAGTATGCGCCGCCATTTGACATATCTTTATATTTGAGACAGCTACGCTCTCCCCTGCAGCTCTTCCAAGTCCTGACACCGAGAAACATTTAAAGTGGTAGAGTGCCCAGAGATTACTCAACTGCCAAAACTAAGATAACGATATAGCATCATCAGACAAAAACATCGACCTTCGCTCCAGCCTATCGCTCAATATTGTTGAACAAATTATCTTGTCGCTGACATGAAGGTTTCTATTGTGCTTTTCACTGTCCTGGCCGGACGAGGAATGGCGAGCCTCGGCATGGACGGACGGTTGGACCACCGAGTAAGCATGTGTTGCAAGCAACGAAACTTCAGCCGGTATTATGCTAATGCGATTTGCGAACTCAGAAGGCGGTAAGATCACAGCTTCCAGGGTAATAATCACGATTCAACATTACTGATGCCACAAAAGAACGAGTGTGTAAGTAACAATATACGGTTGACGAGTCGGTCACAAAAATGCTGAGATAGCTGGCGCCACTAGATTGTAAGTTCCCAGACTGATACGGCATTGAATACTTGACAGCATGCTGACTTAAGTGGTAACTCTAGGCTGTGAGTTCTTACTTTTGGACTGCCCGAATGTCGGCTTGCTGGCCGTATGTTGATGTGACTGGCGAATCTAGGCCGTAAGTTCTGCCCTCAGAATGATACGCCTTTAATATTATGTAACATACTAATGTAGCTGGCGACATTAGGGAGTAAGTGGACCGATAGGATTTCTGCTTGGTGCAGTATGCTGATATGGCTGGCGGCTCTAGCAAGTAAGTCCTATCCTCAGATAATAGGGCGTCTAACAGCTAGTAACATGCTAATGTGACTTACGACTCTAGCAAGTAAGAGTTCCCACCCTTGAGCCAATGTGGCGTTTAGTTGCTGGCAGTATTCTAATATTACTGGCTACTCTTCCAGTGTGTAAGTTCTTCTGGGACTGATAGGACGTTTGATTGCTAGTAGCATGCTAATATAATTAACAACTTTAGCTTGTAGGTTCCTGCGCTATGATCAATAAAGAGTCTAATTGCTAGTACCACTCTGAGGTGCTGTAGCTAATAACTCTAGATGGTAAGGTCCCTTAGACTGATAAGGCGTCTAACTACTAGTAGTATACTAATATAACTGATAATTTTAGGCTGTAAGTTCCGACTCAGACTAATAAGACGTCTAACTTCCAGCAGACTACTGTTACTAATATAGCTTACAATATAGGTTGTAAGTTTTTACCCTCAAACTAACTTGGTGTATATTTGTTGCTAGTGTGCTAACATAGCTGGAAACTCTAGGGAGTAAGTTCTTGCTCTTGGAATTACAGGGAGTCTGATTGATAATAGTGTGCTAATGCGGTTGTTAACTTTAGCCAGTAAGTTCCTCCTCCTAGACTAACAGGTTGTCTCTACGTTAGTATAATAGCATACTAATGAAGCTGGCGACTATAGCCGGTATGTTTCTGCCCTCAGACTGACAGGGCGTCCAGCTGCTAGCAGCATGCTGATATAGCCGTGTTTTAGTGTGTAAGTACCTGAATATAACATATATTCCGTTAGAGCCTATTATTGGCAAACTGCTAACATATTTGGCACTTTAGTGTGTAAGTTTCTATTATCAGACTGATAAGGCGTCTGATTTCTAGCAACAAGCTAATATAGCTGGCGACTATAGCCTGTAAGTTGCAATTCTTAGACTAACAAGACGTCTAAGGGCTAGCAGTATACTAATATCGCTGGCGGATCTAGGGAGTAAGTTCCGATTCTTAGACTGATAGGGTCTAATTATTAGCAGTATACTAATATAGCTGGCCGGTTTAGCAAGTAAGTTCCCACTCTCTGATTAATAGGGCGTCTAGTTACTAGCAGTATACTAATATCTTACGATTTTAGCTTGTAAGTTCCTCCTTATAACGATAGGGCGTCTAATTACTAGCATTATACTTATCACAAGTACTTTAGTGTGTAAGTTCCCGCCTTCAGTTAATAAGGTGTTTGATTGCTAGCAGTATGCTGATATAACTGGTAACTATAGCAAGTAAGTTCCTTCTCGCGGACAAATTAAGCGTCTATTGCTACCGCTAATTTAACTGGCGACTCTAGCCAGTAAGTGCAGCACTCAATTAACAAGGCACATAATTGCTGGTACTATGCTGTTACTAATATAGCTGGCGACTCTAGCTTGTACGTTTCTACCTATCAACTTCTGGGCTTCTAATTGCTAGTAGTATACTAACAGCTAGCGACTTTAGCCAGTAAGTTCCTACCCTCTGACTAAGAGGGCTTCTAATTGCTAGTAACATCCCTAACGACTCTAGCCGGTAAGTTCTTTCTATCAGACTGTTAGTTACTAGCAGCATTCTAATGTAGCTACTCTAGCTTGTGAGTGCCTACCCTTTAGCTTACAGGGCGTCTAATTGCTGGCAGCATGCTGATATAGCTGGGGGCTCTAGGTTGTAAGTCCCTATCTTCAAATTGATAAGATGCCGATAAGAAACTCGATTGCTAGCAGCATGCTGACATGGCTGGCGACTTCAGTGTGTAAGTTCCTACCTTTGGACTGAAAGGGCATCTGATTGCTGGTAGCATGCTGATGTGGCTGGCGACTCTAGCAAGTAAGTCCCACCTTCGGACAGATAGGCATCTGACTACTGGCAGCATACTGACGCAGCTGTGAACTACATTAGTAACTGCGGCTTGCAAGACAACTACGGAATATGCAAGGCAGCTTCAGTCGTTGTATGGAGTTCTCCATTGGAGTTTCAGCTCGGCCGACCGAAAGCGGGTTCCTGTCTTTACGAGTCAGGATTGAAAGAAGGCTTGTAATTAAGTCTTTCCAAGAAACAAGCTAGTATCAATTTCTAAGTAATAACACCTACAGTGCTTGACATTGTAGCCAAATCTAGATTACTATCCTTTCAAGATGATACGTGATTTGGGCATCAACCGGAAACAAATCGTGTAACGAATTATCTGACGAGTCTCGTTCGAATACTGTACTGCATTTAGTCTCTAGCTCTCAATTCAAGATGCAGAGCCGGGATTAAGGGCTACCTTTTAATTCTCAAACGCCTTAACAATGCCCTCATGCCCATTCTTATCGTGCCATCACGATAGCTGTGTCTCCAATTAGTCCACTATGCCCGGATCTACCTTGGCCTGTTCCAGAATAGCTACAACTCTCTCAGAACTACAATACGCTGGCCAAAATAGCGGCGATCTGTGAAAAATTGATAAGGAGTTGACGTCCACGTCTGGCCGTTGTGCTAGGATCCTGACGACGTCATCGTGTCCCCGTACTCCATAAAGGTGCCTAGCATCGTGTTTGGGATTTTTCTCACTTATATTGCCGATTTCTCGTGTGCGATAGACAATTATCTTATCAATGCCGGCTCGTCGCATATCAGAGAGGCGCTTCCACATACGACGACGCTGACGCTGGTTCACGGAGCTTGTTCCAAAGCCTGCCTGATCCATAAAATTCTTGGTCGCATTCCTTTCTGCCCGAGTGAATTCATCCACAGGCTTCCCAGGTTTTTCAAAGTCGATGGGTCAACAAATTCTACCCTCTTCACGATGATGGCCCAGTAGAAGGGCTCATCGTATCGGACCTGCATGTCTTGACTTGCCGCCAGTGCTCTGCTCCTCTTTACCGCATGTAGCACGTATGAGCAGTATCGTAAACGGTCGTTAAGAGTAGAACTCTCAAATTGGATTATAGATAACTCACAGATCAAGTATCAAAGTAGAGGCTCTCTTTTCGGTGCAGATCTGTGTGAACACTACTGATAAATCGAAGTCCGTGGACGCCTAATAACAGATCAATAATTTTCTCAGCACTTTATTCTCATTGAATTATACAGATGCCAATGCCAGTAAAGATTGCCCCGTAAAGGCCCAAAGATTGAAGAAGTCGGATCCCATCTTCATCTAATGCAATCCCGCGCGGGTCTATAGCTATATCGCCCTCCTTCTCCAAGACGATATTAGATACGCCCGCTCTCCCTAGAGAGGCCGAAAGAAACACCTGTAGGTCTGCACCCACAAACTATCACGTCTAACGTCGGCCACCCCTGAGCCGTCACCCCCCCTGACCGTCAGCCTCAACGCACCCACTCTATCACCACAACCACCTTTTAGTAACCGCGTTTTCTCGTGTAATAATATTTATTCTCTATTAATTTTAGTGTCATTTAATTACTATAAGTAATTATACCTAGGAAAGCCTAAATAATGCCCTATAAGACGTTTATAGTGGTGTTAGTATCTCTATAAGCGTAAAGCGATAAGGAATTCCTTAGACAACACTATCTAGTTATGTTAATAGCTATACTGACTGAGAGGAGGCTTTTAAGCCTTATTAACGCCTTTTAAAGGCTTAGGAAAGGCATCTTTACTGTTAGGTTCTTATATAAGACGCCCTAGGCAACCCTCTAATATATATATAAGTTAGAGAGATAGTAGGTAAGATTACTTAATCTAGAGGCGATAAAGAACTAATTAGTAGGAACTAGTTAGAAGGCTTTTTATACTATAACCTAGAGGTTAAGACCTTAAAAGGTAAGAGAATTAATCTAAAAAGAGTTAATAGAGCCTTAACTAATACTATTAAGAAATTCTTTTACCTTCTTACTATTCCTACTATTAAAGATATCTAACTAGTATAATAATATAATATAGATAAGACAGGCCTTATAATAGACTAAAAAGATAATAGCTTTATACTAAGATTAGCTATAAAGAAGATAGCTATTAAGAAATAATCTAAGCTATATTATTAGAGTATAATCTTTAAGTGTATCTTAGCTACTAGCTAGAAGCTTAACCTACTAGTTATCTTTTAGGGAAAGACTATATAATAGTAGTAGTTTCCTAGTAACTTAAAGCCTTTTAAGAAGTAGAACTTTAATACTTCTAATAAAGGCTAGACAAATAATACTATTACTATCTACTAGCTTAAGACGATCTTTATCTTAGAGATAGTAATAAAGAAACCTTCCTATTAGTTATTAGTTATTAATAGTTATAGAAGTTATTATATAACTAAATTTCTATATAAATATTATATTAATAATATCTTTATCCTTTTCTTACCTACCTATAGCTCCTACGTCCTTTAACCTCTTAATATAGCTATCTTTAGCCTAGTTAAAACCTATTATTGCTAGTAGGTTAATTACTAACCTTATGCCTCTAACTTAGCGCTAATTAGAAAGCAGATATTCCTTAAGTGTTATATAAAGGCTTAAGAGCTTAAGATAACTTTAAAAAATATAATTATAGGCTAAAAGTTATTAGGGCTATAGCTAGAGAATACTATAAAGCTACTTATAAGCCTATTACTAGTTTATAAGCCTTTACTACGCCTAATTACACTAAAAACACAATTAGAGTAGCTTCTTAATTATATAAACACACTATTAAATAGACAATATATAAAAAGGTTATTTTCTAACCTTTTAATTAGCGAGAAGGACTCTCTAACAGCACGCCTTATTATAAAGAAGGTATAAAAGAGATTTAATATATAAGATAGTATTATTACTACTTTAGAGACTAATTTTATTAGGCTTTAAGAGAAAAATAAACAGGCTATAGTATAGAAACGTGCTTAGGTTCTCCTAAACCTAAATAACTTATTTGTTAAAGTTATAGACGTAGAAATAACACGTTACTAGCTTAATACGCAACTACTTAATACCTATAAGCCTAGTATAATTAAATTAGAGGAATTTAAATTATCTAATAATAAGGCTATTAAGACTTAATTTTCTAATAATAGTTTATATTTATTTAGTTGTGTTATAAGGCATTAAAGTGGCATAGTTATGTCGCGTTGAGGCTGACGGTCAGGGGGGGTGACGGCTCAGGGGTGGCCGACGTTATAGTCTATATACAGCCTCCATGCCGTAGTATAGATTCAGAGCAGAGGGGAACTTCTTAATACAGAGTTAACTGAACTGACATTCGAAGTCTACACTTACGTTTCTTAAAAATATTATCTCTTCCCCGCGGTGTAGCCATAGAACCCTCGTCGTGGGGCCTATATTGCTAGCCTCCCACACATAGGCACCACTAGTAGCTGATTGTTCCACCCGCAAGCAACCTACCATTTACGGCTATGAGATTCAACCCCAACCAAAGCCAGTATTGAAGCCGGGATAGTCTGTAATAATACCTTCCTTTTCCCTCAACTCTAATAGCCTTATTACTTTAATAGGCTTCGGGCTAGTGTGGCTCGTCTGGCTAGCGTGAGTTACGAAGCCGGCATGGGCTACGAAGCCGGCACGGGTTACTAAACCGACGCGGCTTGTGCGGCTAGTGCGGCCGGTGCGACCACCCAGCTGCTGGGCGGGCTTGGTGTATCGTCAGAGATTCGCTTATTAGTTACACATTCCCCTACTGATGTCGTACAAAATCTCAAGCACAGTGTTATAGTAGTTCTGCAATCCGAAACACTCACAAAACATCCCTCAAACGGCAATCGTACAGCACGTTCATCTGTGCTGTCATCCTCAAGATGCGTACTACCTCTCCCTTGATTGGTTCGATGGTTATCGCAGGCGTTCTGGCCAATGCATCGTTGTTCAGTCGCCGTCAGCTCTCGCCTGCAAATACGGCAACCGCGCCAGCCGCCACTACAACATCCATACAAGACGGTGGCTTCATGTCTAACAACGTTCAGCCCCTCAACAACGATAGTTCGGCCTACCATCTTGGCTATCGCGAGGAAGATTTTGCTCAACCTTGTGCTAGGTTAGGGAAAAGAACTCGGATCCAGCAATACATAACTGTATTTTTTTCAGATGTTACAATCCCAAAGTCCCTGACCTGAGACAGCCCTTTCTTGATGGATTGTCGCGAAACCCTTATGCTCGAGGCCGTGGTAAGTGACGTTGTGATCACGGAGAACATACAATGCAAGTACTGACTGCACCCTGCTAGGCTATACTGCGCACGAGGTCGCTGAGATCTTTTCATGTCCCGGATACTTTGAAAACGTCTATACTATTGATGCCAATGGAACGCTTATGATTGCTGTTATAAGTGAAACTCCGGAAGGTTCAGTTGTCCTGGGCCCTATATTTCAGAAGCAACCGTCCCGCCGTACATTACTGACTCTTTGATGGTTACTTGGTAACCGGTGATGCTTACGACTGGCGGTTCGACTGGCACTCTGTACAATCAGCACGGTACAAGCTCTAGGACCCCGTAGCCCACCAGTATTCATACCGACACCCTGACACAGAGTACTAGGGGACGAACACTACTCTCAAGGACCGCTATTTTGGCAGGACCTCTTTTATCAACGTGTACATCGGCGAAGAATCTGCACCACTCAGCATAAAATTTGTTGACCCTGTGCTTGCGAAACTCGTCAGGACCTGGCAAGTCCCACAGGTCAATTTTTTGTCTGCCGAAAGTCCACTCGAGATAAGCACGTTCTGGTCGAAACTCCCGGGCACGCCCTGCTTCCTCAAAGCATCCGCACGGCCAAGCTTGCGGAACAGTTCCATCGACCGCGGGTTGGTGTGATCCACTTTGGGCCATTTGGTGGTCGTCTCATTGCGCTCAAACAATACTGACTCGACTCCGTTAAAAGACAGTACGCGTGCCAGCAAGAGGCAAACAGGTCCTCCTCCCGCGAGGAGAACCGTGTCCTTGGGCGCATATTGGATATCTCCAACCAATTTTCCACTCATAAGAGCCATGTCGATATCTCTGAAAGGAAGGGGGGAGGGGGGGTGTGCGCTCATTCACCAGAGAAGTCATATTGAGCAGGTTCATGTGAACAGCGCCGATGAACCTATGTCCAGCATCAGCTTGATATCTACGAACCTCTCATTTACTTATGTACCATTTATGGAAGTGGAGTGCGATCTTCTCCTCGAGACGCAGACCCATATTGCGGTAATTAAAGTAGCCGAACAATAAGGAGCGCTACAATGTAGCGCTTCTCAAGGAAAAGAGCAACTTCAAATACAGGGTATCCCATAAGCCATGGTGCTGTGTGTGAACAGTACCCATGGGATCAACGGGATGCTCAGTGGGTGTGCACTATTAGATCTGTTGTTTCTTTCCTAGCTAGTCCCCGACAGCAGTCATCCTGCTTGCCGGTCACACAAGCACATAGATCCCACAAGGTAGCGCGGGAAGTAGTGCGATTGCGCGAGAGCCGGTTTCGGGTTCGGGTTCATTTAGTGTGGTGTCAGGGATGTTCAGCGATCGCTTGACTTAGCTAGCTGTAACAGGACATGTAGGTGTCCGCAGGCTCCTCACTTCGAATCAACTCGGCTTCGGGCTCGGGTCTGTTCAGAGCGGGCCAAGGGCTGACGGGAGGGAGGACAAGGCTCCCTTCAACGAGCCAGTGCGTGACTACAAGGTCGGTCACAGCCTATGAAGGCGTCTTTAAACTTGCTGCCGCTACTTTATCGCGCACTAGCGACCACGATAGAAACAGATGCGTGGCTTATATCAACTACCATGGCCGACAACGCGTCTCTCTGCCAGCATACAGCCAGGCAGGTGCGAGAGCACCAGCTTAACAGAGCAGAAACGGAATCTTACTTTTAAAGATCATCTGGTTATGACTTCAATTCTAACATGACGTCTCTACCCACCGTGGACTTTGATGCTCCGGCCGCCAAGGTGCTAAGCCCGGCAACCTTGGCTCATGTCGTACTTCGGACCGCAAATCTCCAACTCATGGCCGACTTCTACACGGAATTCCTCGGTGCCTCCATTACGTACGGTAACGATGTGATCTCCTTCGTCACCTACGACGAGGAGCACCACCGCATTGCCCTCGTCGGGTTCTCCTCAGCGGCACCCAAGAACCCCAGCAGCTGCGGGCTAGAGCACATTGCATTCACCTACGCCTCGCTCGCGGAGCTTCTTCTCGCTTATCGCCATCGCAAAGCGCGTGGCATCCTGCCTGCCCGGTGTGTCAACCACGGTCCGGCCACGAGCATCTACTACAAGGATCCGGACGGGAACATGCTTGAGACGCAGGTCGACAACTTTGACACGGTAGACAAAGCCACTGTCTTTATAATGGGTGACAACTTCGCCGAGAACCCTATTGGGGTAGACTTTGACGCAGAGAAGTTGATTGCCGCCCTCCAGAGGGGCGAGTATGAACGCATGCTAAAGACGCGCTGAGAAGTCGGGCCGCGAGGTCTGCCTGACCTGGCAAGCATGTGAGCCCTTCTGTCAAGCGTGCAATGTCCGCTCGGTTACTTTCAAACTCTGGCTCGTCTCCAGCAGTAGCTGTGCGGTCAAACAGTTACCTGCCTAGTGAATAAACATTCTGTGGAAGGCATATTTTGAAAGTAATCACCCTACAAGCTAAAATTATTCCATCTATTAGACCAACCGCATCCGCCTAGTTTGCATCGTGATAGTAGATGAGAATTGGTGAAGTAGACTAGCAGTATGAAAATTGAGTCCCGTCTCTAAACGCCTTTGATGCTTGGCCTTTCCAGGTTCTTGTACAAATGTGTAATATACAACAATATTTTTACAGGGGTCGCTTAAATCAAGGCCTGACCCATAAACATGCTTCTCTTGACATCGGCGACAACGTCACGACGGTCGTCGTTGCCGACAAGAACAATACCGCGTCCGCGACGACCCATGCGCCCAGCGCGGCCCAGACGGTGGATAAAGTCAATGGTGGTGTGCGGCACATCGTAGAGAATGACGTGGCGCACAGCGACGGTATCGATACCCCGAGAGGCCAGGTCCGTGACGACCAAGACCTTGATGCTGGAGAGCCAGCTGCGCGCTACCTTGCCGTCCGGCCGGGCCACGCGAAGAGGTTCGGGGTTGGTAAAGACTTGTAGGATTTCGCCGTGTCGCTTCTCGGGCGTGTCACGGTGCAGTGCTTGCGCATCGATGCCCTTGGATCGAAGATAGTCGGCGAGCTCTTCGGTCTTTTCGCGCTCGTTGACAAAGACAATGATGCGGCGAACGTCGACCTCCTCCTTGACGGGGCCCTCGTGCTGGGCGGATTCGCGGCCGATGCTAAAGATGGACTCTGCACAGGCGAGGTCTTTGTTGTTTCGATACGGATCGCGGGAGACGTCAATGACGCCGAGCTGCACGCGGCGAGGGATGGCGTGAAGGTTCGGCGTCACGATGCGCTTCATGTCGGGGTAGTTGACGGCCAGGTAGGTGTTGAGCTTCTTGGGAATGGTGGCTGAGCAGCAGATCAGTTGCTTCAGGGAAGGAGTCGCCCGCTCGATGATGCTCATGGTGACTGGTGCAAAGCTTCGGTCGAGGAGGGAGTCTGCCTCGTCGATGATGAGGTGGGAGACGCGCGACAGGATATTAGGGTCGGAATCGGCCATGGCGGCGAGCAAGTGAGGCGTGGCGACGACGACGTCGAGGCCCTTGGGCGAGTATACGTTGCGCTGAATCTGCTGGGGCTTGAGATCGGAGGAGAGCATCTCCGTTTTGAACTTGGCGACGTGCGAGATGGTCTTGGAGACGCGCATCACCTGCTGGCAAAGCTCCGCCGTGGGGACCAGGATGACGACCTTGGGCCGGGCCATGGTGGGATGGGGCTCGTCAAAGGGCTTCCACTTGCCGTGGCTTTCCTCCTGACGCTTCTTTTCGGCCGTAAATCGTTCGTTGTAGGCGGCAATGTCTGGGTCGTTGGCTTCGGCCTGCTTGAGGGCGTTGACGGCGGGCAGCATGTACGCCAGGGTCTTGCCCGACCCAGTCTCCGCGGCGAGCAGATACGACGGCACCTTGCCGGGCGCTATGCTGGTCGGGGCCTTGGTCTGCGCCTTTTCTATGAATCCGGTCGACGTCTGGCCCAGGAGGGCGGGAATGGCCAGGCGCTGGACGGGCGTGGGGCGGATGTCCGTCATGCCCTTGAAGAGCTCCTCGTTGATGGCGGTCTGCACCGGGGGCAGCAGGTCAAACTGGTCAAAGGACTCGTAGTCGGCCATGCGATCCTTCATGCTCGTCCGTCGGCCGTAGGAGACGGAGGCGAGGGCGCGGTGCATCTTGAGGGCCTTGCGATCGTCGATGGGTTTGCGGGTGTCGTTGCGCTTGTCGGCGGCCGCGCGGGGCAGTCGTCTGGGGTCAATGTTGGCGACTCGCTTGTTCATGCCGCCGAAAGGGCCCGGAGCTTGGCGCTTGCGTCTGGCGTCCTTGGTGGCCGAGGGCGTGCGGTGGACATTGTCGGACAGGACCATGCGCGAGGGGCGAGCATCGCGGCGCGTGGAGGCGAAGCGGGCGCCGAGGCATGGATGTGTTAAAGGCCGCAGGGCAGGACGTAGAGGAAGCGTCGTCCGGCTGGCCAGCAGGCCTGCGTTCAACAGCGCAGACTTCATTGTGGCGGCGCGTGCGAAGCTGTGGTGTTGATGGCTGCGGTGGCGGCAAGCATCCAGGAGAACATTTTCACTTTTTTTGCTACAGGCATCTGACGTCTCCAAATTTAGCGGGTACGTGCATCCACTGTAGCTTGGACTGGCGGCCCAAAGAGGAAATGGGTGAGTCGGCGAAGATGGATTTCGGCGAGCTAGCGTGGAGTAACGTTAGTGCATGCAGGCTCATTAGGACGTCAGAGGAACATCAGCACATTTGTGAATCAGCATGATTGAGGAATAGGATTCTTAGCCGGGCCCTCGTGGCGTGATGCACTGCAATTACGACGCACTTGGTTCTATGACGCTGAACGCTGGCACTATACCGTTGCCTGTTGGTGGGGGGACTCCACTGAACAGCCGACACATCGAAAACCGGCTTTGGACGCGACGGAAGCTTAACCAGATGCCAAGGCAACGGATAAATCATGCAGGTTTCGCCAGTATGAAAATGAAAAGGTCGGCGTAGTTTTGATTGCCATTGTCAACTGTAAAAGGCGGTATTCGCGGCTACGGGGATTATGGAAATTCGACCTTGACTCATGCAGGCTGAGCAGCAGGCTGACAGGGCGCCATCGGGCAGCGAGGAGAGTAAAGTTCTGGGCCGTTGCAGGGCGCAGCAGGCTCGAGGCTACACTAACAGCGAATCGTTACAGCGTGGCTGGTCCAGACCCAGGCTTGGGTACAGACAGATGGGCGACGAAAGAAGGCGCCGCTATAATGCCTAAAAGCCAGGACTCGTGCATAGATTTTTGTTTTTATTCATTGTCATAATTTTTGTGCTTCCTTATTTCCTGTATTATTTTCATGTCCACATTATCTCTCTCATCGCAGTGTGAAATAGCCAACGGCCCGGCCTTCTTCTCCGGTGTCTCAACCCCAGCGCCCTCTGCTGTACTGGTAGAGCGATGCTACTGTGGCTGGCCTTAGCGTTGCCTCTTCCCCGCTGCCATAGCAGCTGGGCGCCAATGCATTGCACGTTTTCGCCTCTCATCGCCTCAAATCCTTGAGCCAGTCGGAGCGGGTATATGATACATGGAGAAAAAGTGTGCTCTATTTTTTACCTTGTTTTGATGGTGGCTTCCCCCCCTTGTCGGCATCGAATCCCCTGCAGCCTGGCCGCCGCTGGGCGCACAACTCTTAAAAGCCCCGACGCTCCACGAACCGCTGCACGTCCTCTTTCTTCTGCGCCTGCATCCCGTCCCGAGACAGGCCAGGAACCAGCCTATAACTACGCTACGAACGAGACGTTTTGACCGAATAAGCTTCGCAACTCGCCGAAAATCGTGATCCATCGCCAACTCTCGATACCTTTTATCCACGTCCCACTCCCCCAACCCTCTGTCCGTGCACTGGCTCCGGCACCGTCTTCCGAACTGCACGTGCCTGCCCTCCTCACTGAGGTGTCCGCCTTGGCTACCAGTACCGCTGCAACGCCTCAATGTCCCTCATCTAAAGGCCTCATTCTTCTCTCTTACTTCTTCCTTGCCACTTCATCAACCACTTCCCAATCTGCTCAATTTCAGAAATTGCAATCCCATTTCGGCTCGGCACCTATTCCCACGACGCATCAGCCGGCCATCCGCCGCTCCGCGCGTCACGCCATTCGCATACGCTGGGCAAGCATGCCTGTCACACTACCGCCATAATCGACAAGGACGTCATTTCGCAGCAGAGCGCTTTAATCTCTTCAACAGAGTCGCACAGCCTTTCTCCAACCTTTGTCTGCCTATTCTATAGCGCGGCCAATTTTTTTCGTCGTCATGTCTCAGTCACATACCATCCCACAGACCATTACATACAGCGCTCCCTGTGACGGCAGCACGCTGTATGTAGCTGGAACGTTCTCGAAACCCGAGTGGCTTCTCCAAGAAATGCAACCATCAACACCGTCTGGCCATTCCAACACTTATTCAATTAGGGTCATGGTAGAACCTGGAAAGGAATACCAGTACAGGTTCAGGCACGGGCGAGATGGCCATTGGCTGGTCGATGAGCAGAAGCCAATTGGTAAGTCCATTGCAACTTCGAAAAAGGGCTAAAATTAAGATTTGCAGTGAAAAGCGCGTTGGGCACCAAAAGCAATATTCTCCGAGCAAAAGAGCCTGCCAAGCCCGGCAGCGGCAACGAAAACGACAATGTCAGTTTCACAGTGCCGCTGTTCGCGCACGAGCGTCTCGGCGCCTACACCCTGAGCGATGGCAGCGACCAAGCGCAGGACTCGACCAGTGAACTGAGAAGAGAAATCTCACCTAGAACCATGAGCGGCACCCCAGTTGACTTGAACGATCCCACCCTTGAATCGTTCCCCTGCGACAAGTCGTCCATTTTGGGCACCCTGCGTAAAATCCAGTCAAGCCTCGGTGAGCAGTCTGTTCCTTCCGAAGGCTCTCGCTCGAGCCGAAGAAGCAGCCTCGATTCCGACGACGGCTCATCGGGCTCCATGAGCCCTAATGCCTATCGGCGCAGAGAAAACCGGCTCTCGAATGGCAGCAAGCGCAATCCATCCGCGGCTTCCCTCGGCTCAATTGCAGAAGAGCCTTCCGGCGGGCTTCAAAAACGCGAGCTGAGAAACATTGCCGAAACTTCTGCCGCCGACAAGTGCGAAGCTCTCATGATGAGAGCAGCAAACCGACCATGATGAACTCGACACCATCTTTATTTGAATAACGATTAGCCTGGCGTTTACTCCTTCTTGTTTATTAAAGCCAGCTTAGTTTATATCCCTTGAATTTAAATTGATATAATTATCTTATTGTACGTGAACGCTGCTGCAGGGGAGTAAAGCGTTTAGCTCTACATCCGAATAACACTTATGATGAGTTTGACTCGCGTGGTGGTCGCACACCGTACGTAATGGGCTGTTGTACAGCGGGTTACAAGACTAAACCAAGCAATCTCCCTAAGTGCAGTGACTGAACCCGACTTCGACCCAGCTCAAACATCCCTCATCAAACGCAAAATGAGTCTATTTAAGGCTCCGTCAAGACGTAAATATGCTGAATCGCGGGCGACTTACAAGCGTGGCCAGCGGCTGACGACCCCACATGCCTTGGCCATTCCCTCCGCCACCACTTATTTTGGTCAACGACAAACAGTTTCCAGTAAACCAACGACACCTGACTTTTGCGCTCAGCGTCTCGGCTCCTCTGACGGCACACCACAGGCGCAACAGGGCTCTTTCTGGGAACCCGCATCCTATTATAGCTCACCGCATACGACTCTCGCCATGTCGCTGCCACCCAACGTCATCCGCGTCAAGCGCAAGCGGGTGGAGGAATCGCCCGTCACCTTTCTGCGTACGCCCCTCTCCCGTTGTGTTGTGTGACGGTGGCGAGGCGCGTGTATGGCTAATCTAAACTGTCTCTACTCTCAGAAATCGACGAAAGCGCCAAGCGACACCGCAGCGACAGCAGCCACTGGGTCTACCAGCGACGAGGCTCAACGGCGCAGCGCCCACCGAAGCCTTCTCCCCTCGGCGGCGATGCGAAGCCGCAGATACAGCTCTCGACGATCGAAGACAATGCGGCACAGGGAAATGGAGCGTCCCAGTCAAAACAAGATCATGATAAATTGACGTTGCCGCCGTCGGAGCCGCGCCGCTTCCGCGTGTCCAAGGCCATGCTGGCCGCCGCTGCTGCCAATGGTGGCGCTGCAGGCTCGGTCTCAAAGAGAGATCGCTATGGCACGCCGACGCTGTTTGTGGAACGCTCGCGGCGTAAGAAGCTCGCCCCCAAGCCGCGTCGCAGCATGCTGGGGCTGCAAGGCCTCGACGGCGAGGCGACTGCTGCTGAGGAGAGCAAGGAGCTTGAGGCCAGACCCCTCAAGCGGCCTGGCGTCGCAAGACGACCTCGTGAGGCGGCCAAAACGGCGAAGCCTTCCACCGAAGGTGCAGCAGCACCAAAGCCAAATGCGACCCATGCTGGCGCTGCGAACCCCCTCCCAGTATCCCTGACGAACCGCGCCACCGAGGACATGAGTCAGATCACCGCCGACATGAACGAATGGGTCATGCGCGAGATGGGCGCGAGCCTGCAGAACATGGAGGACGAGTGCCAAAGGGAAGCGAAACCGCCTGCGTCACCGTCGCGGTTCAAGCCCAAGGCCCCGGCGAAGCGCTACCACGAGCGCCACCCAGAAGTGCCAGCTCCGGGCAGTACGGCTATGGACGTCGAGGGCGACACCAACATGACGGACGCGAGCGAGGAGGAAGACGGCAACGACGATGATTGGGTGATTGAGGAGTACATCCGCATCCCGGCGAATTCGGTGGCGCTGGACGTCACCGCGCCGTCGGACGTTGGCTTCCTGGTGCTCGACGGCGAGGAGGAGAGCCTTCTCTTCTTTGGGCCGCAAAACGACGACGACGACGACTGGAACGAGGACGAAGAAGACGAAAATGGTATGTTCAACATGCCGCGTGCTTTTGAGATTTATGAATACAGAATTACAGAAGAGGTTTGGAAAAAGCTAACACCCTTTGTCTGCACACCAGCCGAGAACCACTACACGGCGGATTACCCCGAAGACGAGGTCGATTCCGAGGACGAGTTCAACAGGAACGCATACTACTTTCGGAACAGAAACGCGTCGGATGACGAAGAGTATGATCAGGACGAGTTTGATGTGGATGACGACGACGATGCGCACAGCGCGGATGGGAGGCCGAATGATGATGATGCGCGCATGACGAGGATTCTGGAGCAGATGAAGAAGCTGAAAGCATCTCAGAGGTGATTTTTTTAATAAAAAAAAAGCATAGATTATGGGAATGAAATACACGGTGGAGAACCAAGAACGGCATCGCAACGCATCACAATTTTGATTTCATATCCAGTCATGGCGGCAGTTGACGTCCAAATTGGTAAAAAAAAGACTTTGATTGATGACTGTTTTCCATTTTACTATTTTGACAAGCCCTCAATCCTTGACCCCAATTCTAGTCTTGCTTCCGTTGATCGCATCCATTGCCCGACCCTGTGCTAGAGCACACGGGTATGCCGATATTCCCCCAAAACTGTCGTGGCATTGCAGCTACCATGACATTTCGGAATTTGTTTTCAAAACAAAGAATTCTTTGGCGAACAGATCATGAGGACGTGTTTCTGTTGCTGAATTGGCTGCAAGCTGTTTACTGGCAGACCTTGATGTTGGGGAACTCGCCCTGCTGCTTGCAGTGCTTGCCGCTGGGGCAGTCGGCGTCGGAGTGGCAGAGGCCGGCGACGGCGGTGGCCAGGGCGAGGGTGAGGAGAGCCTTGAACTGCATGATGAAAGGGTTTTGTGTTTTTGGTTGTTTGAGTGGAGTATATTATTTTCTTTTCAGTGATGGAGATGTCGCAATCAAAGGGGAGAAGGGAACGGTAGTGGTCTTTATATATCCGTACTTGTTGAGCCAAAGCGGGATTTGTCAAGCGTCTCTGCAAGCATCTATCATCATCATCCACCAGTATTACTTGTCCAATCTTTTACGTCAAAGGCAAGACTGTCAGGGGAGGGGGCCAAGCTAGATGCTAGCTTTCTCCGGTTCTGCCATGGTTCGTTCCTCATCGTGACCAAATGCCGGCGGCATCGGGCAAGCCACATTGGTTCGTTCCTCTGGCATGTCTGTGTTGATCCATGTTACAATAGGTAGGTATAGCGACCTTCAGACTATGCCTTTTTCAGAATTCCTCAATGCCCCCCCGCCCTCGCTCCCACTACCCCCAAATATTTGGAAAAGCTCCGGGTTTTGGAGTTCCTGGCGGCGCCGTGTCAGCTTCAGCCTAGACCGCAACAGGCAAGTGCTGTCAGCACGCCTCCTCTGTTGATGTCACAAACTCTCGCTTTACCGATAGTCCGTCTCTTGTGGTTGAAGAAATCGGGCATTGCCTGTTTTCAATTAGTTCGGTGTACTCCACAAGGCTATGGCGAGGCGGGCCAGCTGAAGGAACGAACGGTGGCGTTGGACAACCTTGCATGGGGTTTGTGTTAAACGAACAGCACGGAGTTGGGGGCAAGGCGGGGTGGAACGAAGATTGTCTTTTCTTGCCTCTCGATACTTTCGTCACGCTGTTGAGCATGCTTGCAAATGTGCTGCCTGCTCTTTGCATTTCCTTTTCAACAACAACAAGAGCTTGCCGATTTTTCCATTGTGCCATGCGCTGTATGCTCACGAAATGATACGTTTTACATGTTGCGAAGTCTCCGTAGCGAGCCTCGTACAGCTTCGCGAAGACGATGAGAATGTACTCTCATCCGTCATCTTCCGTGCAGCCTTTCCATCGTCGCATTGGCAAATAATCGTTCAGAAGCCAACTCCTTGGATTTTACCTCTACCTTTAATATAACCCTTGCATAGATCCCCAAGCTTTACCTCAGTCTCTGTTGGATCATCCGTCCACACTAGGAGACTTGCCGCTACATGCGCAAACAGTCTCAAGAGTCAAGAAACAGTCGTCTGCACTCCCCATCTTGTGACACTGGCCTCAAGAAGCATCACCGACCGCAAGTATGAGCAGGAGTTTTCAGGCGAAAGTACGCATCGATACCCGCCGCGTCAAGACTTGCATGCTTGATGCCCAGCTCGTCAAGCAGCCCCGCCAGGTTTTATTTGTAGTGCAGCTGCGAGGTTTTCTGTGATACCCTGGCAGTATCGACAGCTTAGTACGCCTTGTTCACAACACTTGGGTCAGTTTGATTCAAGAACATGACATCTTCTTCTGTACCGTACCCTTACAAAGCGTAGTCACCGTCGTTGACGAGATCAGTGGGTCTTGGCGCGAGGCAATCCTTTCGGTTTCTCCAAAGAGAAAACGTTTGCTGGTATTGCGACGCGGGCAATTGCTTTTGGTCATGGATAGATACGATGTTATGACCTCGCAAGCATCGTGTTATTGGTGTACGAGGTATTGTGTGTCGAATATTGAAACGGCCAGCGTGGCAGGCCCATCTTCGGGAGTGAGGCCGAAGTGCGGACAATGAGTGCCGATAGCGACGACGAGTGTACAACTTTAATACGCGTGTTTGGTCAGTAAATTTCCAATCTGGGGCAATTTGCAGCGTGAAGACGCTATCGAATCGACTTTGCAGCCCTTGATCTGTCGAAGAGCCAATTCTATTCCCGGAGGTGCCTTGTGGTCGATCACACCTGAAGCCATGGTGACTTTTCTAAATTTCTGAGGGCAACCCATGTCCGGCCACTCAAAAAACCGTGGTCAAATTTTAGATACTTAGCGTGTAAAGGCTCTTGTCCGGCTTACACCACTCGGAACAAGACTCGATGGCATCAATGTCAAAGGACTAGAGGCGGTTTGGCACGCGGAGCACCGGAGCAAATACGAAATGAAATAGACTGTGGACAATAATCTCTTATTTCTCAAGATGCAATGTAGTCATTCTCGCATACCTATCGTGCCCAGGTCGGAATGGACCCAAGCGTAAGCTCAGTCCTCTCCCACATCCCCCTTCATCACGCTGAAACGCTATCATCTGCCCGCTCCATCGCCGCCGTCTCCTCCATCGCTGCCTTTAGCGCCACCGGGTTTCGCGGGACAAAGAGCGCGCGGTATCGGTGCGGCAGGGCCACGAGGCTGGTCGGGTCCGCGTTGCCGCTGATGGGGTGGCAGTCGACATTGTCATACTTTTCGATGCGGAAGCTGCTGAGCAGGCGCATGTAGACGAGGTACAGCTCGCGGTTCGCCAGCAGCGAGCCGGCGCACATGCGGTAGCCTGTTCCGTAGCTGAAGAGCGGCGCGTCGGGCTGCTCGTACCAGCGCTCGGGGCGGAAGACGTCAGGGTCGTCCCACACAGTCGAGTCTGCGAGGGGTGTGTTAGCTTTGTCTGCTTGTCGCCAGTCTGTCCGTGCGCCGACACTTACCCATGTTGCATGCCCATGCATTGAGGAACAGGATCGAGCCCTTGGGGATGGTGCAGGCACCGTAGGGCACGTCCTTGACCGAGGCCCGCGGAAGGGCCAGCCGCAGAACGGTAAAGTAGCGCAGAGACTCCTTGACGAGAGCCACGACGTAGGGGCACTTTTGGTCGTCCAGCTCGTCGCACATGGGGTGGTCTGCGTCGTACAGCTTGCGAATCTCGGCGACGGCCTTGTCCTGGATGTCCTGGTTCTGCGACAGGAAGGCGACAAACCACGCGACCTGCGTCGTGACGGTGTCGAGGCCGCCCGAGAGCATCGTCAGGCTGATGGATGTCAGCTCGGCCTTGTTGAGCTTGGCCTCGGCGTCCATGATGACGTTGGCCTGGATGCACGGCTTGTGCGTGCCGTTGGCGATGCGCTCGTCGAGGCCGTTGTTCAGCCGCGACAGGTAGACGTCGCGGCGGCGGCGCACCTCGCGGGCCTTGGCCGAGTGCCCGTTGATGGGGTTGAGGCGCAGCAGCGGGATGTAGTCCTGCAGGTTGCCCGTCGTCGAGCGGAAGCGGCTGATTTCCTCCTCGACGTAGGTGATTTCGTCAAAGAGGTTGTCCTTTTGGCTCTTGAGGCGCACGCCCCAGTTGAGCGTCAGGGCGAGCGACAGCGACAGCCGCTGAATCATGGGCATGGGGTCGGTGGGCGTCGTGCCAGCGTCGCCGTACTCGTAGAGCTCCTTGATGAAGTCGCGCGACTCAATGTCCAGATGGGGGATGTAGGTCTGGATCGAGGGCTTGTTGAGCGCGGTGGCGGCGCCTTTGCGCCTGCGCTTCAGCGAGTCGCTGAAAGGCGACGTGCCGATGGTGGTGCCAGCAGTATCAGAAACAACCTGCAGATTTCACCATTAACCTAACGCACTCGGGAATGGTACCAGATAGTTCTTGTAATTCCGGTGGAGTTTTTATTTTCCAACGTACCTTGTGGAATGTGTAGAATTCTGGACGGGAGCTCATGGCCTGCAAATTATAGCCAAAAAGGGTCTTGGCTGCAGCGGCCGAGTTGATCACGACGACGGGAATGTTGCCCAGCTGAACCTGGTAGACATCGCCAAATGTCTTTGCCCACTCGCGATACTTTTCCGCGGCGTTGACACGAATATCCCAGATATTACCGATGACAGGCAGACCTCTGGGGCCCTTCAGCCTGCCGATGCGGGCATTGTAGCGGATGAACTCGTTGATAACGAGGTAGATGAGGGGCGCAAGAAACAGGGTGACAGCAAGCGCCTCCAACGTGCCCCGACGTCCCTTATCAGTAAGGAGGGCCAACAGATCTGGAGACTTGATCATGGTTGCGGCTTGTCCTTGATGCGTCACAGGCTAGCTACCCTGATCTTGAAGGCCTTGGCTGCCCAAAACCGAAGCGGGCGAGAGCCTGCTGAAATACGCAACGCTCGTGTGCGTTTCCCCTCACAAGGCATTACAATGACACATCGCTGGTTGGCAGTGTTACACCCACCGCTCTCCGCCCTCTTGCACCCGACTGTAGCCCTTCCGCAAGCCACAAATGGCACACTGCCTGGGTGCGGCAAGACGATCGCACGAATGCGGGGAAATACTTTTGGGGGAGGGTGTTCCGGTCTCAGCTGGGACTAGTTTCAAAAGAGGCCAGGCGATACCGGAATCTTCGGAACAGCTCTTCCGCAAGAACCCGGCACGCCGGCTCCATTCTTTCCTTTTAAACATCATCAAGGGACCGATCGAGACAAAGCAATATTAAACCACAAGCCCACTCTCGGAAATAGGCAACCGCCTTTTTTTTAGTGTCATACGCTGTTACTGCGAGCACGTTTTCATTGCTAGGTTGCCATGCGACTGTGAGCACGCCAGCATGGCCAAAGATGAGTCGTCTCCGGCGCGCAGCCCGGGTTTGGAAGACGCCGAGTCGCTGTCCTCCGCGCCGCCGCAGCCGAAGCGCACGGCGCCGACAGAGACGACGGAATCGGCTCCGCGCATGAAGCGTGGCAAGTATACATCGCTAGCATGGTAAGTGGCATGTCGTTTGATCCTCCGTCCTGGTCCACCGCGTTGCTGGATTCCGCGCTTTCCGTCAACTAGTGCGTAGCGGGCTTTTTTGCTGACGTGGTACATGCAGCAATGAGTGCAAGAGGCGAAAGCTCAAGTGTCTGCCGATAGCCGACGGCGACAGCTGTGAGCGGTGCAATGCCCGCAAGCTCCAGTGCATCTTTGCCGTCAACTCGCCCAAGGGCGACAAGAAACGAGATGATGGGTGAGTTTTTTTGCCCTTGAGCCCCCCCTTTCCATCACCCTCCCCTCTCTCTCTTTCACGCATCCTCCTCCTCCAATTCCGAGGCAAATCTGGATGCTAACCCAATAATGCGTCCCTAGAAATCAGCAGATACAGCTTCTCGGCGATGAGCTGGCGCAGGTCCGCCACGAGCTCGCCAACCTCTCCCAGGCCGTGCTTGAGCTGCGGCAGCACCGCTCGCCGGCGCATGCCGCCGCTGTCCAGGGCCGCGCCTCGAGCCACACCGACCCGTCCTCGACGCAGTCCCCTTCAGGCGCCGCCCTCAGCAAAGATGCGGTGCCCAAGCACCCGCAATTCGTAGGGCCGACGCGCCCCGCCTACGGCCTCATGATTGCCGAGCGCTCGCTCACGCGCATGGGCATACCCGACTCGCCATCGTCCCCATCGGGCGGCAGCGGGCCTGCCTCGCCAGACGCCCCGGCGCCGCATGCCGTCGCCGACCCGGCCGCCGCCGCGGTGGCCGTGGACGTCGAGTTCTGGGCGCAGTGCTCGCCAGCCGAGGCGGCGCGGCTCATGGGCGTGTTCGAGGAAGAGGCCGAGTCGGTGTATCCGTACATTGACATCCTCGAGCTAGCCGCCCGGTCGGAGCAGATCCTACGCATCGTCCGCCAGCCGGAGCTGCTCGAGGAGGAGGCGCTGGCAGGCTCGAGCACAGGTCGGGCGCTCACCACGACAGACATTGACCTTGCCAAGATTGCGGTGGCGATTGGCGTTGCCATTGAGGCGCGCGGAAAGAACGACCTGTGTGCTGCTATTGCGGCGTCCGTGGAGCAGCACACGGCGCGAATATCGCAGACTGAAGTGTCCCTTCGAGGCATCCAGCTTTTAATTTCATTAGTACGTTGCCCGAAACCTGTGTTACTAGGGATCTGTTGCTGACCATGATCAGAGCATCTACTACTTCCACAGCGATGACGAGCTGCTCGCCTGGCGAACCATTGGCGTCGCTGCTCGCGAGGCTCTAGAAATGGGCCTGCACCGCAAAAGGAGCCTCTACGACAACTTTGCAGACCCGGCCGCCCGGCAAAGGGCGCTCCGGGTATTCTGCTGTTGCTACATCCTCGATCGTAGATGGAGCTTCGGCACAGGTCTCTCCTTTGCTCTTGTCGACGGCGACATCGATTCCACCCTACTCGAATCTGTAAGCGCGCCACTGCAAACCCCCTCTACCACCTCCCACCCACTAACCATTCTCTCTTCTTTCCTTTCTTTTAGGAGCTCGACTCTCCCTACCTGAAGTGCATGGTCGGCTACGCCCGGCTCTGCTCCAAGCTGTGGGAGGCCATCCCTCCCTTTGGCGCGCCCAGCCAGTCGATCCCGCACGAGCTCGCGTACGCGCTCGACGCCTCGGCGCTGGAGTGGCTCGACTCCATCCCGCCGCACCTGCAGATGCGACACTACCCGCGCGGCGCCGGCAGCCAGGGCAACGCCGGGACGTACACGTCCTCGGTGCGGCCGCCGCCGCAGCAGCAGCCGCGCGTGCTGCACCGCCTGCGCGCGCTGCTCTACCTCCGCGGCAACCTCACGCGCATCTCCATCTACCAGCACCACCTCGTCAGCCCGGCGGCCGTGGCCGCCGACCCGCAGCGCGCGCGCGTCGCCGTCGACCTCGCCCGCGACACGGTCCAGGTCCTCGTCCACCTCAACGCCACCTCAGACATTTACTCGCGCCAGCAAAACGCCTTCAACTACTTCTTGGCGAGCGCCTTTGCCGTCATCTCGCTCGCGCTGTGCCACGCTCCGCACATGTTTGCCGCGCAGTGCACGCAGAGCTTCATGGACGCGGCGGGGCTGGTCAAGGGCTTCAGCCGCCACAGCATGGCGAGCAAGAGGCTGTGGAAGAGCATACGTGGGCTGTCGCCGCGGCTGAAGAGCTTGGGCGTCGGCGGCGGAGCGAGCACGAAAGAGCAGCAGCAGCAGCAGCAGACTGGTGGTGGTGGTGTGAATGCGGCCGGCAGGGCAGCGGCAGCCAGTTCGGAACAGGGAGCGGCTCGGTGGAGAGGCTACGGCCAGTTCTATCCCGGCGATGGACGGCAGCAAGCGGGGGGCAGCAGTCAGCAGGCACCGGCGGCGGATAGCTTGTGGAACTATAGCCTGAAGCAGCCGTCTGCGGGCGCTGGAGGAGCGGGCGGTTCTGGTAGCAGCAACAACAACACCGAGCCGCTGCCGGGCATGAACCCGGACATTCTCAGCCTGTTTGACTCGCTGGGAGACGAGGCCATGTTTAGCAGCGGCAGCTTCGACACAAGTATATACGGTGGGATGGAGCCCGACGCAGATGGCGGGGACATTTCACGGCTTTTTCTTCAAGGACTTATGTAGCGTGGCGTTTGGGAATTAAGGAGTTTTGATGATGTATCTTCGCTGATTTTGTACTCTGTCTTTTATACATCGCTGTATTGTGGGATTGGAATTATCCGTTGCACTTTGTTCACTCTAGACTTGTAAGAACCTCAATTGGCATGTCATTCATTCATCTTTATTGTTACACGATTCATAATATTTGTCCCCAAGTGAGATGACGGCCAATACTTAGTGCCCGTTTGTCCCATTCGTGCCGTTGGCAGCGCTGCAACAGCCCCCATCGGTAAGCTTGGACCCAATGTCCGCATTTGACGGCACGTCCAGCGCAGGATTGCCGGTGAAGAAGTCGGACGGCGTGATGTGCACTTGAATCATTTCCACCGGCCTGTTTATTCCATTAGCATATGTTATTCTCGGAAAGTCCTCAGAGAAAAAGGGGCTTACATGACGGGCCAGTCTTCCACGCGCGGGTTGTGCGTCAGGCCAAAGACGCTCCAGAGCACAATGTCCTCGTCGTCGACCTTGTCCTTGCGGGCCGCCGCGTCGCTCACGCCACCGACCTCGTGGCGGCTCATCATGGTCCAGCGGCCGCCGGCGTAGAGCTCGTCGTCCTTGTGCTTGGTGACCCAGAGGTGGTGGCGGGCAAAGAGGGCGCGGTTGGACTGGATGGAGCCGGGCGCGGCGAGGAGCAGCTGCGTCGGCGGGCCGGCGACCTTGTAGCCGACGGGCTTGCCGCTGACGGGGTTCTTCTTGCTCTTATTCTGGATCTTGAAGACGCGGTTGTTGAACGGGTCGAGGTCGAGGCCGGCGGACTCTGTGATGGTGGTGGTCTTGACGTGGTAAAAGTTGCCGTTGGGGTTGGTCGCGGGGTCGACGGCGGCGGGCAGGCTCTCCTCCTGGACGAGGGTGTTGGCGTGGCCGTCGACGGCTGGGTCGAGGCGTAGGCAAAAAATGTGCTGGTGGTTCTGGGCGATGGTGCCCGGGTTTACAATGTTGCCCCAGGGCGCCGTCTTGCCGGCGTCCATGTTGACGACGGAGACGATGCCGGTGGCGCGCGCCTCGAGCGTGATGCCGGCGGCCTGGTCGAGGATAAAGGCAAAGACGTACTCGTAGTTGGCGAGGGTGAGTATGTACTGGACGACGAGCTCGCGGCGGCGGGTGACGACGGCGCGGCCAGTGCGCCAGTTCGTGTGCTTCCAGTTGATGCCGTTGTCCTGCTCGTGCAAGCAGACGACGTTTTTGGTGGGCTCGGGTGAGCCGTCAGGTTTGGTGAGCAGGCCGTCAAAGTACTACGGAGGCGATGTAAGTTGGCGATGTTATTTGCAAAAGGAAAGTAGGTTCGAACATACCTTGATGACGCCGAGACAATCGCAGCCGAGAGTGAGGTTGTTGACGCAGTTGCCGAGGCCGCCATCGCCAAAGTCGAATGCTTGCTTGCGATGGAAGGGTGGTCTGGGATCCGCGTACGGGACCGTCTGTGATGGCTTTTTGTCAGATTATACCGTAAATCAAGAACTGTTTTAACCGGGATGACGTAC